>NW_025335856.1:515559-649490 GCF_004798865.1 Varanus komodoensis
TCCCCAGTGCCGGCAGCACTGGGGAGCTACAGTTCATTGAGGGAACCATGAATGCCAACATGTACTGTGACATACTGAAGCAGAGCATGATCCCCTCCCTTTGGAGACTGGGCCACAGGGCAGTATTCCAACATGATAACAACCCCAAACACACCTCCAAGACGACCACTGCCTTGCTAAAGAAGCTGAGGGTAAAGGTGATGGACTGGCCAAGCATGTCTCCAGACCTAAACCCTATCAAGCATCCCCCAGCTCCGTGATGATGTCATGGAGGAGTGGAAGAGGACTCCAGTGGCAACCTGTGAAGCTCTGGTGAACTCCATGCTCAGGAGGGTTAAGGCAGTGCTGGAAAATAATGGTGGCCACACAAAACATTGACACTTGGGGCCCAATTTGGAAAGTTTCACTTAGGGGTGTACTCACTTTTGTTGCCAGCGGTTTAGACATTAATGGCTGCGTGTTGAGTTATTTTGAGGGGACAGTGAATTTACACTGTTACACAAGCTGTATACTCACTATTTTACATTGCAGCAAAGTGTCATTTCTTCAGTGTTGTCATAGGAAAAGATATAATAAAATATTTACAAAATGTTGAGGGGTGTACTCACTTCTGTGATATACTGTATGTGACCTCATCTAAGGCAGTGTGCCTTCATCCTGATTTTTGTTTGTCCAGTGCCACTGGATCCCTCAAATGTCTTGAGCCTCTGGTTTGAAGTTAGCTTTTCATTTCAGCCTTTGTGATCCTTTCAGGGCAAGGGAGCAGGAGGCTGTAGACTAAGACTTGATATTTCGGGACTGGTAAGCCTCAATATTTTCAGCTTTCTTAAGCAGGCTCTCAGGTAGAATGTTAAATAACCCCTGGTTCACCCAGAGAGTGGCACAAGAGAGTGTGATGATAGAAGCAATGCCAGACTGTTGTGCGTATCAGTGGTGCTGGCCCTATTAGCTAGCTTGGTGTGGTGTGGAGAGTGTTGGACTGAGGTCCCACGAGATCCAGGTTCTAGTCCCCACTTGGCCATGGAGCTCACTGGGCGAGTTTGAGCCAGCCACTCACTCTCAGCCCTACCTACCTCACAGGGTTCTTGTGAGGATAAAATGGAGTTATGTAAGCTGCCTGGGTTGCTTACAAGAGGAAAAAGGCAGAATATAAAAAGGAAGTATAGAAAGGCAATTGGCAACTCCTCCTATTAACACCTTGTGATTTTTTAAAGGTCGCAACCAAGGCTAGGCATGTTACCTGGCGGAGATATACCGAGTATGCTTACTGTCATGTCCTAAGTTGTTTGTTACGTTTTGTCAAGGTAATTGCTCACACGCATGCAAACTCACGCACATAATGAGCAGACTGAGCTCTTGAACACCGAAACAAAAAGCATGAAAAAAAATAGTGCTCTAATTGCCCTGACAAGGATCCCATCAGTCTTCACGAAGCCCCTCTTAATTGCCACTTCAAGGGCAGGTTGGCTGCTCCGTGTAAACATATGGCAGGTCTTTGTTCGCTCAACAGCAAGGGCACTGGGAAGGTACAGAAGGGACGTAATGGGGCCACTAGCCGGTTTTGTTCATAACCTTCAAAATTCAGGGAATATGTTCAAAGGAAATCTGCAGATCTGTTCATCTGTGTAAAAAAAGACACAAATGGGTGACAAGATTAAAAATGACATTTGTAACAATTAACTCTGGACAGGCAGCCTATGGAGTGTTTATTGAAATACCTATAAAAAGTATTTTAACATGGGGGCTGCATTCTAAAACTGTAACTGCAAAACTGCATTCTGGGTGACTGAGCTTAAAGGAACAGCAGGCAGTTTTTTCAAATCGACAGGCCTAGTTAAAAGGAAGATCTGAAATATGCTATCAACAAGCATAAGCTGGGCATGGGTTCCACACATATTTTCCACAGGCTTCTCATCCACAGGAAAAAAAAAAGGAATACTTTTTGCAGTTCTTTCATCTCATATTTGGTAAACTAGCAGATGATAAAATGGAAGTTGCACAACATGTGTATGTTGTAGTCCTTGATAATGTAGCATTGCTACTGCCAGGAAAAAATGAACGAACACTTTGCCACAAAATGGCCGCTGAAAGCCTGACATGGTAAGAACAGCTATAAGTCTAAACATGGGAGTTGGGTTCTCATCAGGAATCCATGCTGCAAGTCTTGCTCCCCATGTGTACCTTAGAAATGCTTCTTGCTTGCCTGTTCTCTGGAGGTGCACTCTTAGGTCAGGAATCCAGGCTACAAGTCTTGCTTCCCAGGTGCTCCTTCGACATGTTAATGTCTGCCTTTATTTGTTTGTTTAAATTTCTAGCCTGCCCATTAGCCATATGGCTCACTGGGTGGGTTACAGCAACAAAGTTTTCCTGAAGGTTCTCTTTTGTATTGTATCGATCCCTTACTGTTTTATTCTGTGTGCCATTAGCAGACTGCCTATGTGATCCCCTGCTTGATCCTCTACCCCTCCGCCAAACTGTGTGCAGCTGGTAGGTTATAAAAGCTTCTTGTACAGACTCCATCTTTGTAGACCCTTTGGGGACTTCCTACACGCCACATGTATTTCCTGTATAAACAAACTGTAAATGTTCTTTTGAGGGTACACCCCCAGTGGACTCTCTTTGGATGGTTTTTGTTCACTCTTGACACTACAAAGCCTTGGTAAGTCTCCATTCAGCCATACAAGTGAAGACTTTTGCCTCTGATTTCCTTGACCAACAATTAGGACCAAAAATTCCTGAAATGTCACTGAAAATGTTACTCTCAAGCATTCATCAGAGTCATGAATTTACAATCATCATTGCCAGTTTTCCGGACAAAGTTGCAGCTCTTTTGTGTCTCCCTCCTGCCCCTACCACAGCACCTGTGAATGTGGCAGTGTGTCAATTCTAAACCATGGTGCACAGTGTGGGAGATACACTCTTGCGCACGTGCTTCTTAGTTTGCAATTCCCTCCTAGAAATTGGCTTACCCATGTCTTAATAACTGGCTTACATATATGCAGTGGAATTAGGACAGCCTTTCTAAAGATTTGGCTATATATTGTTCAATCTGCATGTCTTTTGATCAATCAACCAGTCTTCGTGTATTTATTACATTTAAACTACCCAGTAGCCGAAGCTCTTATTTATCTTGTTTAAACTCCCTTTTCAGGCTTGGGATGCTTGATGAAAAACACGCATGTGCCTGTATGTGCATTAAGTTAATTACTGTGGAAATGGAATGAGTGGACTTATGCCCCAAAACGTATGGAAGTGTGTGAACCAGGAATAGCCAGATTCTCCCATCGGTTTTTCAGTCGTTTTATTCGACTCTGCCAGCCTGTGTACTAGTTCAAGTAAGGGAGTCAAGTGAGATTATTTCTTTGTGCCAGATGAGAACAGCAGCCACCCAAAGCAGGGCTTCTACTGCCAGGGCACATGTATGTCCCATGGATTTATTTTTATGAAGACTTTTCTGATAAGCAAAATATATCGGCCGCCTGTATAATGAAGTAACCATTTGTGTTGAAATCGCTCTCTGTCCATAGATTGAGACTGAGATTGTGCATAATTGGCATTGTGAGTGTGTACAGATGTTCATTCTTTAAGCAGCTGAGTGAGTGTGCACCTGCTAGGTTCTCTAGAGGGAAACTCCTTGCTCAAGGACAAGCTCACAGGAAAAATGGATCCTGCCAGGTTGTAGTTGAAATGGGCTGCAAACAGCAATAATTGGCTGGCACTTGCGATGACCCAAAGCCGTCAACACTTCCCCAAACTATTTTACAGCTATTTTAAAATCAGTTTGATTTTAATATATTAAGAGCAACACAATCATGTTCAAAAGCATGGGCACTGACACTGTGATTTTGCAAAAATTTAAAAGGCAGATAGTCTGCCCAAAGGAGCAAGACAGATGATGGATATCTTTGTGCTGGGACTGCTGTCAAGAAGACCTGGCAAATGAAGTGTGAGGTCAGGGGGCAGCTGAGCTTGTTCTGAGGTGGGGGAAAGAGTGGCACAGCCTATGGAAAGGTCTGTCTGCCCGCCCACCCACAGTGGTGTCCATGTTCATTTAATAATCATTTAATAATCTATTTACATCCATAATATTATTGGTCACCTATATTTACTATCAATATTTTAAAACAGTGCTGATGTGTTGTACCAGTTAATATTTTGCAATACCAAAATGCTTAATTGGTATTTTGCCCTGAAAGAGAGTCATCTTATTCTTGTCTTCAGTAAATACTGGACCCTGGGACATTTGGAAAACAATCCTTGAGTCTTAGTTGTATTGTACACACTTCTAAGAAGCTTGTAAGGTGGAGAAGTAAATTATGATATTTGTTACTACTTAGTAACTTTTTTCTCATTGTAATAAAAGTGCGAGCTAAGCGAAGCTCAGAAATTCCCACTGAATGACAATAATTGTGTTTTTTTAAAATAAGTTTTATTGTTATTTTCTACTAACTAACAAAAAGAAACTAAAAAACATCAATCATCAAAAGCATCAGACCTACTGGGTCAGCCCCCCATATTTTTTCTTTTTATAATAATCCATAGACATATTTAAGTCTATGCATAGTCCTGTTTCTCTAGCCAATAATAAAAGGAGTTCCAAGTTTGATAGAAGTCTGTATCCTCTTTCTCCTTCAGAGACAAAGTCAATCTGTCCATTTCCACACAGTCCAAGATCTTTTTTAGACTCAGTTCGTCAGTAGGTGGTTCTTCACTCCTCCAATGTTGGGCAAATGCAATCCTCGCCTCGTCGCAGTAGTTACATGTAGAATCAGATACATTGCTTTATTACCAACATCATCAGGTACAATGCCTAATAAGAAGACTTCAGGTTTAAATATTAGAGGTTTTCGTAACATTTCCTCAAGCCATTTGTGTATTTTAACCCAGTATTTTTTTGCCTTATCACAGGCCCACCACATATGATAAAAGGTTTATGTTTGCATTTCCAACATCCATTTGACATGTTTGGAAACATCTTAGCTTATCTATTTGGTGATAGATACCATCTATAAAACATTTTTTACAGATTTTCTTTAGATGAGGTTGCTAATGTTACTTTAATATTTCTTTCCTGCAGCTTTTGCCATTTCTTTAGCTCAATATTGTATCCAAAGTTTTGTGTCCACATTATCATAGTTTCCTTAACTTGTTCATCTTCCATTCTCTTATCCAAAAGAAAATTATACAATCTTTTAATCATTTTCTCATCTGATTTTAAAATCACATGGTCAAATATTGTTAACTCATTATAAAAACCCCACATTTTATAATCTTTGACATATCTCGATTGCATTTGAACTAATGCAATTGAATTAATATGCCACCAAGAGATGTTAATTCCTTGCTCTTGTAGTTCTTGATTCAGTTTCAATCCTCCATCATTATCCAGAATATCATCATATCTCACAATCATATCAAAATTCAGTGCATTTGGGTATACGAGATAGGCGGAAGCCATCTTGGTAATTTAGTATACAGTTTTGTCTTTAGCTTTTCCCACACCGACATTAATGATTTTCTAATGTAATGATTTAAAAAACAACCATGTGTCTTACACTTCTCATACCACATATAGGCGTGCCAACCTATTTGCAAGTCATGCCCTTCAAGATACAGAATTCTCTTATTTCTTAAAGTTATCCATTCTTTTAGGCATGTTAAGGCAGAAGCTTGATAATACAACATCCAATCAGAAAGACCAAAACCCCCATTCCCTCTGGTCTCCTGAAGCATTTTTAATTTAATCCTTGGTTTCTTCTTTTTCCACACAAATCTCGAAATTTGGGTATTTAGATCATCAAAAAAATTTTATCAATTTTTATGGGAATTGTTTGAAATAAAAATATAAACTTTGGTAATATATTCATTTTAACTATTGCTGTTCTTTCCAGCAAAGATAATTGCAAATTAACCCATTTTTCCAAGTCACTCTTAATTTCCTTAAATAATTTATCATAGTTATCTTCTTTCAATGTAGTGCATTTAGCTGTAAGAAAAATTCCCAAATATTTAACCTTTTTAACAATTTGAAGATCTACTTGTTCCATCAGATTTTTTCTCTGCTCCAAGGTAAGATTTTTCACTAGCAGTTTTGTCTTCTCTCTGTTTATTTTCATCCCAGTAACTTCACCATATTCTTCTATCTTTTGTAAAAGTTTAGACATTGTTACCAAGGGTTCCTCAAGAATAAAAACTAAATCATCTGCAAATGCTTTCAATTTATAGCTTTCATCTCTAATTCTAGTGCCTTTAATATCCATATATTCTCTAATATTTCTATTTAACACTTCTAAAATCAATATAAATAACGATGGTGATTAAGGACATCCTTTTCTTGTGCCTTTTTGAATATCTATAGTATTTGTAAGTTCTCCATTAATTATAATCCGGGCAGTCTGTTTTTGATAAATGCTTGTTATTGCATTAATAATTTTTTCACCAAATTCCATTTGCACTAATTGATGTTTCATGAATTGCCAGTTAACATTATCAAAGGCCTTCTGTGCATCCAAAAATAATAGCGCCATTGGTTTTTCAGAGTGGACCTCATAATACTCTAAAATATCCAAAATAATTCTCATGTTGTTCCTCATTTGCCTTTTAGGTAAAAAGTCATTTTGATCTGGATGTATAAAGTCTGTTAAATACTTCTTCAGTCTTTCTGCCATTACCAAGGCAAAGATTTTGTAATCCACATTTAAAAGTGATATAGGTCTATAATTCTGGATCTGTGTCAAGTCCGATATTAAAGTAATTCTTTTGGTATTAAAGTAATATTTGCCTCTGTCCAAGTATTCGGTATTTTAGTATCTAACAACACCGTGTTACATATATCCTTAAAAGGCATACGCAGGATTCCTTCAAAAGCTTTATAGAACTCTGCTGGTAGCCCATCTGGGCCCGGAGTTTTGTGAATGACAATAATTGTTGTGGCTTTACAACAGAGTGGACATTCCCATGCAGTGGACATCCTGGAATGAAAGCTCTCCTGATGGCTGCAGGATGTCTGATTACCTTTTGTGTCGCTGCAGGAAACGAGGTGATTGCCGTGGACTGGAAAGGACTGAAAGATGTGGACCAGATCAATATGGATAGCACCAGCTCACTCCATGGCAGCAGCATCCACCGACCTTCCACTGAGGTAAGCGCCTATTCCCTGCCTGCAGAGAAGAGAGAAGGAAAACATCAACCATAGAGAGAACCCACTGACTACTATGATAGAAACCTCAGGTACTTACCTAGGGTGTCATCTGCAATAGAAATTTTGAGTCTCAAATAGTCAAAAGAGGCTTGATTTCTTTCTGGCATGATTCAGGGATCTTCTGGGATCCTTATTTTGGCTAAAGTCAGTTTATTTGGAAACCAAAGTATTTAAAAATAAAATAATTGTTTCAAAATATGAGTATAATGGAAACATGAGTCCTTGAAACATATCGGGAATGTTCCATGAAGAATAAAATGGTAAGGAGGAAGACCGTCTGAGCTGCAATGGGTTCCTTGCAAGAGCAAAATGATCTCAATCTATATCCAATGGTTTAGATGCGTGTGGACAACACTTATGTTCTTTGTATTATCTCCTTGCATTGCTCTGGATGCCCAGAGAAGATGCTCCTGCTTGTGCTATAAAGTCATTACAAAACCTGTGCGACCACCAGCAGATTTCCTCTTCTGCTCACCTTAGTGGTGGGCCAGGTAGCGCATGAGTCGGTTCAGATGACCGAGCTGTTTGGCAGTCTTTGTGGAGCGTAATTTAAATGGGATGGGAAGGGCACAGAAAGCACGGATCCTCCTCACCCTGATATTGTGCACCCCACCTGCCCAGCTTTTGGGGTATTAGAAGAACGGTTCTCAGTGCCTGTGGGGAGGGGGTGATGAGAACTTAATGCAGAGGGAGGGAAGAGTGAGCGAGTCTTTGTGGCCCACTACCCATTCCTCATGAAGCCTCGAGGCAAAAGGCAAGGCACCCTGTACTGTTTTATTTTGAAGGCAGCTAGCACATCATTTGTAATTTCGTGTGTGCGAATCCAACAAACTTCAGTGAGTGAAATTGTGTGACATCTTTAATCTTTCTAGAGATTACATCTATTTTGTAAACTATTAGCAATTTTATTTTACTAAATTTTATTGTTTTACAAATTGCAAAAGGAACAAAAGGTGGAGAGTTCTGTTTTGATGGATCCCTGTAGCACTTGACTCCAAAAATCCCTGTCTTTGTGGGGTGCTGGTTGGTGTCAGTAAGCTCTCTCCAGCTGCTACCACACACAGTAGCGTTAGCCTGGCCAGAGCAGTGGCACATTTGGCTCTGCCTTGTTGTGCTTCCAGATGGTCCCTTGGCCATTGTTGGAAGCTAACAGCTGGAATAGGCAGTGCCTTGGTACGATCTGGGATAGGCAGAGCATTGGCCCGTTTATGCCAGAATTGTCTGCCAGCCTTTCCTCCAGAATCTCAGGAGGAGGTTCACCCTGGCATGGCCCTCTGAGATGCTTTCCACTTGAGCAGCCGGGGCCGAATGATGGAGCCCTTCTCTTTGTAAAGCACAGTCTCTGCGGTGTCCCACCTGACCGAGCAACTAGTTTGCTAGCAGTGCTCTTTATTAGTTATCAGGTGTCTTCAGCAGGTGCAGTCCCTAGGGTAACTGGAAAAACAGCTCTACCCAGCTAAAGAGATGGGTGCACCGAAGCAGGCCTGCACACATACATCATCAGCTGGATTTTGATGAACTGGATGTGCTTTCTTGTGCATATCTGAATGCATTTCCAAACAATTCCACTGGCATCTCTCAGTTGCACTCACAGTCCCAAACTAGTTGCATGTTAACCTCTCGTTTTCGGAGGGCTGCATCTGGACTGGGTCCACATTAGCGCCTGCAAGTTTGCAATGTGTAACTCGCCCAGGGAACCTTTTGGCAAATGGGGCAGGATAAAAGTCATATATCTATATGTCTGTATGGGGTGAGAACATGAGGGAAAGTGAAAGGAGAAATTAAAGATGAGTTGCTAGGAGAAACTGTTCTGTGGAGTGGGGTATTCATTAGCAAAAAGGAAAGTTTTAAAGTGAGGATAGATGCTGCAGAGCAGATGTACAGAGAAACTGTATTCTGCAAGCAAGGTGCTGCAAGAGAAAATGGGTGGGCAAGAACGTAAGAAAAACAGCAGTCAGGAGCAGGAATTGGAACCGGCAGAACTAAAAGAGCAAGAAGGAATGTAAAAAAAGATGGAAGAATATTAGGGGGAAGTAGGGTAGGGAGAGAAAGAGAGTCTTTAGCCCTAAACCAGAGAAAGCACCCTGTTGTTCTATAAATCTATATGCTCTTAATCATCCACTGCTATTGTGCGTAAGCTTTTAATCTTGCACATTCATCCCCTCTGAATGTACGTCTGCTGGTGTCAGTTATCTGGCATTCAACCACAAAAGGCGTTTGAACAGCGTGGGGCTTCTATCCCAGAAGAGTCATGTATATTCCTTGCATCTGTGCTTCTCGCTTTCTCTGTGTGTTCTTCTCTTTGTGCCTGCATCATTTTCATTCTTTATGTAACAAACGATGTCTACACACACATGGAACTAGGGCCATCAAGAACAAAACTGGGCTGAGGATGTTCTTTGCCAAAGGCGCATGCCCCCACCACTCACACAGAGCATTTTCCTGTATGATTAACGCCATCCAGTGTGGCTGCCCATAACTCCACACTCAGAGGATTGTGGGCTTCCAGCAGAGGGTGGAAGGAGCACAGAGGCATGATTTCCTCATCACTCCTGCTGCCCTTCAAAACAGCTGACCAATTTTGTCCGTGTATGTGTTTTACAGTGGCTCATGAGGAGAAGAGCCAGAGGCACTGCCAGGCACTGTCCTTCCCTTCCCTTCCCTTCCCTTCCTCCGCACCCCTCTAACACTGACTCCGAGGTTGGCCTTGCGACCTCAAAGCCGCAGCCAGGGCAGAAAGAAGCACACTGGCTGTGCAGGTGGAGGAAGGACACTCCAGTGCAGAGACCCAGCTGTGAGCTTGGGTCAGAGCATCTTTGAGCTCAGGAGTGGGATTTTGAAATAGCCCGTGTCCATATAGACGGCTTATCATGGTCCTAAGCTTGTGTTCCAAGTGTCGTAACTGTGAAGGTCGACAGTGAAAGAGAGCAAGCTACGTGTGCATACCAACATCTTGTGTATGATGCCAACATGCTGTTTCTTTCTCCGTAGCAAACACGGACAGATTTCTCCTGGGATGGCATCAATGTGAGTATAGCCTCCATCCCCCTAAGCCTGCTCATGAGTGCTGAGGTATGTCAGGAGCCCATCTTACTGCAAGAAGACTTTGGCTTATAGCTTGAGTTGGGCATTTTCCTGCTCCTCGTAAGAGACATAATTTATCTGGAGAATAGCTGGATGCTTTGTGAACTTGCAGAACAATGTAACCGTTTTCCCATATCAAATGCAAATTGGCCCTGCAGCCTGTCAGTGGGTTTGCAGGTGGCCCAATTCTCCCCATGGGACTTGCAATGGACCTTCTTCACCGCCCTCCCCTCCACTGGACTTCAGTGGTTATCCAGAGGCAGAGATCTGGTTTCTAAAGAGCTACACTTGCTGTTAAATTAGGTGGATAGGAGAATGGATATTTATCATCAGTGTGAGTTTTACATTGTTAAAGGACTTCTCTGCAGCATATCAGTACTGTAATTTGCAAGCATAATCTGACAGTTTTCCTCAATTATGATAGATCCAGTACCAGCATAACTTACTGTCTCATACAATTGCATTTAACTTTTCATATTTATTGAACCATTATTCTACCACAATGAAGGAGGTAACACCATTTATTTATTTGTTTTGATAACCTCCTGACACATTTGCTGTTCTGACATCATGCCAAAACATGGTTTGCATTAGCAGTAGTTTAAAACTAAGACCATGATTTGGACTTCCAACTCTAAACAGGCAAACCATGGCTTAGACCTGTTTGCCCATTTGCCATAAGTTATTTCCTGTCAACAACAGGTGGATAGCACTGTCTGTGACTCTGGTTTGTGAATTCAGACGTATCAGGCCAGAGTTCACACAGAGGATGAATTAGCAAATGAGTGTGGTGGCTAGACTGAGGATCCAGGAGACCCGGTTCTAGTCCCCACTCAGCCATGGAGCTCACTGGGGGACTTGGGACCAGTCACAGACTCTCAGCCCAACCTACCTCCCAGGATAAGATTGAGAGGACGTGAAATACATAAGCTGCCTTGAGTTCCTTGAAAGGAGAAAAGGAAGGATATAAATACAATAAATTAAACAAGCTGGGTGACATAATACTTCTGGTGTTGGTTTGCTTAAGGATTGTAAAGATTTTGAGGACTTCTGGGTGACAACATCCCATAGCACACTTCCCTTATCCATCTCCTTCTTTTCACTCCTCCTGTTTTCACCCAGTACTTTTCAAATAAAAGACGCTTTGTTCAAACTCATTCAAACATAATTTCTTAGATAAATCAATACATCTTGACAGCTTGTAAGAACAGAGCAGGAACCCTAACCCTTGGGCACTTTAGTTTAAAAAATTTGGATGCCATTTATTCCAGTAGCCCCCACACTGTCGGAGAGTCGCTGCTAGAAAATACTCAAGGTACAAAAGCCATCTTTGTTGTCCATGAGGGGAGTCTTAAAATAGATATCCACATGAAAGCAATCTAATTCCATCTAGATAAAAAGATGATAGGTTTTGCTTTTCCAGAGGTCCATTCAGAAACAGATAGTCCTATAAAGAAAATAGCCTCAAATCAATCTGTACTCAAGAAGAGTTCAGAATATATAACACGGATCAACCCCACTTAGTTATCACAGTAGTCTGGGGTGCAGCGAGTCAAAGTTATATTGACTTTCTCAAAGCCACAAAATGATCTTCACACAGTGTTGATTTGAACCTTCTTCAGGTGCTCTCTCTGCTATAACCACTAGGTGGCTCTGTTATTTTTATGCCCAGTCTTCTGCATGTTTTCTGGTGAAGCTGAGTTACATGTGGCATTTAAAAAAACCCTCGGCAGTTTTATTTGGAAGGCGAAACAGCTGTGAGCCCTGATCTAGCACCATGCTCACAGTCTTGCAATGATTTCCCATCCAAAGTCCCACTAGGCTGCTAATAATGGCAGCAGGAAGACATATTAAATGAGAAAACGGTGCAAAGGTCTAATCCACGCTAGGAATATGCTCTGGTTTAGAGCTCCAAGTTGCTTCTCCTTAAAATGCCATGCAGTTGTCCCTCAGTGAATTTAATGCAGTTGCTCTCAAATAAAGGTAGGTTTGCAGGCCGTCCTTAACTGAAATGCAAAAGGCCACAAGTTTGTTCTCAAGCAAGCATCTTGCAAAAATATACTGTGACCAAAGAGCAACATAGAGGTATGAAGGAAGAATTGTAACAGTGCACCAGAAGAGTTGCTGCAGATTTTGTCGATAAGAATTTTCTGCTGATTATGGTCCACTTATGGCCATACTCCTTGCCTGTGTGTGAATTAAAGGAATGGGCTCCCCTGGTTAGACAAGCTCGGCAATGTCCCTCCATTTGTATGCAGGTGTCTTTAATTCCTGCTGAAATGAATGCTGTTTGGTTTCTGTGAAGAGTGGCGGTGGGGCTTGAGGCCTGTTGCTATCGAGCAAGTCTTGGAGCCCGTTGGGTGGCCTGGAGCCAGTTGGTGAGCCCATGCAGATGTACACATGTATGTGCACACGCACCACTGATGCCACCGCTGTGCCAGCCCCTAAGTTCAGCACCTGAACGGGATACCACTGTGGCCAGCCGGAGGGTATTCGGGCAGGCCCAGGAGACGCAGGCAGCCGTCCAGCAATGATGCACCCTTACTGCTGGGGGAGCTAAGCCATCGGGCCTGCTGCAGTGCTCGCTCTTACGCACGACCCGTGCAGTCAGAGCACAATATACCAGTGACTCCTCTTCTGTTCCCTTTTCTTTTCACAACTAAGTCAGTACTCCATTAAAGAGGCACTTAAAACTTCTACAGTTACTTCAGATATTTTTTTCCTCAAGGATGTTTAGATTTTGCAAGTAAAAGCAACAGAGTCCACATAATTGTTAGTGGCACGTGTCTGTTGTTTTTTCAAGATGTTCCTCATTCCTCACTCCAAGACGGCATTCCAACCATTTTCCTTCATTAACAAAGATCATTTTCGTGAAAAGAATAAGGAAAGCGGCTTTCAGAATCAGGAAAGTAGCTTTCAGAATAAAGAAAACAGCTTTTCATGCCTATCCACTGATTTTCCATGAGCGCAGCACTAATTTTGTAGTTTCTTTGGAGGACAGAAGGAGACGAACTGTGTGCTGTTGTTTTTAAGTTATACAATAACAATGTCACATTCCCATGGAGATATTTCAAGGTAATCTCAATTCTTACAAACAGTGTTCTGAGTACACAGCAGCCCTGTAATATAACACAATCGCTGAACTGCAGGAATGAGACATGTGGGAGAATGAGGGTGACCAAACAATACGTATATAAACCAGTAAAGTTAGCACAGAAAACAGCAGGCAAACCTCAATATTCAGTTCTCCCCTTTTCCTTTTGATATTCAGTCCCATTTATTATGATATTACATTTCTATACCACCCATAGCTGAAGCTCTCTGGGTGTCAGGCATTTCAGGCTATACAGCTAAATGTTACATTTACACTCACACTCACTCACTCACTCACTCACACACACAGACACATATTTAGGCCATGTCTCTTTCTTTTCCCACACATGCTGAGCTGAACTACTTTTTGAACATCTGAATACAGCTTCTGTACCAGCATACAAACAGTATTAATCTTCTACTGCCTATCCTCTCACTTGTTCTGCAGTGCTTTATATACACATCAACAATCTCAGTTTTTTTGGCACTTACTACTTTCTCATGACTATCTCACTTTAAGGAATGGCTGTCAGAAGCATCCCGAGCAATCACCAAATATAGTTCATAACACCAGGGCTGCTCCCAGACATGTTGGTGCTTGATGGCAGAAAATCCCAAATGGACCATGTACCCGAACAGTGTCCTTCCATGGGCAGTTCCTCACCCAACAAAGCACCATGCAGGTTTTCTGTCCCGTTACTAATATTCCATCTTTGTTTGTTTCTTGTCCTTCAGTTTTATTCTTTTTCCCTGTTCCTTGTGTTCTTAGAAGTCCAGACTGGATTGTCTCCTTTCCTCCCCCTCATACCTTTTCATTCCTTTACATAATCTGTTTTTTCAGCTCTCCATGGAAGACACAACCTCCATCCTGCCCAAGCTGAAGCGAAACTCCAATGCATATGGGATCGGAGCTCTAGCTAAGTCATCTTTCTCTGGTGAGGATCTCAAACCCTTGGATCCCAAACTATCTTACTTCCTATTAATCCTAGCATTATCCCCTTGCTTCTGCCTCTCCCCCAAATGCCGCCAAAATTAAAAAAGAAAAGACTTCACTGCTCTCCCAAATTAAAGGCTTGAGTGCCATGTACTCATCAGTTCCCCTGAGTACCATCATACTTTGGAACTTCTTCAGGCATTACTCCTTCACATATCACTCCTCACCATGATAAATGTCCATGTTGGTACAGGTGGATACGTCATAATGTGTGAACGGCAGAACTCTCCTCAGAAAGATATTGTGCAATGAGGCAAACAAATACCTGAACAACATTCACATCATCTTGTGCATCTTATATGATATGTATTTCTGCCAACAGCATATATTTTCTAATATGGAGGGTGAAGTGTGGCAGACCTTGTTTCCTTTTTAAGGTCTGCTGGTCCATCCTTCTGCTTCACCTCTGAATGAGTAGTTTTCATAAAGTTCTGTGTATATTTGCCTCTTTCTTTTAATTCAGCTATCTGTGCAGTACTGTTCCATTCATGGGGAGTGGGAGGGGCGGAGAAATTGTGCTGGAGGGAGAGTCATAGAAGTGTGGCACATTCAAGAAATTCCCCAAAAGCCCAGTGGTGTCTGGTGCCCATTGGAGCTGATGGGATCAATGGAAAGGTGGAACCAGGAGGCCCTTGCATCCACAGCAGCTAGCAGTCCAACCCAAGAAAGAGGAAACTGAGGCACATAAGCTTTAGGACCATTCTTGGAAAGCACTGCATGTGCATGGGGGAGGGATCTGCCCAGTGGATTCACACAAGCAGTCCTTTGAATCCTCTGCGACCAGCAACCCATAGGACAGAAGGGAGGAGGGAATCTGAGGCAAATTATTCTGAGATCATGCTCGCAAAGCAGAGAATGAGAAAATCTCTGTAGCAGCACACAAAAGCAGTCTTCTGCATCTACAGGAATCCACCGCACAGGAAAGAGCAATTGAAGTAAATTAACTCTGATAAAGCTAGCTGGAAAGTGGAGTGTTGTAGGGGGACAAAAAGCAGTCCCTGGAACACGAGTGCAGGAATGCTAAATGCTGTGCCTGAATCCCAGCAACCCAGTGGCAATGTTCTGAGCATGCACAACTAGTTCGGAAGGCTGTGGGCAAGTGCAGTAGCAAGCTGCAAGGACTCCCAGCTGGACCCCTGGGAAGCATTCTTTGGAGATCTTGGCAGTTAGCGACTCGATTGAGGAGGCAGGGAGACCCAGCCCTAACACAGGATCACCTCTGCAAAGCTCTAATCAAGTTGCAAGAAAGGGGCCTGAGTGGCAGAATAGGCCCCGTTTTACAATCTTCCTTTTATCAGCAGCTTATATGTTAGCGTGTAAAGCAACTGGAGAAAATTTTACCCTTCTGCTACATGAACACATGCTAAATAATATGATTATTGTCCGTTCATAAGTGTTTCTGGATTATCTGCGTTTTGCAAACTCTGTGATAGGTAGAAAAGGAATTATAAGCTAAATTTGTCTATTTCTTTTTGTATAAGCAGAATTCTGGGTCTGAATAAACTTTAATCATTTGAGTTATTAACACCTATGGTGAGGGATAGGTAGCTGAGATTAAGGGTATGTTTTTCAAGGAGACCTCTTACAGCAGCAAACTTAATTCTGCATTAACATGCATAGAAATACTACATTGTCAAGAGACTGCAGTGACTGTTTGGTATTAGTGGCCTATTTTCCAAAAGTTTTAGGTCCAAGCTAATTCTAAGTTAGGTCATGATTCTAGCCGAATACTGTGATATCACTTACCCTGGTCCCCAATGTCCAGTTTAATTTGCGACTGTGGTGATGATTTTCCTGTCTGTACTGCCCAACAGCTGCCGCTCTCTGGGCATGTTTGCAGTACAAATTATAAAATGCTGCATACAATTTCAGTGCACAACCTTTAACACAATGTAAGCTGCTAAAGAAAATTGCAGTGAAAAACGGTAGGCTTGTTAAAAAGACAGCTGACATCAATGCTCCATCATATGCCATTCAATGTCTGGGAGTGGTGGGTGGTCTTAACCTGGTGATGAAAAGACGACAGTGCTGGCATCAGGCAGGCTTCAATGGGGAAATCCTTTAAGAATTGCAGGGCCATCACCGAGAAGGCCCTCTTCCTTGTGGCCACCTTCTGAGCCTCCCTTGGAAATGGCACCTGAAGGAATGTTCCAAATGTTGACCATAACACCTGTGTAGAGTCAGGAGAGGCATTTTGAGAAATACTGCAGTTGTGAGCCATGTAAAGCTTTATAGAGTGAAACCATCAGTTTGAATTTCGACTCTGAAGCATATCGGCTGCCAGTGCAAGCAACCAGAATTGGTGTTGGCTCTGCAGAGCTTCTGCTCCCATTTACTAGTCTGTCTGCCACTTTTTGAACAAACTGCAGCTTCCGAACAGTTTTCAGGGGCAGACCTGCTGATGTGATGAATGGTGACCTTGTCCATAAATTATTGGGTTAAAAGCTGGCAACCGAGTACAATTCTGGGGTCTCACGCTACACATTTCTGCAGTTGGAAAACTCCTGCAAAGGTAGGTCATGTACACCAGAAGAGAGTCAAACTAGGTGCCTCCCAGCGTGAGGTGACCAACAGCTCTGGAGCTGTATAATAGCCCCTCTTGTTTTCTCAATGTCTGGCGCCTTAGGGATATCCCGCAGCATGAAGGATCATGTCACCAAGCCCACTGCCATGGGACAGGGCCGCGTCGCACACATGATTGAGTGGCAGGGCTGGGGCAATGGCAGCAACCAGCAGCAGCATCACACCCACGAAACGGTCCGGAAGGATGCCGACGCTTACTCTGACCTGAGTGACGGGGAGAAGGAGGCGCGATTCCTTGCAGGTACTCTACCAGCCATTCCTCGAGGATGTCGTTGCCCTGTCCCTGCTTTGTCTTCCTTCTTTCTCTGGGCTGGGAGAGGCAGTGGAGAATAGCTGCTTCGCCCTGTACAGGCTGAGTCCCTGGCTTTGCGCAGGGGCTGTGCTGCCCTGTGGACACCACACGAAGGCATGTGCTGGTTCTAGGAGTAACAGCCGCTCTTCCCAGCTCTGGCAGAGTCCCCACAGTCCATGCTCCTCTGTTAATTCTGATCTAAGATCAGAGAGAACAGCAGCGCTGCCCAGGCGATAGGGGATGCAGGCCAAGCCCTGACTCCTGGCTGAACTCCGAAATGCTGTGGGCTGGATTAGTCCCACAGGACACTGAGTCTGCACCCCAGCCTGAAATGCATCTTCTTTCTGGATTGCATAGGTGGATCAAGGAGGTTGTATAGCTGACGGTGCCTCTCGGTGAGAAGCTTGTATGCAGCCAGCTTCCAACCCCCTGCTACTTTCTCATGCTGGCGAAAAGCAGAAACAGCCTGAGCAAGTTTTCATAGAAGAGAGGGAAGAGACACTGGGCACATGCTAGATCCACCACTGTGTGTTCTTCACTCCTGAATACTTTTTGAATACCATACTCTCAGCACAGAAATGCACAGAATGAGGAGGGGATTGCTCCTGGAATGAGCAGCCCCGTATTGTGCTCCTCTCTCCTTCTGCATGGATGGGGCAGCTCCCCTCTTCTTTTGGCATCCTGTCCACTCTGCAGTTTGCCGCTCCCATTCCGTATTTCTGGCTGCCGCTAGTGAAGGTGAAGAAGGGCTCTGCACAAAGGCATCTGGGCGTGAGCAGGGAAAAGGGACATCTGATGCAGGCTTGCAGTGTTGGCTTCCAAACTGTGCTTCTTACTCATGTGTAGATTCTTCATCTGTAATCGGGATGCTTAAAAGGTTTTAATTTATTCCAACTTCTTCCTGTGTGAAGTGGTAATTAGTGATTTCAAGTATGGAACCAGGCTGCTGCAGTGAGGTTTGCCAGTTTTTCAAATGTAAAGTTCTGTGGCGTGGGTGGGAGGTTGTGAAGTGACACAGAAGATCGGTCCAGGCTCTGTTGTGGAGGCACTAGACCGGATTGTAGCCTGAGTGCCTCAAGGGCTCCCGTGGCCGGGCATTGAGTGATCCAAGAGGCAGGTAGAAATGAGGCAGCAAATATGTCTGGGAATCAGCAGGTGTAGGGGGATCAGTGGAGTCACTTCATCCGCCATTATCCTTCTCTCTCGTTTGTCTGTAACAAAGGGGTGATGGAACAGTTTGCGATCTCGGAAGCTACCCTCATGGCCTGGTCTTCCATGGACGGTGAAGACATGAGTGTCAACTCCAACCAGGAGAACCAGGCTGGCAACTACAATGAGACCTACCAGGAGATGATGGAGAACCAGGGTGAGTGTTGGCCTCTCCTCCCCCGCTTCAGGAGCAGGGAGCAGGTCGAGCGAGAAATGGGGGAACTCTGGAAAACCACATTTTGTGGCTCTGGGGACTGGACCAGAGCTGTCCTGATTTGGGGAGGAAGAAACTGCCCGGCTCAGCCCTGCTCTCCACTGGCCTTCTGTTTTGTTCCTGGGACAGTCCCCTGCTCCACTCTTCGCACTGCTGGTGTCCTGCAGTGAGTAAGAGTGAGACCTTGCAGCATGTTTTATTGCTTCTCTCTAATATAAGTGCACATGGTCCCAACTCAGATCTACCTGTGGTTCAGAATATGGTCTGTAAGCAAGAGCTGCACAAGGAGTGGACTTAATCAAACTGCGGTCAGCCTAGGGGCCCTTCGCATTCCCCAAGCCCATATGCTCTACAGGGACAGTAACGATGGCCTACATTACAGGACTGTTGGAGGAGCTGCTGAGATAATGTGCCTCAGTTCTAAGGAATGGTATAAATGCTAGCTAGCTCATGACTAATACTGCTTTGACCACCTCTGTTCTGTCCTGCCTGGAATCTATAGGTTTCAAAGGTGTCAGAAAGGGGGCTGGGTATTCAGGCCATAACATTCCAGACTACAGGGGCCCACACAACACAGTGTTCCTCCAGATGTCCCCACTGCCCCCCACTTGCTCAGATCCTTCCACACAGGAGACTAGAAGGATCTAGCCTGGTTTGGCTTTCTCTCCAGCATGCTAGCTATGTACATGCAAATAGTTTCCATAGGTGGAGGATCTTCCAGTAACATGAGACCCTCCTTACCTGTGGTCTGAAGGGGTACAGTGAAGGGGTACACTGTACATAGTTACAGGTTTGCAGCTTCCATGAAAAGTAGGCCATAATGACCATAATAGGCTGCAAATGCCTCTGACAAGCTATTATTTATTTATTTATTTATTTATTTAAAACATTTCTATGCCGCCCCATTCGCCGAAGCCTCGGGGTGGCTCACAACATAAAATTAAAATATAAAACATTCAAATATACATACAAATTAACAATATAAAATAAGTCGTCCCGGCCAGATAAAATAAGCAAATAATATTAACAATTAAAATGACGTTTAAATAAAACGGTCTTCGCCTGGCGCCGAAAAACAAATAACGACGGCGCCAGGCAGACCTCTCTGGGGAGCGCATTCCATAGATTGGGCGCCACCGCAGAGAAAGCCCTCCTCCGAGTACCTACCCTCCTAATTTCTTTCACAGAGGGTTCCCGGAGAAGGGCCTCTCCCGCAGATCTCAGGGGGTGGGCGGGCGTATATGGATGTAAGCACTCCTTCAGGTAACCAGGACCCAAGCCGTTTAGGGCTTTATAGGTCATCACCAACAAGCTACAACTGGGTGACGCTAGGAGGACCCATTCCCAAACATGGTCTCTTTCCCAAACATGGATGTCTTCCCAGACTCTCCTTTCCTTCCGGCTTCCGTGGGCTCCGCCCTTTGTTCTACCTCCGCTCTCCTCTCCCCGCTTTGCAGATCACCTGGCCCAGGCGCAGTATGACAGCTGGCCTCACTCCTACGTCTCGCAAGGCATGTACTGCCTGGGCTCATCGGACGCCTGGGAGACCAGCGACCAGTCCCTCATTGCCTCCCCAGCGGCTGGCTCCTGCCTCGGCCAGAACTTTGAAGAGTCCCAGCCCAGCCTGCAGGAAACTGTCCTTATGCAGAACAACCTGATCCAGCAGCACCAGCTGCTGCAGCTCCAGCAGCAGCAGCAGCAGCAGCTGCAGCAGGCCCTGCTCCCCAATTCCGGCCTCGCGGATGCATGGCCTGCTCAGACAGTCCCCGGTGGGGGTGGCAGTGCTGAATCCAGCACCTTTGTGGGCGTCCACTCGGAGGAGGAAAAGAACCCCTTGCTGGAGAAGGCCCCGCTCCTGAACAAGAAGCCCTCGCTGGAGGAGGACGATGCCGTTTGCCGGGACCTGGAGTCCCTTTCCCCGCGGGAGGAGCCAGAGCCCGCTGTCCTCAGCCGCAAGGTCTCTGACGTTACCTCGTCCGGAGTGCAGTCTTTTGATGAGGAGGAAGGCGAAGCCAACAACTGATGCTGCCATCAAGGAGCCCTTTGCCATTATGCATGGGAAACACGGGTGGGGAAAGCGACAAGGAAGCCCCTCTCCAGCTCCCAAATTCCCCAGGTGCGCTAGCACACGAGTTCGTTTTTAGTTTCACTGAAGGTAAGCCAAGGACCAAACGTGCTGGGCATTGCTACGTCCGCCTCTCCTCCTGCACACATTGGGCTGAGCCTTCAAGACCTACTGCCTTGGACACCCAGGCAGGGAGCTCAGGGAACGCCAGACAGTGGGGTCGCGTGGACATGGCTGATGGTGGATCCTGGCCATGCAGGCAGAAGGGACGTGGCTTCTGGGATGCAGAGCTTAGTAAAGCGACTGAGGGGGTGCCGCTGCTGCCTGCTGTGACTGCTGAGACCAAGGGTCTTCTGAGAAGGCAGGCCAGCATTGGAACGTGAGAACGTGTGGCTCAGCAGACCAGCTGGCAAAGGCCTGGGCAGAGTCCTGACGCCTTCTTCGGGAAGTGAGGTGCTATCTGCCGAGGGAGGGCGTCTCTGGGTGCAGAGCATGCATCCGAACCAGAAGGGAGGCTTCAAGGGTACCGACTGCCCTGTGAGACGGGCAAAGCTGCTGCGTGAGTCCAGTCCAAACCTCATTCTCCAGCATGTGTGCAGAAATTGCTGCAGAAATCCTCCTTATGCACCCCTTACTATCTCTGCCTTCCTGGGAGCTGGAGTGCGGTTTCCTCCCCTATTTAATAATGGGCACTGCATGCACGGGAGGGAAAGGGGAGGGGGGTCATCTGCCAATTTTATATTTTAAGCAGACATGGAATCCTCTCTTTCCAGTTGTGTGCAGGGAAGACAAGCAAAGAAACAAGGAAAGCAAGCGCCATGGCTTAAGTACCAGCTTTCCAGTTTACATTTGAGCTTTTGTTCTTGCTTTTTTTCTACATTTTGTATCTCCGAGTTCTTTTAAGCAGTGGCTAACAGAGGGAATAACGTGGGTGCCACCTAGTGTGAAATAATATGCCTTTCCTCAGATTACCAGATCCTCTGTCGTGCCAAAATTGTGATGAAACAGAGATCGAAAGAGAGCACTTTCCCTCTCTTTCCATCCACTTATCTCTACTGCTTTCTTTTCTATTTTTTTCCTGTTGACAATGCAACTATTTCTCACACCCTCATTACAGTCAAAAATAAGGAAAGGGTAAGTGGAGCTTTCTTCTCATTTTTATGGGTATTTTTCTGGGGATGGGGGTTGCGAACGCTATCATGGCTTGAAAGCCATGCACTTTGGTCTAAAGTTATCCCCTTTGTGGACATTTGCCATGATGGGAGAAGTGAGACCAAGAGGATAAACCCACATTTTCATCCTTTCTGGGTCTCCAACCTTCTGGTAGAAAAGGTGGGAGAAAACAATGGCGTGAAACAGATCCATTTTCCAGAGCCGCTGGAAAGCACCTGGTCATGACCGAGTGGCAGAAGCTTATGTCAAATAAGGACACACTTGACAGAGGTTACTTTAGGATGACAGGAAGCGATCCTTTCCAGAAGGACATCTCCAACCAAGCCTGATGTATTCTGTTCTCCTGCAATTCAGAGATGGTTTCCTAGTAGTTTGCTTTTCGCAGAGCAACTGGCCACAAGATTGAGGAGAGAATCATATTGCAGGGCTTTGCCTACCCAGGTAGGAGACTCTTCATCTGGAAGGGGTCTGGGGTCTGGAGGTAACCCTTATTTGCATCCGGATGTCATTGGTAAGGTCCCATGCACTTTGGATGAAGGAAAAAAAGAGGGAGGCCTCCTGTTCATAAAGTCAAGAGACACTTATCTCCCCCTCACCCCCCGCATTGCACTTTCCCCTTGGAAATGCGGTCATGACAATGGACGAGAGTGCTTGCACAGAAATAATCACAACAGATGCATGAAAGAAAAGCTTTTTTCTCAGTCCCTCTCTTCCTTCTCTTCATTTCCTTACTATTCCTGGCTCCTCAGATGGGGAGGCAGCTCAGTGTCTGAGCATTTGGGAGCCCACCTCTCCTAAAAATATGTTTACATGCTACTGTGCCAACCTCTGAAGGCGAAGAGCGTTGGATACAGTACTGTTGTGACTATGGGGGTGAAGCCCCATGTTCCTGCATTTTTCTTAATTGCTGCATTCTGGCTGTCAGTCCATTGTGGGGAATTCTGCTGGAACTGATGATGTGGAAGGAGGAGGTGCAGAAGGCTCTTCTCTGCAAGGAAGAACTAAGGAGATTCCCGTTGTCCCGGCATTATCAAGCCTTCAGCCTCACCAGGAAGCATCGAGGTGTTCCCAGTATTGTGGGGGGTGTGCGGGCGGGATTCAGGCAGCCTGCTTCTTCTTTCCTCCAAACAATTATGCTCCACGTGCCTGTCCAGGACCAGGACTACACCTGGATGTTTACGGTAATTCTGTTTCAGTGTAAATGTACTCTGCTTTCATCTTGGCACTCACCAGACTTGATCCAAATGGCTCATCTTGTTTATATCTGTTCTTTTATTGTCTGTCTTTTAAAAATGCAAGCAATTTGTGCATTTGATAATATCATGTGACACACATGTTTGAGAAATGTATATTTTTTTCTCGATCTGAGAGAGGGTATAGGGGAACACATTGTATGGAAAATGGTAATGAAAACAACAGGAGAGACATGGGTAAGCCTTGTGGGGGAATAGTACTGAACCACTCTTCACAGTGGAATAAACAATGCCAACTCTACTGTAGGATTCTACAGTCCATTACTATAAAGTCCTACCAGAAAAAGAAAACTGTGCGCTTCCTGTGTGGCAGGGGAGAGAGGTTCTAAATATTGTTGCGGGACAATTAAACTCCATTCACTTTTTGTTTCCAAAAGGGGTCTTGCCTTTTTGTAACCCTTTCCCTTCTTCTCCAGTATTTAGGGGTGGTGGTGGCAATGGTTGAGGTACCTTGCATGAGTAGAAGAACACTTCCTCTGTTTATACATTCCTAAACATCAGCCCTCTGTTGCACCTGCAATGCTGGGATCTCAGGTGGCAAAGGACTCGCTTCACTGGGCCAAACTCAGAGTAGCCATTTTGGTTTGTTCCTGCAAAAGCAAGAGTCTGGAGGCACCTTAAAGATCAACCTCACATATTGGGGTGTGAGCTGCCATACAAGCTCCCATTGCATGAATAGGAGCAGCTCAAATTGACTTGTGATAGATGCACCTGGTATCAACAGATACAATGGAAGAAATAAACACTGTTAACATGGGATAGCACTGCATAGGATAGGCAAACGTGTCTTTGAACCTCTGTGGCTATCAATAAAGTGCTAAATGGTGCCGGGGACAAATGTTTCCAGCGGAGGAGCAGCAGCTGGGAAGGCAGTAATGAGCTCTCCCCCACGCGGCCTCCACCGGCCCTCCTTCCAGCTGTTCCCTTATTAGCAGTGTTTATGCTGATACTGAAGCCTGACAGGAGAACAGCAGGTGGGGAAGAGGTTTGCGGGGGAAAGTGGCAGGCTGAGGGAGGAGCTCAGTTCAGCACTCCTGCCTGTGCTTTTCGGCCGGAAACCGGCCTCCGAGTCCACCACTCCGCGGCTGCCTGTGAGCAACCTGGGTTTGAAGACCCCAGCCTGCTGTGCAGCTGTGCCCAGGGAAAGCGGAGGAGGGACACCTGGCCGCTCTGCTTGCATGGAGAAGCAGCCGTTTAGGTCAGTGGGTCCAAAGTTCATTGACGCAATCATTCTAAATTAACGTGAGCATGTGCAGTGATGTCTCTGTGTTTTGCTGTAGTACCCGAGTGCGGTGTACCTGTGCGACTCTTGAACCGTGCATGCATGCATGCACTTGTTTCTTGCTGCTTGGTCTCTGCGGTACATTTCAGCAGGGTGAGTGATTTGGGTCCCCAACGCCAGCCGAAACTGTGCCGGGCAAATATGCAGGTCAGAGGGGATACGTGGCAAAAGGACCTTGCACTTAAATTCATAGGCAGTGGACTTCTGTCTAGTGGGTACAGACTGCAGTGGGGTGTCTTTCAGGTTGCAGAGTAACCTCAAGAGAACTTACGTGTTGCTGGATGCCTGAAAACGGAGAACCGATGGGGCACACGCACATCCCTTGGCCATTGAGGGCTATACTTGAAATCAGTACAAATGTCCAGATTTTTTGTTTTGGCTTTTTTACAAAATGGAATGAAATCCAGCCCTGCACTTTCCCTCCTTGCCTGCTTTGGGCCTCAGCCCATTTTGAACCCTCTGTGCTCTTGATTGCAGCAGTATAGTGAGGCAGAGCCCGTGACCTGAGGCTACATTTTGGACAATAGAGAATTCATTCTAATGCAGTATCAAATGACTGACAGTTGAATATATGCTAGCTGGCTTTATAGCAGAAGTTTTCACTCGATGCATAACATTCATTTGGACACAGAGTAGAAGCCTTGCCAAAGCATCCTGGAGGGACTGCTCCACCAAGCATTAATCATGGGGGGGGGGGGCACCTGGCTTTTGGCTCTCTGGGCAAGAGGACGCCAGTCTCTCCTGCATGATGCTTGTTCATTTCCACGATCCTTAACCTGCCCCCGCCCCCCATAGGTCTTCCGATGGCTGGAAGAACAGAACAGGGAAGCAAGGTCACACCAGACCTCTGTGGTGACCCAGGGGCTCCAGGCAGCTGCCTAGCTTTGCTGGGCACTGGCAGTGGACGCACTGAAGTAGGAAAACACAATTCTTGACTCCTGAGGAATGGAATGGATTTCTGTGCCCTTGAGGTTGCCTGGGGTGCGGGTGGGGGCCAAAATCTGTGAGATACAGAATTCCTGACCATTTTCCTTTGCCTTTTAATGCAGCTGTGTGGGCTCTGAACTGGATCAGGCCACTGGTCAGTCGCACATTTTTCACTTACTTAAGTAGTCACCCCAATCCCATTCAGCTAAGTGCCAGATGAGCCCCTCTATAGAAAGTATTCTTCCAGCCTGGAAGACAAACCTGCAAGGTAAGCCAGTCTCTCGATTCTTTCCCTATTCCTAAGTTCTCCAATTCAATGGACCCACTCATGGGGGAAAAGATGTCTGGTTCTACATATGAGTAAAAGGAGCTGCAACTAGGTAGGATAATTTTAGCAAGCCTGTAGGCCTGTGGGAGTTTGCCTACGCCTGGAAAAAGGCTTAAGCAAATTCCCATCAACTCTGGCTATGGTTTGAATAAAATCTGGAGCCCTCCGTAGCTGCACAAAAGTTTAAAAAGCAAAAGCATTCCATGCACTCCTGTCGTGTGTACGCTTGGCTGGCGTGCACTGTTCATGGTTTCCCATTCCTCTTCAGGCTGAGCAGCACTGCTGCCTTGTGTTTTCTCCTGCAGCATGTAGTTGCGCCAGGATACTGCATCTTGCTGGCAGTGGGTGGGCGCAGCCAAGATGAGTGAAAATCTTAGAAATAGTCAAGCCTGTGGAACGCTTCAGATTTTCCTTCCAGTTTGTTTACATTCTCTCCCCACCCCACTTATTCAGAATCATTTTAATCAGTTATTATTTATTGAAAATATTGCAGCTTGCCTTTCAAGGCACCCTGCCCTGCAACACAGCTTATAATACTAAAGAAAGAGAAAATATTACCATTAAACATTCACACAGAGTAGCAGCCGTTCGTGACTGTTGAGCACCAGATGAAGACTGGAATGTGCCTTCAATGCTTTTGTTTTGTCTTGTCTTGTTTTGTTGATGAAGCCACACATACCTCCCTGAAGAGAAAGAGGTCCAAAGATGTGGAGCCACTGTTGATAAGGCCCTGTTCCTAGTCCTCATCAGCATAATGACTCTGGTGATTTTATTTGGACATTTATAACCCACCTCTTGACAAATAACTAGGGTGGCTTACATGGTAATGGAATGCAAAGCATTTGAGACTTTTAAAATTAAAAAACGCTTTTTCAAAATGCACCGTAGTGTCATGTGGGGGTGAGAGTATCGAAAGATCTTTCAAGGACTTGAAAGATCTGGGTTCCAGTCCCCACTGAGCCATGACGTTCACTTAGTGATTTTGGACCAGTCGCTCACTGTCAGTTTGACCTACTCACTTGGTAAGGATGCACTGGAGTGGAGTACCTGAACCACCTTGGTTTCCTCACAAGAGGAAAAAGGCAAGATGGAGATGTAATGTGTATGTGTTCCCTCTCTGCCTGTGTACACACACACACACCAAAATATATACAGGAATTATAAAATCACATGGGGAGATTAAAATCAGAGAAGCTAAACAAAGGCCTGAAAGTTACACATTTATCACTTAATTAAATAGTTACCCCAATCCCATTCGGCTAACTGTCGAATGAGCCCCTCTATGGAAAGTATTCTAGCCTGGAAGACAAACCTGCAAGGTAAGCCAGCCTCCCGATTTCACAACTGGGGGACCAAGTGAGGCTGGGAGAGGGCTGGTGTGCCTGAGCAGCACTGAATTTAGGAAGTGGCCATATTCTGTGTCGGAGCATTGGTCCATTTGGCCCAGTACCATCTAGCAGTGGCTCTTGGGGACTTCACTGTCCAGAGACGGCCATGAAGGAAAGTAGGCCCATCTTGACCTGAATCACATGCTCTTTCCCTATGAGATGGTCCTTCCTGGGAATCTGTGGCTGAGGTGGCCCCAGGACAGCAAAGCACATGGCTCATTCTTCCAGCCACAACATTTTGCTAGCGTATTTGGCTACTTACCCGCAGAGAAAGCAGAATAAGCCTAATGCAGTTTCCATGTCTAACAGAAAGACTAGGAAATGGCTGATATAGGAACATTTCCAGGTTAAATCTAGGCAATGTAATTTCACTGTATTTAGAAATGTAGTTCTGATGTGCTCGATTTCAGTAATACAGAGCACAACTTGGTGCTATGCATTTCCTCCCTTAATCTAACTGCCAGGGCTACATGCGCTTAGCCCCATCTACAAAGCTTCAGGAAGAGTGAGCTACCATCCCGTTTCTTTCTGGGCGGGCCTAAAATCTCCCTACTGCTTTGCAATAGCACAGTATCAAGTGAACTCCCACCCTCTTGATTTTTTTTTCTCCCACTACTAGCATTGACTGTCTTCAATTGCTAATAACGCTGACAGGTTGCTCAGAGCAGGTGGGTCTTGGATTTAGTTTCCCTCAATGGAAAACTAAATCCATTTTCTCCCCTGAGGAAAACCCATTTACCCTAGGGTAAACCCCAGTAAACCCAATCAGACTTAGCTCTGAGTAGATATGTGTAGGATTATGCTGTCGGTTTAGTATTCTTTCTTTGGTTATTTTCATAAAACCAAAATCAGACCCTCAGCTAGCTGTCCTGTGACTGATCTTGGGCGCTCACTTAGGAATTTTGTATTTGTGCAACACCTACATTGCAAGAGAGCAGGTGGATGCGAGTGATTCAGTTGCCAAAATGGGAGTAATTCACTGCACCAATTTTCCACCTGAGCGTCACCTTTTCAGGCATCAAACCAGCCTGGGCCGCCGAGGTTCAGCTGTTGTCTTACAGTGAACTCTAATTGGAGCTTTTTAATCTGCCTTTTAGCCTTTGAATATGAGAGCAGGAGTGGAGGTATTCTAGAGCAGCTTCTTTCTCATGCTCTTCATTATGTTAAAAGCAGCACAAGGAATGCTTTGGTGAGTTTTCATTACAAGAAAGCGACTTGGTGGTAGAAAACTGCAGGAGCAATCCAAGCACAATGGTGCCGGTAAGTGTGCCAAGTTCAAATTAAGCCATTGGGAGGAGATGTAAAGTGTGTGTGGGGGGAAATAGACAGGAGAGGGAGTACTTCCTCCAGCTGCAATTTGCCTCCCTGAAACTGCTTTCCCCAGCCATTGACTCCTTGTGGGGTTTACCTTGGAGCATCACAAAGAAGAGAAGCAACTCGGAGGAGCAGTTGGTTGCAGCAATAGAGCAGCTCACTTCTCTCTGCTGGGTGCTGCTTCCCCACTTTAAACCCACTCCCTTTATACAAACTGGGTGGCATTCACAGCCCACCACATGGTAACTGTCTCTGTCCAATGTACCGAAAGCGCTTCTGGTTTCGTTGTCACTGAATGGTAAGCCTGTGTGTGGGCCGTCCTACTTTGGTAGAGGCCTACTTGTCTGAACGCTCCGCCAAACCTGGACACTTGATGTGGGAGTGCATGTAGGGAAACCATCAAGTTTAGCCTGTTCTCCAGCATATTAATGCATTTCTGCATGCAAAATTGGTTTGTCTGGAGTAGCTCAAATCATGTGAGCACCCAACTGCAGCCTGCAATAGCAAAGTCTTGTCTCAAGTCTATCATGTCAGTGGTTATGTAGAGTAAATTCTACTTCTTCTCTCAATCAGTTCCACATATTCCTGGCCACGCTACCTATATCTCATTACTTTGGTACCTTGTCCTTTCCAAGAAGCATTTCCTCTTTTTCTATCTAGAGTCATAATTACTGATACCTGGGTCTTGTCCCAAAGCCACTCTAGGCAATCATGGAGTCTTGGTATTTGATTACTCTGCTTCCTTCTGTTGTTTCCAGAAACCATTTGTATGAGAGACAGAAACTGTTTTGTGAATATAAGCTAGTATTCTTTAATATTTCTCTGGTTTATTTGGTGCTGTGCATGAAGTGGTGGAATTGCAAAGAATCCTTGGGGTTCTGTAAGCTACAAAATGAGCCTCAAAAATAATTTTGCAACAAGCAGGACTTTTTAAAAAGCTCTTTTCAGGGGTGGGTGGGTTTGAGGGGTACTGCACATACCGAGGCTGTGTATAAGGGAGCAGTGGAGGCTGATGTATTAAAGCACGTTTAAAAGTAACCAAAGGTTTGGGGCTTAAGATTTTTTGTTTGTTTGTATGTTTTCAAAAATGTATGAAACTGCTTTTGCAACAGAGATTACTAGGAGGGGCTAGTCTTAAGACCATTTTTCCCCCTCTGGGTTTTTGAACAAGGGATGAAACTTAGATTCTTCCTATCCTTAAAGGATGGCATTTATTGAGGTCTGTGACTTTTCAGGGAGGATGGAGGGAACGGGGAAACAGCAGGACAAAAAGTGGGTCTGAAAAGGTGACCCTCTCACCGTCTCTGTCTAGGGGCACCCTAACAGAAAATCAAAACAAATTTGCCTTTGGTCTTCCAGCTCCAAAACATCTTTGCTTGAAACTTTTTTGCTGGTTATTCTGCGCATGTTTTGATAATGTGAGTTAATGAGAATATATCTTCTATAAATATATATATATATATATCATATATAAATATATATATGTAACTATACATATAGCTATAAAAATTATATGGCATTTCATGCCTGGTTGTGGTAACAGCCACTAAGGAAGAGGGAACATTGCCGAAAAGGGCATGTAAGAACCTCGTGAAGATATTATTATTAAACAGCACGTGGTTTTGCCATTGTGGTTGGTGGAATTGTGTTTTATTTTTATGGAGATGATTCGCAAGATGCATTATGCATATTCTGAAAATGAGCTCAGAGTGTAAGACTTGGTGAACAGGAAAAAAGAAAAGATGTGGATGGAGAGGAAAAAGCACCAGAGATATTTCCTTCCTCTCCACAAAATTTTGCAAAAGCAAAGCATTATTCCTCTCTAGATTGGAAGGGGCATTTTGCTGAATGCAACCTTTGTAGTTAGTATCTGGGACATATTGCTACCTTTCTGTGTTGTGGAACAGTAGTCAAGTCGTGGTGAAATTTCACATTAGTAGAAATGTACTAGCTGTCCCTGAAAATGGCCGCCATGCAGTGAACCTTCAGCTTCTCCAACACAGGGCCTGTAGAGTGTACCTCACGTTGCAGCCGCACAACATTCCACACGTCCCTGCCAGCAGCAGTCAAGTCTGTGGTGGTGGACCTGGAATACAATATTGGCAGAAGCCTGAGATAACATCTGCTACATTTTAGACAGGGGAAACAGGTGCACAGCTGACATTTTGTGGTGGATAACACATAATGGTGTCTATTTGGGACTTTTAAGAATACAAAAGTACATCCGTAGACTCCAGCTCTTCAATCTTGGAAAGATGAACGATTATTAATGAAGTGTCTGCATACTTTGAAATGAGAGAAGGTGTCATATTTCTGAAGGTTTTAATTTTAAATGCACTGCTGTTCTCTTAAGGGGGGAAATGGTGTCTTCCCTACACACACACACACACACACACACACACACACACACACACACACCCTCTATGGAGACGATGCCTGGACATACCAGCCAAAAGGCTGCTTTGTGGCAGCCCTTTGGCAAATGGTACTTCCATGCCTGGAGCAACCACCCTGGTATCTTTCCCCCTTCCTCTCCCAATGGATTTGCATTGCATTCACAAGGAAATTAGGGAGTGGGGTCTGGGAAGAATCGGGGAGTGCACCAGAAAAGAAGGGTGCTGGACAGGTGTCCATCCTGGGGGAACAGCAACTAGAGAGCAGAGGAGAGAACAGGTCCTAGCGCGTTCCAAGGAGTAGAAGAATGCAGCCTACCCTAGGCCTGTGAAGATGGAGAAGGCAAGATTCTTGCTCTCGTGCTCGGTGGAAAGCCTCGGAAGAATCTGCCCAAACATGCTATCAGATACTGGACATTTTCTGTAATTCTGGGTTCAATTTAATGAATACAATCTGTTGAGATGGTTGCTCTAGAAGCGAATTAAACACTACCCTGACAAAAAGTTGGCTCTCCACCCTAGGCCCCTCAAAGCTAGTGTAGCATATACTTAGCAATGCACTCAATGTATGAGCGAAATTTTAGAAATGACATACGCAGTGTGGGTTCCACAATATTTCATAAAGCCTAATGCTTTGTAAATGAGGCCTAGTCAGCTTGTCATCCAGTATTGTGGCTGTACTAGTTCAGGCTGCAGATAAGGGCCTGCATGGTTCTCCAGGCAAAATATTTCTCTCTGCATAGAAACCTGGATGACTCAGAAAGGGGGTTACAAAATAGCCTTTCTTGTTATGTTCTGATGTGCCAAAAGGAGGTGCCCTCTTTAGTATCTCTGTAGTACCACCCACACAGTAAGAACTAGGCCATGGTCTGCTCTAAAGTAAAAGCAGATTTGTGTGCAGCTACAGCATTAACTGAAGAGGGGTTTTTTATACTGTATGTATTGATATTCTATACATTGCTGTAACTTTGATGCATGTTTTGGCAATGCTTGTATTTAATTATTCCCAGAACAGTGTAGATGTGTGAAGCCAAAACACCTGCTCTTCTCCCAAGTGCAGAGAAAAGAGAGGCAATCTGGGTATGCATGCCATATGCAACTCTTTCTCTGAACTTTCTCATCTGGTACAGGATAACCTTGCAAAGCCCTCAGAAGGCCCACAAAACATTTGAGATGCTGAGCTGATTCTCTTGGTGGCTTCTGGGCTGTACAGCTTCAGACACAATCAGGAGTGGATATGACTAAATGCTCCCCATTTTTAAAAACCTCTTCACATACACATGTGTCAGAAACCAGCCAATATATATTTTGTATGTGCAAGGTTTTTTGTTTTTGTATGAAGGACTACGGAGGAACGTAATTTGCAGTCTAAAGTGGCACAGCCTGGGCACGAGTTTCCAACCTCAATGAGAACAGGCATCAGAGGGTAAATTGGCAGAATACTTAGGGCAGATGAAGGGCTGCAGAAGAAACACTGTGCTTTGAATGGCTACATCATTCATCGCTTGGCAAGCTGGAGGCACTGCTTGCCTTTCCACCTCCACCTTTGAAGGAATAGGCTTAAAATGACAACATAGTGCTCCACATCAGACCTGTCCATTTTTGTTCAAAAGCAGGTAAAGGAAGGATGTTGGGAGATCTTGACATTTGCCTAGGGTTCAGGAATGCCAAGTGGCATGTCTCTTAAATATCCAAGTTAATGAATTCTGAAAAGCTATTCATAAACAATGTCAGGACGCCCATGCTCATCCATGCATCTTTTAACTATGCTAAATGTGTGTTCTAAAGGATGATTGATCCATGTCCAGACACAGGTGTTTGCCATTGATATATCTTGAACATGACACTCAAGCATGGCTAACCATCCTGTTGCTACAAACCACTCAAGAGATGATGTGAAGAGCAGAACAGAACTTCAGAAAAAGTGAAGGTGGCCAAGCAAAACAAAAACCTTGTCCAATGTGGTTCTGGTAGGGCTGTAGGAGTCATGCTTTCTACACTTCTAAACTAAAGCACCAGCCATATTCTGCACTGGCAAGATTGCCACTTTGCTCTAGGGGGACTTCTAACCACTGAATCACAGAGAAATGCAAGAGGTTGACATTTTCTCTCAGCAGAATGGATGGGGCAACAGGAAGAAGGCTCATTTGTTGAGTTTCTCACTGGCATGTGGCTGTTAAAATTGCACATGCCCACCCCCACCCCAGGATGGTACTGCTGAGCCCTGACCAAAAAATCTATTATGGGCCATTGTCAGAAAGGTTATTCCCAAAGCCCTCTGCACATGTGTGTTCCTGGTTTTGTTCTGGTAATTTTCACTTAATCATTTTTAATGGTCTGTGAAACACAGTCCATAAAAGGCTGGGGAATTTCGGAGACTGTATGCCCTACATTTTAAAAACCGTTTTGACACAGGCAAGGCCAAGATAGCTGGGCAGACTTTTTTGTTCCTTCAGGTGTTAGTCACCTGCATGAGCCAAAAAACAAATAGATGCTCTCGTCTCCATTTGGCAGGCTGGTTCTTGCTCAGGAGCTGTGTCTTGATTAACTGAGATGCCTGCCCCAAGACACTAGGACTCAAACTGCAAGGAAGTGAGAGCAGGGGGTTGGAGGCACTGCAGTGGCAGCAAGAGACCAAACTACAGCCGGTCACAGGCAGGGTCTCTTCTCTGTGTTGGACACTAGGGAAAAGAAGGGCAACTTGTGGCCCTTCAGGTATTTTGGTCTACAAGTCCCACCATCCCTCCTCTTTGGTTCTGCTGGCTGGCACCAAGGTCCCTCCAGGCGTTTTGGCTGGCAAGTTACCCTTCTTTGCATTATACCATTCTTTGCAGGGTGGGAGGGAACTGTTAAACTGGTAGAAGCCCTATATATACTTGAAGGAAAGATACGCTCGTAGAAGTAGCAGCTCCTCTTGGTTTCCCTGCCACCTGCTTTCACCACAACAGCTTCTTCTCAGGATTTCCTATATTTAAGACAATTGCTTTACAGACATTTTCATTATGTGATTATAAAGACAGTAAGACATGAACATTTAAGACCTTGGTGACATATATACAGCCTTATTTGAACAACTGCATCCTCACTCATGGGCTAACTTCACAGACATGCCCTTTTTGATTTCACAGTTTTCAGAAAAACAGTGGAATCCTGATCCATCTAGGGGTAATACATGAACCACAGGTTCCCAAGGGTGGCAAATTACATGTACAACTATGACCTGTGCACGGAGTTCCTCTCTTTGATCTGGAAGTTGTGGGGTGGGGGTGGATTTCTTGGCTGTTCATGGGGGTGGAATCACTGCCCTTATCACCAAACAGCAGTATTTTAGATTTTTAAAAGGGCTCTGCTGGTCTGTGTACACAGGGCCAAGTCACTGAGTCTGCTCAGTTTTCACACCTCAGCACTAGTTATTTTTTTTATTTGTTTGTTGGATTTTTATCCCGCCACATTAGCCAATAAGGCTCCCTGATCTGTAAAATTACAGCTCAGATTATACAGACTGAACAACGAACTGATTTTTCTCCACTGGATGGGACAGATCTTCTACCCTCAGTAACGAATTTGCCTTGCTTGTAACGTTTGCAACCCAATCTCACACATCAGTGGTAGGTTTCAGAATGAGTGAAACTTCTAGGTGGGAATGTAGGACAAAAAAGGGTCTGGTAGGTGGCAGAAAGGAAGCATAGCTTAAGGCCATGCTTCTGAGAGATGTATGGAGCAGCAGGGCAGCAGTCTCAGCTTGGTGCATTGAGGGAGGATTAGCCTGAAGGGAAGGTAACTGCAAAACTGAAAACTGTGTAAGAAATAATTGCTTTCTCATTCTGGGCCTGTTCTCAAGTTGGGCTGAATACTCCTCACACCTAGAAGGATCCTGGGCAAATCCTTCATCTCCTTCTTCTCCAGATGAGAATTTCATCAAACAAGGTAAGGAAAATTTAGGGGGGCATTCCAGGCTGATGGGGACAAGGGAGGAAACGCAAGGGGCGGCTTCACCTGAGGGCAAATTGCTACAGTGTTGGATATGAACATCTCCCTACAGGGACCGGGGCCCTATGGAATACCTCTTCCACACTTAACATTATTGTAAAAGGAGGCAAGACTAGAGGTTTCTCCAGCCCATTTGTCTCCCATATACCCCACCCACTAAGGGCGGCAGAGGAAAAGCCACTCAGCCTGGCCAAGGCCCTCCAGCACAGAGACCCGTTATCAGTGCCAGAGTGGCAGGCCATGGGCCTCTCCTGGAAGCGCAGGTGTGGCAGGCATGGCTTGGTGGAAGGATGAGGTGGACCCTTCCTCCAAACCATTATAGTGGCACATCATCATCTTCGTCGTCGTCATCCTCATCCCGGTCTGTGGCACACAGGTTGAGGTCCTTGAGGATGTTGGAGATGTTCTCCTCAGCTGGACCTGAAAGCTCCATTTCCTCCAGTTCCATATCAGCAACGGAGGTGGAGCGTATCCCTTTCCCTTCGTTCGGGATGAGAGATGGTGGGGGGATAGGAGAGGGGGGTGCCACTGAGCTCTCTGTCCCCGAGTCCACCATGGTTCCCCCTGGTGCCACCTTGCTGTTCTGAGTGCTCCACATCTGTGCAGTCCATTTGGCTTGCTCCTTGCTGCTCGCGGTCCGGGTAGCATCACGGAAGCTTGCAAGGGGAGGACGAAGGTGGACACCAGAGCGTGTGGAGCCTTCGATTGCTTTCTGGAGCTGAGAATTTTAGGAACAGAAAATTGACATAGGAAATCATCAGTTGCGCCCCCACAGCTGAGAAATAACTCCATTCTGACAAAATAAGAGGTCCCACAATTTTGACAGAAACATGCCTAAAGACCAGTCTTCTCAAATCAAAAGACCATGCAGTATGCGTGCAAAGGATGCAGGCTCTCCAGTTGCTCTATCAAAATACTATGTCTACACTGCAGATTAAGTTAGACATGGACTGGGTTTACACAACACAGCAGACAACCCTGCACTGTTTCTACTGTGTGTGCATTTTTGCCTGAATTGACCGGTCAGAGAGCTATGTGGTTCCCCAGGCAGCACAGTTTCCATGCTCCCCAATCCATCCTCCCAGGCCCACCAGGCATCCTGGCGGTCCCTGCAAAGAAAGCCCCCATTCTTTCCCTCTTCCCTGTAGACCACAGCAGCCTCCTCCTGATTGGTCCGCTGTGGCCCCGAGGCAAATCCCCCCTTTCTCCCTCCCAAGTGTACTTCCATGTTCTCAGTGCTTCCCAGCCACTCCAACCCCCACAGAGATTTTTATTAAATGATAAACTGTTAACTGTCTTCCCCACCCCCTTCTCCCTCCAAGTATTTTCATGCTGTCTCCCTGTTTCTAAAAGTAAACAGGGAGGCAGACACACTGCTCAGTCAATGGGAATAATGCATCATCTGGTGCTAGTGTGCTGAAGACAGTAGAGATTGAAGGCTAGAAGTAGCAATCTTTGCAGTTCTTGAAGGGGACTCTGTGGTGTTTCAATATCAACAATGGTAAAACAATGATCACAGGTCTGGATGACCAGAGAAGCCACAGTGAAACATGGAAACCCTGGAACAGACTGTTGATTCTCTCCAAAGTTTCAGACAACTACTCTTACCATGCAGATCCTCTGGAACTAGGTCCAGATGACACAACAGACCCGCCATGGTAACATTTCCCCATGGCTGCTTATGTTGTGCAGACCTGCCCAGTCATTCCCTCACTCCAGGACGCCCACAAAGTACAATCTGAGCGACTTGTAGCAATCTCTAACAAAGAGTTCTTGGCACCCTGAGTTATACTTTCTGTGATTCTTGAAGGGGTGCAGGGGAAGGGAGAACCACATCAGGCAAACTAAGATAAAACATATACAAATTTCTCGCATAAATATTCCCCAACCAAAAGTAATTTCTGTCCTTTGGAAAAGAGGAAGCAGTCCAGTCAGGCATCCTAATGGTGAACAAGGAACAGACCAGTGTTTTGAAGGAGGCTGAAAGAGGGATCACTGCCCATGATAGAAACACACATCTCACTTTCTGCTCTATTAACCAGGGTTTGGAGCTTTCTGCATTGTTAAACTTCTGCAAATCCCGTATAGCCAGAGGCAAAAATGGGATGAAAGAATTGTGCGTGCGTGCAAAGGACAGCAGTACCCCACTCACAATTCTTTCGGCTCTTTTATAAGCAGGGGGCGGGAATAACACTGTCTTTCTCCAGCCAGAAGTGGTGAAAAATCTCTTTTTTTTTTTCATTCCTCTGGGCAAAATTTAATTTGCCAAACTATTATTGCATTCAATATCTGTCTGATTAAAGAATAATAATACTAAGAAGGAAAGGGATAATAATACAAGGTGACAAGACTTCACGTACCTCTTCCAGTGCAATAACACCTCTTAGCTTCCCCAAACTGGTTACATAGGCATGGGTGAGTCCCAGCAATGAGAACAGCGTATGTGTCTGTGGGGTGGGAGGGTAAGAGAGTTTCCCTCAATTAGAAAGAACAGTAGATGGATCATTGCAGACTCATGGAAAATCCAAACCAGGCTTGTGATGGGTTTTGTTGTACCCACCTGGGAAAAGGAAACCTAGACATGACATCTTCACACTCAGAGTTTGAACAGCCAGAGATGGGAGTCCCCCCACCCAAGGACACAACACAATGCCTTGCTGCTATCTAGAACTGACTGCAGCAAATCCACTGCTATTACATAATGCAGCAATGAGAATAATTATGGATTACGTTTTTCTTTAAGTGAATGCACCTACTTCTGCAGCACTTGTGACACATCAGGCAAAATCTAGCTTGCTGCCATATACCGGCATGCCAGGTGCTTGACAAGTCGCTAGATTCAGACAACCACGCCAGGAGGGTGACAGGCTGTGGTCAGCTTGGTGGGTCATATATATGACTACTACCTGGTGAAATAAACCTTAGTTAATTGTATGAGTTGGAGTTGATTCAGCCTGTGCTCCTGTGCCCACCTATCCAGAGGTAAGCCTCACTGAACTCAACAGGGCTTATTTCCAGGAAGACGTTCAGAGATTCGCACTGTAAAATGTTGGTTTTCGCTGCCACCAGTGCATAAGTTAGCAAGCAAGCTCTTTGAAGAGGCTGAAGCACACTCGCTGGTGAGCCAAGGAGGCAGGTGAGATGGTTCTGCTATGGCAGGAACAGCACCCACAGTTGTATGCATTTCTATTAAAGACAACTTTTAAAAACCCTACTATCTACTTATTCAAGGATTTAAATTGATGCAAAGGTTTCAAATCGATGAGTCAACTAAGCACTGCCATCCTAGTCAGCAGGTGCGCTGAATCTGGCATTCATGGATGCATCCCACTGTGACCTGCACCACCTTGCGTCATGGAGTGGTAGCACCGTGCTGAGGATGATTAGCCCAAACGTCCGGCTCAACAGCTCCTGCACCTGTTGCTCCGCAGGCACGCTCTCCGCCCAAGTCTCAAGAGCAGCCTCCAGGCACAGCTGCGCTGCCTCCTCTCCAACAGCTAACTCTCTGAACAGAAATTAGGTCACCTAACCAACTACGTTATTCTAAAGAAATGCCCCTGTTAGGAGAGGCGCAGTACTAAAAGGGTGATGCGAGGGGGCTTCCTTGTGCAGCACTGAGGCAGGGTTTGAAAATGATGCCTAAATCTGTGGCTAATGATGGAACTTAGACTCTATATTTTTAGAAATATGTTTACAGATGTGCATGTAAGGCCTCAGCCACACACTTCACATTCACCTCATGCTTGCAGCCCCTCGCTGCTGATCAATATTTGCAGAGGCAGGATGACCTGGTGGGGAGAGGAGGGGAGAGAAGAAGGGCAAAGGATCTAGAGGAAGGCCCTGCAGACAGCTGAGGGCAGGCCTGCACAACTCGGGTGTGCCACCTACCAGGCAGGCATGGCAGCCCACCCAGGTTTCCATAAGCCACCTATTTTGATGGCTCGCCTGAAACCATAAAAGTGGGAAGGAGAAAGAGCACTCAAGCTCCAGGCAGGCTGCAGTACAAGCCACATCCCATGGGATGGGTCGCAAGTTGTGCAGGCACAGCTCACGGGCAGGAGATGTTGGATACTCCGGACGCAGTGGAAAGGCAGGGGAACTGAGGCGGCAAAGAGGCAGGATCACAAGGGTATGTGGGTGGCTGTGAAAATCACAAGCTTTAGAAAAGGAAGGGCTGAGCAATTCTGACTCTTGCTAACATGAAAAGGAAGCAAAACGGCTCTTGGCTGAGTTTCTATGGCAAAGCATCATGATCGAGAGTCATGAAAAGAACAGAAGAGCGGGCACGGGTTTTGAAGGGGACCAAGGCTGTCTGGCAAAGGCCTGTGCAAAAAGATGGAAGGGGGAGTGAGGACACCCACCTTGTGCAGGGATGTTCTCTCCACCAGCTGGAAGGGGGAAGGGTCTATGCGGCAGCTGTCGAAGCACACCTCTTTGTCTAGCTCCTCCTGCTCCCAAGCTTCTATCTGACACAGGAAAAGAGGGCTTTGTACACACAGCTTGCACACGCTTCGCACTGCCGCATGCATGCTCCACCTCCTTGGTCCACTCTCAACAGGCTCCCACGACTAGTGGGAGTGCTCAGTGCTTATTCTTATGCCCAGGAAGTGCTACTGTTCTGGAGACACTTGTAACAGCTGAAGCTCCGCTTGCCCCCTTGCTTTCAATGCAAATACCACCTTTCTACTCTTTCTCCCTTGCTACCCTTTATGCTTCCTTTGAAGTCCTCCTTAGCACATCTGTCTCCCTTTAGATCTCTCTTCCCACCTTCTTTCCATGAAGCCTTTGATATAACCATTTAGTTTTCAACTCCTTCTAAAATTAAGCCTACACATCTGTAGCTGAAGCAAATCCATTTCTTTCCCCTTGTTCCCTCACCCCTGTCTTTATCTCTCACACATTAAATTTTAGATTCTTTGGGGTGGAGAACCATATTCTTGTTCATTGTTCTACTAAACCACAAACTGACAGCAATACATACAAACAGCAGCATTATTTGGGGGGAAATGAGGGTAGTTTTTAATAGCAATATCATTTTTTGTGGCAAAGAAGATATAAAGATAGATATTGTGATTTGTTTTAATCCCATGATTATTCCATTGAATCTCAAGACATGGGATTGATACAGAACGACAGCCTTGCCAACTCCCTTCATGCATCTCCACTACTATGCTTCCAAACATACCTCCTCTCGCTTCATTGGGTCTTCAACCTCTACTGGTTCCTGAGGGGAACAAAAAATACATCCCAAACTCAGAACAAAGAGATCAAGCCTGACATCTGTGTCAGAATATCGGGACAGAAGAAATACCATTTCATCCCTAAGAAACCTTAGGCACTGCGCATTACAAGATCCTGTACAAGGTACACATAGTTATGTATGGAGTACAGAATCAAGCTTCTTGAGAATCTAAGCTTTCATTAAAAAGAAAGAAACACCTGCATCCTGTACCTGCAAACAGAAGCTTGCAGATACGTGAAGACTGTCTGGTGGATCTTGGTTGGACTGGAGTTGGAGAGGGGACTGCCCAACCAGGCACAGCAAAGAGCTGTCAGGGGTGGAAGAATTCGAAGGGCTAATTCCAAACCAACTGGGAAATCTTTCCAAATACGAAATATAGTTCACTCTCCTGTCCCAGCTCCCTGAGACAACAGAGTCATGCTCCTTGTCTCTGGCTCCTTACAAGTAACTGGAGTAAAAGAAGCTGCAAAGGAGGAAGTGCCCAAGGAGGAAACACAATTGCCCCCCACTCTGTGCACACGACTTATGAGGGAATTGCAAGAATAACAAAAAATAAGCCAGAACAAATCAAAAAAGTGTGTTTGATTCTGTGGGTTGCAAAACTTAAGAATGTATGTATATATGAAGAGCCTCGCTGGACCAAAGGTCCACCTAGTCCATCATTCCGTTTCCACAGCAGCCAACCACATGCCCACTAGCATATCATCATACAGAATTTGTATAAGCTTGCCACAGAATTTTTACACAAGGATACCATGAAGTGCAAAGTGCCCGAGGGATAGTTCAGGCATTCTAGCAACACCAAAACCTGCCATTTGTGTAATTGTCACAATGGAGAGACTAAAGTAGATGTCTACATACTTTTTGACATCTATTTCAGAAACAGATGTATGCCCATACACCCACTCAGCTCTTCATTCTGAGGACTCAGATATTTAATTTCTTTAGTTTCTCCCTCATTCATCTCCATAAGTGCTTCTGTCTTGGGTTGTCGTAGCAATCAGGCCTCTCTTTCCAAAATTAGTCGGGTGCAAGAGAATTCCTTGGCTCCTCACCTGCTGAACAGTCTCTGGCTGAGGTGGAGGATGATAAAGGCACAGAAGCTGCTGCATCAGTCTCCTCAAGCTCCAGAATCTCCGGCCTGTGGGAAAGGTGAAATGAGGAACAAGAGCAAGGAACGTGTGGGAGTTTAGAGTGCAAAGCAGCAAAGCTGTTTCCTTCCCCTTCAAACAAGTAAGCTTTGCAGTGGCTGAATGCTACCAAGAGAGCGCTCAATCCTTTTTGATTTTTGACAGAGCAAAACTGCACAGGCCACAGCAGACAACAGCACCAGATGTTCCCTACACTGGGACAGTATAAAGGCTTGTTCATACAGGTGTGAACATCACCCAATTTTTCACTTGAATACTTGTCACCTGATGGCTCACAACTGAATAAATTAATTATCCTAACTGAAACATGTTGCATTTCGCTTGATGCAAGGTCATACGGAGTTTCTGTTTGTGAAAGGTGATCTGTGATGGCTCATGCACACATGCAAGGTAACACCTGATGTGGCAGCCTGAGGCGATAGCTAGGCATGAGTGTAGCAGCACTGAGTTTGACCAGACTAAGTTTGATGGGGCTGAGCCAGAGACATATACAGATTCTGGGGTGGAGCCTCCTTCACATCTTGGCTAAGAAAATGGGTGCCTGACAGGCATGACAGCTGAGCAGCTGCATTTGAGGAACAGTGGAAAACATGTGGTTAGGATGACAGAGCAAGGACTCAAGAAGTCTGTGGTTCAAATTTTACCAGGTAGCCTTGGGTAAGCCACTGTCTCTCGACTTCAGTCCCTTCCCCCAGCTGAAATGTGGACATAACAATAGTGATCCTCTTTACAAAGTTGCAAGTATTATGCAAACTAATATCTGTGAAGCAATCTGAAAGTACAGTATAAACCATAAGTATTAACAGCCAGGCAGTGTTAGATGAAGAGCTAAAGGATGTGTCAAAAAAATGGGAGAATGTGCGTGTTTGAACAAGATGAGATATAAATGCAATGCAATAATACTGATCTGGTCCTCAACTTGGGGTGCTTCCCAGCAAAAGGCTTCCTTGAACTTTTTGGCAGTGAGCTACAAGGAAAATCGTAGCTGACCATTCGGAATTCAGGAGGTCTGGCACTTGTGTGTGTGCATTTCACTATGTTCTGTCCACAGCAAAGCAGTTGTGCTGCTTCAAAGCACACAACCCTCAGCATGGTCACACACCCAGCTTCTCCTCTCAGTATGAACCGGGTGCTTCTCAGCATCATTTTGTCACTTGTTGCTGTGCATTTGGCTCTGTGTATTTTGAAGCAGCACAACTGCAACAGCAGCAGCTACAAAAACAGCATCCTATCAACTTCGACCGAGAACTCAGGTCTCCAGTCAATTTTGCAGTGAGATCTAATCCAACAACCTGACCTGGTCAGTTTCACAGCCAAGCCAGAGAATTTGCCAGCTGGGTTTTCCTTGCTGGATAGTTGCCCTATTCCAGCACAGCCCAATTGCCCGCTTGGATCCAGCCGGATCAACTGTGCCAAGGGAAGCAGGCCTCCTCGCCCACTTCTTCCCACAGCAGCCCTTCCAGCCTCACCACTCTTTTTGCAGGCCTTTGATTCATAGCAGCCATGGCTATAACACATGCTCAGATCCTAAACTTCTGACCCTGGAGGGGCAGAACAGTCACTCACTTCTAGCTTCAGCCACTACTTGGAAGGTGAAAGTAACATGAAGGATGATTACCCTAAAAGTAGCCCAGAGGGAATGTGGACAGAATAATATACAGGACCTTCACAGATAAAGATAGGTGCTGAGGGCCAAAACTGTTTGGATGCCAGAACACCTGGTCTAACTGCTTAACCCCAGAGAAGGCCACTGATACTGCCCAGAGCAGCAAAATCGGACTTCGTACATATACAGAAGCAGCGCTTCCCTTGTCCTTCGTCATTGCCACACATGGCCACATTCCTCTCCAAATTAGCGGTGGGATTCTTGGCCTACTCCCTGGCAATATGCAGGTGGCCTCGTTTGTTCCACCACTTCAAAAAGCACAGACAGGCAAAGGCAGTGAGGTGCCCAAGCAGAGGCTGAGATATCCCACCCCAAGATGCCAAGAAGTCACCGTACGGGGAGCTTCATGAGGTGGTGGTATCTCTGGTAACGGTATATGAGGAGTCACTGGGCCATTTGGTTCTTCTGAGTAACTGGAAGCTAATGGAGGCTGCTGTGGAAGCTGCAAAAGAAGGGGAAAGAAAACTAGGTAGAGGTTGACTTTAAATAAATAAGGGTGCATCTACTCTTTTTCCTAAAATGCTGCCCTCAAAGAGGGACCATGGCTCAGAGCAACTGCTTCATTTGCAAAAAGTCCCAAGTCCGATCCTGACATATCCAGGGAGGGCTGGAAACATCCCTGTGTAAAACCCTGGAGAGATACTGCCAGTCAGTGTCAGCCATACTGGACTAGAGGGAACGGGGGCCTGACTGAGCATAAGGCAGCTTCGTACTTCAGCAGTCTTGCAATAAACCTTACAAAATACGCAGCCATTAACTTCACAGTGCAGATGAGAGGGGCTTAGGCTGAGCAAGGAAATTCCAAGGAGATATGAGACAAGAACTTCCAGGATCACATTCTATCTTGCTAGGCAAGTTCTCCATCCTTCCCCCCCTCACCAGTTTCCCCCTTTTTCTTACACTCTCCACCCTATCCAGTATGGGGAATATTCGTCACCATCACTACCTCAGTCTTTTCTTCTTCATCTGCATCCTCATCTACAAAGGCAAATGACTCAAGCTTCCACCTCTGCCCATCATAGGGTGACTCAGCCAACTTTTGCTGCCTCTCCTTGGCGAGGCGCAGACGCCTCTCAGGGCTGAGGTGCCGGAGCAGAAGGGCCTTGAGGTCTGGCCGCTCTATGGAGCCCATCAGAACCATGGACTCTGCAAGAAAAGAAACGAAAGCAGGTAAGGCCAGGCAGCTCCTCTAATGCAGGTGTGGTCTGGCAGTCAGTAGGCTCCCCGCCAGTCACCCCCAGCTCACCTAAATGTGGTTGCCAACACATCAGGTGTGCGGAGGTGCAAAGCAGGGGAGACTGGCCCTAGGACAGCTCCATGCTGCAGAGCAGCAGTTTGCACCCTGTGTTCAGCGGAGTACTACAAGATGCTTAACGGCAGCCCATTGATGGGAAGACCAGGAATAGTGGACAAGCTTCCCTGCTTTTGTTGGTCTTCCCTTGTAATGTAGAGAGACTTGGGAAACTGCTAGATGCACTGCAGGCCTCCAGGGCACTATTTCCATTCACATGGTGTGGCAGTAATGCCTAACAGGCTCTGCCACAGCCCTGCAAAGCAACCAAGTCTATCACCTCACGCATACCCCAGAATCCTTCTCAAACATTTGGAGACGAGCTGCTATGGAAGCATCCTTTGAAGGAAAAAATGGTTAAAAATATCCCAAAGCACTATTGCCTCGCCAGAATCAAAGCTTCTTTCCAACCATGACCGAGTGGCATAGGAAAAAAGCAGCCTAAGAATACTGAAGCCTTTGGTCTAACTCTAGAGCTAGTACACCTCATTTTTCACACAGGAACATTAGTTGGGCCCTGGTCTTCATACCAAGGGCTCCTTGCAGCAGAGCAGCCCCTCTCCCGCCTCTGAGCCTCATTTGTGAAATTAAACCATGACACAACATGTCCAGCTCCATTGCAGCCCCTCCAGAAATACCTCGGAGTCTTTCTCATGTGCCGACACCTCCTCCTCATCCTTTGCTCTTCAGAAGCAGCGCTAGCTTTCCACACAGAGCAGCAGCAGCTGCTGAGCCCACGCAGTATCTGAGAGCAGCCTGCTGTTGCCTCCTTCCCTCCCACACAAAGCTCTTTGTGCCAAGGGGATGACGACCAAGCCCTGCTGCCCAGGCCTTCTCACCCTTCCAAGTTCTCCAAGCAGTTTCTTCAACCCCTCCCCACCCCATCGGTCTTACTCACCAAGTCAAATTACCAAAGCAATAAGACTTCTGAAGCACAAGTATCTCAGGCAGGCCTTCTACGTCAGGTTTCGAGTTAGACCTGGACCTAATTTTTATGCTGTCTGAAACATGCCCTTTCAACAAAATCAGGAATGTTGTGGGGAAAATCAGTTCTTTTCAAAGCTGTTTCACTTAGGAGTTATAAAGCCCATAATGCAGCTTTTCTTTGGGCTGCTGGCCCTTTGGGGCTTACCTGGACAGCAGAGCTCTCTCAGCACATTTCACTATAACACCATTATGAATAGGATATTGACAGGGGGACCAAAAACATCTAACAAAAGTCAAGGTGGTTTGGACTTAGATTGCAACTGAAATGGAGACTCTGTAGATAGTTTCAACTTAGCCCTATTTTTAAAAAGTTTTCTTCTGCCCCATTTTGTACAATACCATAAGACTATGATAAAGAATGCAAAGAGATCAAACCAGTCAATCTTAAAGAGAATCAACCCTGACTGCTCTTTAGAAGGCCAGATCCTGAAGATGAAACTGAAATACTTTGGCCACCTAATGAGAAGGAAGGGCTCCCTGGAGAAGAGCCTAATCCTGGGAACAATTGATGGCAAAAGAAGGGGATGGCAGAGGATGAGGTGGCTAGATGGAGTCACTGAAGCAGTCAGTGTGAGCTTAGGTGGACTCCAGGGGATAGTGGAGGACAGGAAGGCCTGGAGGAATGTTGTCCATGGGATTATGATGGGTCGGGCATGACTTTGCGACTAAACAACAAAATGATGATTAAATCATGCTATGGTTAGCTGAATCTTATTGTCCAGAATTGGTTGGTTTGCTTAACATGAGGCACTTTTGAATCAATCACTGATGGTTTTAGGTGTGAAACAAGAGTGCTCTTTTGGGAGGGCCAGATCCAAGTCTGTCCAACAGGAAATGGGGCCTGTTAATACAGCTCACCTGGGGAATCCACCAAAGGGAAGGTTTTCACAGTAGTGTTCTGGAGTATCTCCTGCAGATCTCGGTATTTGCAATTAGAGGAGACGAATTTGACATCACATACCATAATATCCTCAACAAAGATGTTGTATTTGCTTGAGTGGGCGAAAGTTGAAAACAAAGAAGGCATAAATAATTAGACAGTAGGCAGGGGTTCATCCATCCATCCATTATAATCTCTCTTGCAGCTACTGCTTGTCAGGGTAGCTCCTTCACCCAAAGTTACAATCCAGTACAAACAATTAGGAAGAAATAAATAATGGGAAAATCCAGAGAAGTAGCACTTCTAGTTAACTCTAAGCAGCTCCCAGCATGAAAAAGTCCTGAACACTTAAGCAGGCCAGCCAAACCAGTGGAGGGAGGGCATTCCAAGGTAAGAATGCCACTGGCCCTCACGAGTGCTTGGAGCAGGACCCAATCAGAGGACTGAACCACCCAGAGGAACCCACATAGGAAGAGATGGGACATTTCAGGCATGAAAACGTAAGAACCACACTTTGAATTTTACCCCAAACCTGGAAGCTCCATGGCACCTGAAAAACATGTGAATTACCTGCAGATCACAAATAGTGCTGGCCACGTTAAAGTCACATGCTTTCTGGGTCTTAGTTTGCACAAGTCTATTGGTATTTGGAAAGAAGCACACAAATTCCCTCCATCTTACATAGGGAAGCCTGTGAGCTGGCTTGACTTGAGCTGCAATGATTCAGTGCAAGTGCATGGGCAAGAGATGGAACCCTGGTGGCCAAGCTAAGGAAATCTGATGGATTCCTCTCACATCCTTAGTCAAGACTGACTTGCACTCTCTTCATATGCAAAGCAACTACACTGACATGAAAACATTTGAAACAGCTGCACAATATACTTCGGCTGCCACTTTTGAGCTACTTGTTTGATGGCTTTCTAAAACAAAGCCTGAGGATTATGCCCAAGACAGTTTCCCTTCTTCCCATATTTGGTTTCTGCTTTGAAGTTGAAATGACCCACGTCCTCCAGCATCTCCTTATCCCAGCATCTATTACTCCATTTTGTCCCTCCCTTTCAATAGCCCTATACCTTATTTGGTTCCAGCCCAAGTCCGGCAGGTAGGGCAATTTCTTCACTTGGATGATGCTGTCATAAAGGCTTGGCTGCAGACTCTGGGCCACCATGTTGGCAAGGATGACAGCCACCATCATCGGCAGGATGTGGGAGATCTGCCCTGTCAGCTCAAAGCAAATCACTGCTGTGGACACCGTGTGACTCACTGCACCAGTCAGGGCCGCAGCTCCTTTCCGAATTACAGGACATGGGCATAAAGCAAGAAAGTTAGCATCACAGAGAGCTTGGCTGGGCTTGTAGTTCCAACTCCCAAAAACGTGGGGTAGGCTTACCAATCACGGCATAACCTCCAGGCAAGATTTTGTACACGATGCCATCAAAGAGAATCCCATCAGGGAAAAACCAGGCCATGATTTCACCCACCAGGCGTCCAAAGGCAGCACCTAAAGCCCATGGTGAAACCAGCTGTTAGTACCCAGGTGACTAATAAATGCAGTTTCTCCCTTAGCCATTTTTCTGTATTGGATCTGCTAGCAAAGTGTGAAGTGCAAAGAAATGATCTCCTTCAAAACGGTTAGTGAGCAGCCAAATGAACAGAATGGTCAGCAGGCGTGTAAGAGAGGCCAAGAAGATGCCACTCGGGCTTGAGCTTACATTTCCTTTATTACAAAAATGCCCACAGAGGAAGAACAGCAGGTTTACTGCTTAGCTTGCCTTCCACTCAAGATGCCTCCACTCCAGCTTGAAGTAAGCATAAGGTTTCAGTTCTGACCACATGTGCTCTAACTAGCTGGAGTCCCATGAACAGGGGGGATACTAACCATCATTTGTGAATTTGTAGGAATCAGCAAGAATGTGGGAAAGAAGCAGGGGATGAGAAGCTGGCTACAAGCTGGAGTGTTAATAGGTTCTCTGACAGCCACCAGAGGGGCAGAAAGTCAGAGTCCTCCACATTCCCCCCGTTCGGCTTTTTTCTGTGTCTCTGTCAGCTGTGCCCTCTGTCACCGTCTCTGCCTGTGAAACCCCACTCTGAGAAGCTCCAGGAAAAGATGGAAACTCACCCAACACAAACACGGGCATGAAGCCTCCACAGGGTATTGGCATGGTAGTAGCGACAACAGACATCCAGAACTAAGACAGAAGTGACAGACAGCAGTTGTTACTGTGTGGCACTGGCTTGGCTCACAGCTCCTGAGCTTGGCACTCCGGAATGTTCCGAGGGGAGCCTGACACATCCAGGTTATAGCAGGGGCTGGCCTCTCACTCGGCCTGGAATGGGCTCCAAGGTTCCCCAATTGACTGCCATTTTCCTATTTCTTAGCTTGGCTCCCTTTGCTATGTACACACAGGCCTGAAAACACACACTTTCTTCTCTCTGGCCAGGTTCTTGCAGAAGCAGCAAGTTCTTTTAAAAAAGCACAGGAAGGACATTCATATGTGTAGAGGAGCAGGGTAATTAGGAAGGCACAAAAAACTGTGCCACTTGTACTGAGCCACCAAGTGCTGGAGTGCGCCATGTGGTGTTCTGAGGGAGCAGCTTGGATTTTATGAGGATACCATGTGACCCTGGAGCCATTGCTATCCTTCTCAGTGATTCTCCTACCACCCCATTCTCATTCACTCAACAAATGAATGTGGTATTGTAATGTTACTGGAATAAATCACCTTAAGCGGAGGGACATGACCACTTGTGAGCCATATATCCCCCAAATTAGCTAGCCTACCTTCTTCCCCAACTCTGACTGTGCAATTGACCACAGGAAGGTTCAGAAGGAAGCACTAAGTGTAGGTTATTTCCACACCTTTAATGCTCCTTGGACATTGTTTTTCCACAATAATCTAAAATCAGAATTGAAATGACAGTTCCACACAGCGCTTAACATAAATTCAGCTATATCTATTCCCAAAAGCAAGTTCCTTCCATTTATACTTAGGAGCAATTTCTATTCAGCCAAGATCTCATTCTTCTCTGAAATTATTCCTTTTAACTAGCAGCTTCCCACTTTATTTTTAAATTGCAATCATAAAATTAAAGTGCTAGCTGCAAACAGGAAATAAGTAATAAAATCCCTCTCCAGACAAGCAGGAACAAAATCTAAGCTAATTAAATGGAAATTCAGGAATGACATGGTTGTGAATGAACAAGGAAAACTGGTTACCCATTGTAAAATCAATGGGCAAGGAGGAAGTTGCTAATTTAAGGGATAATAACAAAGAGAAGACTCAATGTGATTTAAGGTAATCTCAGTTGGACAGACCAACATTGCAGTTCCATTTCAACACAAACAAATGTACACAAATCACAGTCTCAAAAAAAAAAGAAAATGTTCTTCATTGAATCCATTTTCGTCTGGTGATGAAATAAACTGATCTGAATATTGTGATTGGAGTCAGTGCGTTCCATGAAACCACTTCAGGTGACCTGGACCACAAATGCATTCCTAGTTTCAGTGATGAAAATCCAGTAAGTGCCCTTAGAAGTGATCTGGTACTTCCCTCTCACTGGAAGACTCCACACCTTACTGCTCCTACTAAAGGAAGGTAAATCCTATTATGGAAAAGAGTATCCACTCAGCACCATCTGCCTACCTTCATGAGGAAGAAAAGAAGGATGATGACAAACACACTGACGTTGGGATGGATCCAAACAGCAGATTTCCCCAGGATCTGGGGGTCCTCAGTGTGCTTTACCCAGGTGAAGTTATCAAAGAGGCTGCTGATAGCTTCTCTGGGCATCAACTGCAAGGAGACAAGGCAATGAGGGAGTTCTTCGGCACAAATAGAAGAACATTCCCTTTGAAAACAAGCAAAGAATGCTTTGTGCCAAGGTAAATCAAATCCAGCAAGAGCTGAATTTTTTGTGGTCTATAAAAAGTATGCAAATGTGCATAGCTACTCTTATCTTACACACTCTCACTTTGCAGATTCCATGAGGCATTGCCTACACACTCTCAAGACTGAAGGCTAGGAAGTGGCTTCTGAGACAGACAGACAACCTGAGGGCCTTAGGAACCTGGGTTTTGTGCCCAATATGACACAGCAAGATTCACGGTATACACAAAATCCCAATTATGCTTGGCTGAGAATTATGGAGGTTATTTTTATCCTGTCTGAAACATGATCTGTGTTCTGTTCAATAGCTCTCATTTCTGTACCAGCTTCATCATGTAGGTGATTATAAATATCCTTAATAAATTAATTAAGAACCTAGCTCAATTCAATAAAAATAACAGCTAGCAGCCATAATAATACAAAAGGACAAATACACATAAAAGCTTAATGCAGGTTACATAGACAAGATTATCCTTAGTGCTTCTCTGGGGAAAAACAATATTCTTCCATGAACAAGGGAACAGTGGAAACCAAAACGTTTGTAATTAGCAAAAACAAATTTTGCAAGCTCATTGCAAGCAAAGTAGGGTACTTTAACTCAAGCTGGATATACTTCAACCTTCATGGGGCTCATATTTGGATTGTAATAATTTTCAGAAACTTCTAGCTGTAGGTTACTCCTACTGTTTCTTCGAGGATGTGTGAAGGAGGCATTGAGAATAGTTACCCTGTTTTTGAAACCAATATGTTTGCCAGTGCAGAAACAGAAGGCCAACGTGCTATCTAGAAAGGCAGAATCTTCCATCTCCCTTTACCTAATGTGAAGGAAAAATTGTCACTTTTTTTTTCTTTTCTCAACATGAGGATGAAACAGCAAGAAAAAGCAGATGCTTATTCTCCAGTGGAGTGACAGAGATGATTTTTTTTTCTGCATCAAACCTTTGAGATTTGGAAGGTGCAAACTGACTTACACTGCACAAATTGTATTTTCTTGAAAGCCAGTGTTAGGCATTTATTTGATTCCCCCCTTTTATTATTACAATTGCAAGCCGTTAGTTTCATTGCATTGTGGAAGGCTTTAAAATATTGTATTACTTAAATTCATATTCCCTTTTGAGGAAGAGTGGCACAAATATGTTTTAAATAAACAAACGACATTCTCACCTCACCAGCCATAAATTGTCCAAAGCCTGGTGGGAAAGTCACAGATGCTATCACAAACGTTATTACTGCTGGATATATAAGACGACTAAAATAGAAAAGAGCAAACATTAAGTGGACTGTGATGTCAACTGCACGGTGGTATCTCAAGAGGAACTGTGGTGGTGGTGGGGTGGTCTAGATGGATGACCAGCTGAGGCAGGAAGGATCTTCCTCAGCAAGCATGGAATCTCGAGGGTAGGAGAGGCGTATGTTCTCTTCTGAGTGGGCTTGTTTTTGGTGGGCAATTTCTGCAAGGAACTCAAGCAGAGTATCACATTTTAAGTAAGCTGTAAATTGAGTCCTTGCAGACATCTCTGTGTGTTAAATTCTCAGGTAGCACCTAATTTATATGAGGGAGCCCACATTTCAATGTTTTGTAGAGAGATGCATTACAAAAGGAATAGCAGAACTTACTTGTGCTCTGTCCTGTTATGGTATTTTTACACAAGTCAGGGAGGAAATATATGGTTGAAGGAGGGAGAAGTCCATGCCGTATAAAAGACTCTGCTTGCAGATACACAGCTTGTGCTTTTCACATCAAAGGAGAGCAGCATGTATGGATTTCTTTCAATCAAGTGGAATTCGTGGCTAAACACTGCAAAATGCTGAGAAAGGACGCTGTGTGTGGTGTGACCTGAAAAGTGTCTTGCTCAGCCCTTCTGCTTGCACAGACTCTGCACAAAACCAAGGAACCCTGATGGGACTGAATTCCATCTGTTACAGGGTCCTGAAAATGTGTACTTTCTACTGGGCTGTTACTATCTATGGGAAGTGAGAAGGATGCAGTGAAAAGGGTACCTCCTAGATAGGGGCAGGGTGAGCACACATAGACATTTCAGAAACAGTGGGCTGATCCAAAGCATTGCCCTGGTGGATCCGAGGACGGTGTTGTTCTGTTTCCCACTGGAGCAAGCTTGGGAAGTTTATCAGCAGATATGAAGCAGATGGCCACTCTCTGTTGTTTGACCTCCTCCCCCAGAATCTTGGACTCAACATTACCTGCCTCTGGACATGAATTGCATCCATGAATCCATCCAATTCTCTTTTTAAAGGCATGATAATCGATGCTAAAGGTCTTGAACATAAGAAGCAGCCCAATCAGATTGTTGACCAATTTAGTGCAGCTGTTGTGAAGTTGCCTGAAAGTGATGCTGTGTGCCCTTGGAGCCAAGTTCTTTCCTCGCTCTGCTTCATTTAACTGAAAGCATCGAGGACCGAAATGGAACACTGGCATGCAAAACACATGCTCCACCACTAAGTTATGGCCCACAATTCCCCTCAGGTCCATGAATCCGTGTTCTTCTCTTGGGGACTACAATATCAAGCAGGGTCTTGCATTTGTGAATGAGCCATCAGAGATCAAAGGCCAAGACAGAACTTCCATACACTCTCAAATGAAAGCTTTTCAGTGGAATCAGTTCATACATTCATGAGGCATTGGTTTTGGTTCAATTTATGCCAGTTTTATTAATACATGGCAATTATATCCTGCCTTTTTCCTCCCATGAAGAATCAAAGGCAGCTTACATAGCCACCACTCCATTTTTGTCCTCCCAACAGCCTTGTGAGGTAGGTTGGGCCAAGAGTGAATGACTGACCCCACGTCACCCAGTGAGCTTCATGGACTTGTGGGGACTGGAATCTGGATTTCCAGTCCAACACTTGAAGCACTATACCATACTGACTGCTATATTGCACTGAAAGTAATGATATAAGTGAAACTGGGTGAAGAAACCACTGACTAGGGTGTGAAAATATTAATACCGAGTTGTCTCTTCCCTAAAAAAAAAAAAAAGAATTCTAAATGTCACCTGGATCTCATGAAACTTGTATTATTTACATTCTAAATGTTTCCTGTCGTAGTCTTCCTAGCTATTAAAATCTGCATTACAATGGAGATCTTCTTTCAGGCAAAGGTTCTTCATTCCCGCAACTTGTAAAAAAGGAACTTGGCCACTTTGTTTTATATAGAGAGCCAGTGTGGCATAGTGGTTAAGAGCATGGGACTGGGACTCAGACGATCCGGGTTCCAGTCCCCGCTCAGCCATGGAGCCAACTGGGTGACTTGGGGCCAGTCACAGACTCTCAGCCCAACCTACCTCACAGGGTTGTTGTTGTGGGGATAAGATGGAGGAGGAGAATGATGTAAGCTGCCTTGAGCCCTTTGTAGGAAAAAGGCAGGATATAAATAAAATAAATAAATAAATAAAATAAATCTGGAACAATGCAACTCAAGTTCTATGTAGAGGTTATTGTTCCTTTCCTTCTGCCAGGATTTAGAGTTAGGATCATCAATACTATGTGGGCACTGCAAAGTGGGCTCAAGACAAGTAAAATCATACTTACTATTTGGTTAGGAATTGACTTAGGGCCGTATGTCGACGCACACACAAAACCACCTGCCGATTGAAATAAACAAAAAATGCTCCGAGGAAGCCAGAGCAGATCCTATGGTGGAGGAAATTTAAGAACAGGATTAACCCTGGACATTACCAAGCTTTAAATTTATTGGATTTACAGTTGAAGTGCCTTCTTGTATCAGATCTAAAGCCTATATATAATCCAGCATTCTGCTTCCCAGACTGTGCAGCATGATCTTTCCGGGTAACCCCAAGCAGGGCTATGCCACAAAAGCAGAAATTTTATACTGTAACTTCAGCAGTATATCAAGAAAAGTTATGAGCCACCAAAAAGATACAACCTAAGTTTGGTCTCCACAGGCAGCAGAATGAGATTTTCTAAGCAAAGTCCAGGAACATAATCTTACAAGGAACTTCCTAGGGGATCTTTGTTATTTGCCTTTCAATATTTTTAAGCCCTCTAGATCTCTTTCCTGCTGTCTCTGCTCAAGTGGCTCATTCCACCCATTTTAGTCATTGATTTGAGGAGCATTACATCATAACAGGCTTGAACACTGTTTGACAAAACAGTCAAAGGAAACAAGCTCTGTGATGGTTTGAATAACGTGGCAGCCCAACATTACTGACAAGCCACGGTGGGTGTTTGTGTTGTGCGAATCCAGACCGCTCCCCGCAAGATGGCTTATCCGAAGGGAAAAAGCCACCCTGACGACTCATAGCTTTGTTCCGGGGTTGTCATGTCATCCAGACCCAGGTGACTGACCTCACTGTGGGTTGCAGGACATGGCAAGTGATCTGCTCTGTCAAAGCAGCAAACCCCCAACTGCTTTTGCCTGGGACACCATCAGTGCCAGCCACCCCGCAAAGGCCCAAACAGCATGATGGAGGGACCCTTTCCGGTTCAGTGTCCACCATGCCGATCCCAAGCCCCTTTGCACTCACCTCACTGCTCCCTGCCCCCACCCATTTTGGAGATCACCCTTCATGATCCCCAATCTGAAAGCCAGTGACACGCTCCGAGTGCTCAAGCAGCATTTTGCTACCCCTTCCTTAAAATTATTTTTGAGCACAGGAAATCTGCAGAAATACTTTCATCCATCTGTGTGCAAGTATGGAGGCATGTCCTTGAGGAATTCTAAAATGGGAAGCCTTTACTGGAGCAATAACGGGAGGTGTCAACGTATAGCAGGCATGAACCACAGACTGCAAATAGTAAGGAAAGCTGTCAAGTGAAAGAAAGGCGTGGGTGATCTTCGCTCAGGAAAGCGAGTAGCATCCTCTTCTTTTTTGGATGGACCTGACTCTGCTCAGCATCCTCAAACTTTTTCTCCCGTTCCTGAGAGTCTAGGTGCTTGGAAAGGTGGAAAAACTGTGAGCCACCCCATGAATGGGAGCACAAAGTCTGACAGCTCTCAAAGCTCAGATTTCCTTTTAACCTAGGTTTTGTGATGGAACTAATGGCGGTGGGGGGGAGGGGAGCAGGGTTTGACAGGAGCATATACATATACCCCCCATCAAAAATGGGTGGAGAAACATTGACGGTCTTTCCCATATGCTGCTTAGGCCACTGGGTGTTAATTCTGAGATCATGCAAAGCGATTCACAAGGGGGGGGGGGAGGCAGGGAAGCTGCAATGAGTGAAAATTGGCATCTGACTGTGACAGGGAGCAGAGACAAGTGAGCTTTAGTCATCAAGTTCCTGGGGGTCCCAGCTGGAGGATTAAGAGGGAAGGAGTGGAAGACAACCCATAGTGATACTGATTGTCAGGGGTGCTGAGGGTTGTTCTGCAGGTTATTTGCAAGATGGGTGAGCATGACTTGTGAACTTGAGTTTCCTAAAGTATGAATTGCATTTTTTACAAAGCTGAATTCTTCATTCTGGAAAGCACAAGATATAGATAATATCGCAGTTCTAAGTCAGACAGTACCTAATGAATGCATGCTTCCATGCAGGCTTTTCCAAGACATGAAGGTATCACAAATCCAGACACTAAATAAGATACCAAAAATAAGGCTTGAATGTGATTCTGTAGCACAAATGTATGTGTTCCTATTGATGCTAAACTTATCAAAAGTTCAGAGTTGTTCCATCCTGATTCTGAAGTGTGACTAGAGGCTACTATGTACATACCAAGTGGTAATTCAACACAGCTTGCATGCAAGCACTTGGTAAGGCAGCCCTCTGTATTGCCCTGCCAAATGGTGTGGAGCATTTTATCAGCTACTCATATAATTGGGAGGCACTCTCAGTCGTCCAGGGCAGTGCATGTTCCTCAACATGTCATCGTTTAACTTATTGTTCTAAGCCGCCCCGAGGCTTCGGCGAATGGGGCGGCATAAAAATGCTTTAATAAATAAATAATAAATAAATTGTTTGTTCCTTCCAGAGACTGTTCCATTCTTTTCTCCTAGATGGCTGAATTGCTCCTCACACCCACATTCCAAAGAGACTTTTATTTTTTGTCTAATTGTTTGCCTTTTGTTCTTTTAACAGCTGTTTTTGAAGATTTTTCAGTTAAAAATAACAGTATTAAACAACATTGCATTAACTTCTTGTTTCAGAACTTACTTTCTTTTCAGAATGACCAGAGACTGAGTATAACACACAACATGCATTCAAAGTATAACACAAAATATATTTTAAAAAATCACAATCAGTAGGATTTTTAGTTTTTTTATGCCTCACCCTTTTGAAGGCAATGTATTCTAAAAATGGGAGCCATTTTCCAATTAATCATCCTTGAAATTATGGTGCAAAGTGGCACAAAGTTGCATAAGTATTTTGTCCATTATAAGTACTTTCCATACTTTGTGAAACACCCCTTAATACATGGTACCTGGCATTTCCATCAGGAAGGCAGTTGAAATGTGGTTGCTGCTAACAAAAAGCTATCCTGGGAACATAATTTAACAACCGGAGGTTATGAAACACGGGCAGAATTTGCTACTGAAAGTGAGCAAGGCAAAAATCAAGGATTCCCCCAAGAATGGCAGGAGAACACAATATAAGCAAGGTTACAACTGGGCCAACATCATTATCTGGGCCTACTTCATGACTGTTATCACATTGCATTTATATCCTGACCTTTTTCCTCTTGTGAGGGCTTCAAGGCAGCTTACAAATTTCTCATCCTATCCATTTTATCCTCACAAGAACTATGCTGTGAGAAGGTTAGGCTGAGAGTGAGTGACTGCCCCCAAATCACCCAGTAGCCAGGTGGGAATGAGCATCTGGCTCTCCCAAGACCCAGTCCAGCACTTTAACCACTATGCCGTACCGTTGCAGTCTTCACTCAGGAAGCTTCCAGTTGAGAGAACAAGAGAGGGAGGAGGAGAAGTCCAGGAGAATTTTTTTTTTTTAAAGGCATGTGAAAAAGGGTACAGACGGTGGGGAGGCATCATTTCCAGCTCAAGAAGGTGCTAACAAAATTTGCAGCTGGTATGCTGTAACCATTCCTAAGGGACACTACAGGCTCACTCCAGGCCAATGGGAGCCTCTAATCTGGACAGAGTGGGTGCCGCTCATTCAGGTTAGGGTGACCAGATGCTGAGGAGGACAGCAGACGCCCTGTGCCTGCCAAATGAACCAGAAGGAATTTTGGCAGGTACCACTTTCTTCAACCCTGCAGGACAAGCTGCATCTGTGAAAATTGCCTCCTCTGTGAAACTTCCCCCCTCTATGCACAAGAGCCCCACTGTCCTCCTTTGCATCAGGTTGCCCTGGAGCAACCTGTAGGCACAGTCTTTCATGACAGAGGCAGTGCTATGCTTCTGTTCTGAATGGTGTCATTATAAGACAGCTGGGAGCATTAAGATGGTGGTCGAATTGTGTCAAGTCTAACTTGGATCCTCAGAGGATTCTTAGCAGACAGCTTACTCTGTTTTAGAAGGCAAATTTTTACCACGAATTGCCCTTTTTCATTCTTGCATTTCAATTAGCAACATCCCTTTGGGCTTACCCTATTACAGCAAAAGCCGGCAGCTCCTGCAAGTCAAAGGGAAAATCCATGCGGAAGTTTGTTCTGAACAGGGCTGTGATGGTAACTAGGAGTAGGGAAAAAGACAGGGAGAATTACTAGGAGGAAGAAAGCGAATGTGAGAGAAATTGACATGTGCACAGCAGGGAACAGGAGCCCAGGAGCAACGGAAAGCATATCAAAATGAGATCTCAATGCAAAACACCAAGAGCTAGTATAGACCACATTCTGGCATTCTCTCTGGCACTGCCTGGGTTCTCAGAGCACCTCCCCTGAGAGGCCTGGCAGCATTAATGATGTTTGCATTTGTTTGTGGACAGGAGAGAAGTGCTTCCCGCCTAAGAACACTTCATTAAGAAAGGATTTGCTGTTGCTGTCATCAGGAAGCGCTTCTGCCTGACACAGGAGTGAACAGGCATCCTAAATGCACAAGCAACACCGTGTGGTATTAACATGGTGCATCTGTGGATTTTGGATTCTGTGGTCAATTTTCTTTTAATAAGAAAGGGCTCACCCTTTCAAAAGTCCCTTGCTGTTTCATAGTTGCTTTTGTTTGAATTTTCATATTGCCCAGAAGTGTCCAATGCAAAAGCCCTGCACTGTATGCTTCATTTTCAAAGCAATCAGAAAAACTGCCTTGCCCTCCTAGAACTTTGAGAAGACTGAAGGCGGGTGCAGCAATTGAGAAGAGAGTAACAGTATAATTTAGCTAATCCTGTGGGTTGGGGTAACTGGTCTTCCCTTGGCTCGCTTTTGTTGTGTAATTTACATGCAAGTAGACTTATGGTCTAGTCCTTCCAGATTTTGTCAAAATCTGTCTAGTAAAAAATGTCCCCAAATCTCAGCCTCCTGCCTCTTCCAGTTTTCTTTCTATAAAACAAAACAAAACATGCCTGATGTAACAATATGTCTCCAAATTTGCAGGATAATAGTTTTCTGGGGTACTTTTATGATCCAAACCAAGGCATCAAATTAGGTTAACTACAGATCTTCTTTGTTTCTTTTGAAAACAAAGAGTCTAAGCTAAAACTTCCAGCACTGACAAAAAGCTTTTTTATGCCAGTTTAAAGTTTGTAGGTCAAACTAATGTAAAGCAGAGCAAAAAGGTAAATAAATCAAGTATTGTTATGCAGGTGTTACTTTTATGCATTGCTGCAGGAAATATTAAATCTCAAATTACCTATACCTGCTGAAAGCTGCAGGCTAGTCTTATGCTGACTGAAACCTCCTGGGGGAAATGATCAGGGTTGGGGGGAGCCTTCCTTATGCAGCATTTGCCTTGCTTGAGGCACTGCTGCCTGGGGTCAAAAATGACCCCCTTTGTATCCAATGTCAGGTGTTTGTGGGTGTTTTTGCAGGAGGAAGGTTAAAGCAGTGCTTCAACATCTCTGGAAATTTGTTCCTTGACGTCAGGAGGGCAAGCAGGGGTGGGCAATTAATTTTCCTATGGGGCCACATGAGAAACTTTGACAGTTGTTAAGGGCCGGACCAATACACTTACAGCTCTGCTCAATATATATCTCCATAAAAACAGTAAATGAAACATTACAATGATACAATGAAAATGTGGAGCACAGAACAACACTATTTAATGAATATTCACAAAAACATTAACATTACATGAAAAGCAATAAATTCAATTCAATTTTACTTATTTAGCGCAAATTTACAACACATGAAATCTCCCAGCGCTAAACATAGTGACTTCATGAGGGCCAGTCAGGGTCAGCCATTGGGCCTACAATGCCCAGGTCTGCCGTAAAGTAACCTGAGTCGTGTCCTTGGTGCTGGGTTCTCTGGTGTGCAGGTGTGCCTTTCTTTTCTCCACAAGTACTTAGAAGTTGGCTGTAAAAATCTGCATGCAGAAGACACCACCTCCACTCCAGATGCAATTGGAGTGAATCTAGATACGCCATTTTCATTTGCTTGGGTCTGCTTGTTCCAGACCAAACACCCCACCCCCCCATATCTTTGCTTGGAGAGCAGATCAGTGCTCTCCCACCACCTCTGCCATTCTTAAGGTTTCTGCATGAAAACACCAAGGCTGACCTACTAATGCTTGGTAAAGATTATAATCCATCTTTGCAAGCTGTCCAGAGAGAGTTTGGGGCATCGGGCAGTACAGAAATGTAAATAAACAGAAAATGAAGTGAAATTATACTGGAACAGGGAGCACATGGCTCACAGAAGAAGAATGCATTCATCAGACACTCCTACACCATCCCTTGCTGGTATGCTACAGTCAGAGCAGGAAATGGCAAATCCATTGTGTTTCCCCTCACCTGCATCTTTGTTCCAGACAGCAAAGACCCGGAAAACAAAGGCACTGAATGTGGCTGCAAAGAATCCACGCCAATAGTTACGAACAGCAAAATAGGTGGAAGTGACTTCAATACTGAAGAGCACCCCTAAGGAAAGAAAGACACTCACATCAATACAGGGCCACTCACACATGCACAAGTCCACCCTTCACCCCATTCAGCTGTCATTCCCACAGCATGTGGTTAAAGGGAGTACAAAAGGAATAGCGGGCCTAAAAAGGGAACATCTAGTTTGACCTTCAGAAGAAAGGTTTCCTTCAGGTTAGGGTTGAACAAAGCAAAATTAAAAGGCCCCAGTTCACACTTCCAGTAGCTTCCAGAAGTTCTGCCTTAAAGGGACACTTTCTGTTGAGGAACCTGTGCACATCGAGTTATACACTGCAATTAAGTTCCCAAGAAGCTCTGGACAGGCCCACTGCACCACACTGTTGCCCAGCATGAATTGAGGGAACACCAAAGAACATCCCTCACTCTACTGCAGCAACTCACTGATTTCTTACTGGTGAGCCCCGAATAAGCCTCCAAGCAGCTTAACGTTTCCCCAGAATGAAGTTTGATGATCAGCGCTTTGGTGGAGCAGAAGTTGCTTCCCCAGAGCAACAGGGTGTATCTCAGAGCCTCAGACTGGCCCTGTCTGTGCAGTTCCAAGTTGAAATGCTCCTGGAGAGTCATTAGAAGAAGCCTCGGGGAAACAGCCTCTACCTTGCTAAGATGGGAGGTGTGCTGGCCAGAATGAAGCAGATTATTTTAGAAAGAGTGGAGGGCAAAGGGGGCTTAAAGGGGGATAGGGCATGGTGGACAGAGGAAGGATGTGATAACCTGCAGCCACTTGCCTCCAAGAGGTGTCCCGAAACAGCAGCCAACACCCACTGCACATCCCACAGTCAGGACGTCTGTGTAATAATATGGCTGCTACTGGTGGAAGAGACATGAGAGAGAGAGAGAGAGAGACAGACAGACAGAGAGGGAGGGAGGGAGGGAGGGACACACAGATGAGACACAGAGAGAGGGAAGAAAAGGAGGAGTGAGTGACAGAATTGGAAGGCAGCCTCTTAGGATAGTCAACAGATGCTATCTAGCAGCACATCTTGCGCCCATTTCTAGATGCTGAACATGCCAGCGGGTCTTGTCGCTTTGACTCATGAGCTCCAGTGCACAAACAGAAGGTGGAGTAATTCCCAAATGGACTCATGCAAGAGACCAGGCCCACGGATGAGTCCTCAGCTCTTGCAGTTGCAGAATTCGCTCAGATTTCCACTGTTTTCAAAAGTTAAGAAAGTATTCAGTGTCATTAGTTGGTGGTTAAGAAGTATGGCGTAGGATATGCTAGAGAAAATCGCTTGTAAAATTCCAGTTTAGAGGTGTAGGAAAACTGCATAATTTTTTCATGTAGACTTTCATGTGTGGAAATTCAATACATAGGTAAATTGCTGTATGCACATGTACTACGAAGTCACAATTAGCAGTATCTCCCCAGTATGGCACTCTGCACATGTACAGGATTACCACATATGAGATTCTGCATGCAGAACCTTCACACTTTCCTCCAGGAAATCGACACCCAAGCAGAGAGTTTTGTTGTGATCAAAGCCGCCATTAGACACTTGATATACAGTGGCACGGTAGGTGTGCAATGCTTTTCCTGTTTTGCCCATGTTTGGACATGGAAAACTGGAGAGATGAAAGACAAACTACCTGTTCAGCAGCACCCTGCCATTATGGAAGGAACCGGCTTTAGAAACTACAAGGGAGATTATATATTGGAAAACTCCCACCAGTAGAAAAAAAATTGCTGCCCATACAAAAAAACATATACAGCACTATCTTATTCCATGCATTTTGATTACTCAGAAGTGTTACTCAGAAGTGCTGCTCCCAGGAAAGTGTTTATACGATTACAGCCTAAGGTGGCTAGAGCATTAGGTTTCCCTAGGCAAGAAGACATTTTTCTCCCACGTTTAGAGAGGCTTGAGGGCTTCCCATACACACTTTGTTAGCCGATTATTGGACTGCATAGAGCAGGGCTCTTTGTATGACTAGGGAAACATTTAAACATAACACCCTGCTTGCTCTTCTGAAGTATTTCTGAATGTGCCATCTGGCTCTTCAACCAGTTCTAAAACATATGTGATCTTTTGTATTAACCCATACATTTCCACCCTTTGGAATTTAGTATCCTGCTGATAGATCTCGCCTGCAAAATCTAAGTGGATTTTTCATTCCAAAGTAAGATTTCCAATATACATTATATTCCTCAACAAGGAAAAACATGCTAGGTTTGGAATTGGCCGTAAGGGGCAAATCAAGTCTAGCTCCGAAGAGCCCCTCCTGGTCGCTGAACCCGAAATCCGCCCCATCACTGATGTTGTCTCCTTTTCAAAAGAGAAAGCTTGGCACAGGGTGATAGGGATGAAAGGATGGTTTGAAACAAGGAAACAGGAAAAGTAAAAAAAAAGTAACACATAAAATTCCTTAGCCAAAGAGGGAGGGGGCTGCGATCAGATAACAGGAAGGATTTGTCGGTAGACAAGATAGCAGGAAACTTGCTCAATGAAGACCTCATGACTATTAACAAACACACCCTGCATAGGAAATAAACTCATGATAATTCACCTGGGAGGGATGAAGTGGGAGGGAAGAACAGGTATAGGTGGCACAGGATAGGCAGACGGAAAAGATTGTCAACTCCCAGGACCCTGATGTGAACACGTGCTGAGTTGAGCTGGCCAGGGGAAGGAACCTCTCCACTCCCTTTGTTGCAATAAAGTTTTGAAAAGAACTCTCTGCTTGCCTTGAATATTTTTTTCTCTTCCGAAGGAAAGGAAAATGTTTCTACTACAGGCCATGTTGACCAGGTTGTGATTTATCTGCCAGTTTACCTAGGCAGCCATCAGACCTCAGGTACAGTAACTTAGAAGGTAAACATACTTTATGCAAGGAAACTGCCAAAAGTCTAACTATAATAGAAAGGGAAGCACAAATGACAAATAATTTAGGATGCGAGTTTAAGATACCCTCTTGCCTGATGACCACTGACATGAGAGCACTCCTGCCTTGAGAGTTCATGGGTGGTGACAATACACCCTTGTTGAAACCCATTGCTCACACAAACACACCAGTTCTGCACAAATCAACCCATCATTCAACTTCTGTCTGTCTTTCGCTGCCAATATGTTCATGTGACTCTCATGCATAGAGTCAACACACAGAGGGGGACGTGGGAATAAGCCAGCAAGTCCCAATAACTTCTTCTACCAGCACTCAACATGCGTAGCTAAAGAGACAGGGCTCGCCACTACAGTCTCTTTGCATGCATTCACCCTGTGCCTGGACACCATATTATCTAATTATATCTAATAGGAGACTCTTAGGCACACTTTCCTGCTGAAATGTACTTGAATGTATATCCTCAGCACATACATTAGTCCAACACCACCAATTATACATACTGTTGAATTAGAGATTTAAAAATATTGGTCAACAATATTGAAAAGTCTTAAATCTTCTAAATCTTTTTATTTAATATGTTACACCTTTCTCTAAAATCCATAAATGCTCTTCTCAATTTAGTTAGGAAAAGGCTCAAAAATGTAAGTCAAATTCTGAAGTTCTGCTAAATTTCCGGATCATCCAAAATGCTATTTCAGTGTAAGAAAGAAATAATTGTGCAGGGTGGCAGGGCTTTGTCACATAATTTAAGACTCTGACACCTTATTGGCCCTGCTTCAAAGAGAAACACCATCACAACCACACTTTCTGTTCTTGACTACATTAAAGAAATCATTTATTCTTATGGATTCAGCTGTATCCTTTCATGGACTAGTACAGCATCACCGTATAATTTCCCAGCTAAGCTGATACGGCAGCCCGCATCCTTACCCTCCAAAATTTCACACCTGAAAATAGGGATGCTCCTGGATAGTCTTATTTTTATAGCATGGATCACCACCTCAGTGCACGACACTTACAGTCCCCCATCACACACACTCTCTCTCACACACACTCTCTATCGTATGTTGCTGAAAGATTCTTCCTGCCTGCTAAATCCTGTGCAAACTTTAAAACAGCCTGTACTATTGTGGGTTCTCAAGCAGAACCTGTTAGTAAACAGACAGTATATGCTTCCTTTCTTTGAAAAAAGAAAAAAAGAATGATCTGCTGCCAATGAAACACATTCAGCAACCATTACCATTTGGTCAGGCATCTAGTAGAAGAGGGTGAAGGGGAAGGTAGCACAGCCTAGTAACAACCTCTTTTTCCCCAAAAGAGAGAAATAACAGAAACTACTATTTTTTTCAAGCACTGGCTCAGAAAATACGGATCATTGCTGGAAAACAGAATGAGATTACACGAGCTTGAGATTTAAGTCATTTCCTGCTGGTCTGTGAGATGCCACTTCCTTGCATCGCACCTACTTCCTGTTATCCACAGCATATCTTATAGCCTCTTTCCTCTCTCCCTGTCAGGTGATATGTGATAAGAGAAGTGCACTGTGGTGCCGGTTGCACAGAACACATGACTTTCATCCCAGAAATTTCCTCAGCCTGGAGGGTAAACATCTTGTACAAATACGAGAATGCACTTGCCTCCAAGAGGAGCCCCGAAGCAACATCCAACTCCAACTGCGCAAGCCGCCACCAGGAAGTCAAGTTGCCTGTGCGCATTCTGGAATAGAAAGCCCAGCCAAAGAGAGGCATGCCAAGGTTAGAGGGTGCGCAGAGGCTGCACAGCCATGAGATTAGTCCCCTCCTCCCAAGCAAAGCAACAGTCAGCAGCAAAACCAGCTGTCCCTCAGAGCACAGCCAGTGACTCAGTTCACATGATCGGAACAAGCCACCATGGCTTAATCAATAACGTGCAGAATGTTGTAGGGTTGTTGAGGCTTTGTTTCACCCTCCAACGAGCCCAGGTTCAAATGCGATAAGCCACAGCTGGGCAGTGTGCACGCAAATTGTGTCCAGCCCCCAACGTCATTGGGGGCTGCACTCGCAACAAGTCATTGTGGCTTGCTTTGATCAGGAGAACCGCCTACTTGCCTTTGGCAGGGCCGTCTTAACACATAGGCCTGATGGGCACCTGCCCGTGGGCCCCATACTAATCTGTTAACCCTTGGAAAATTGGAAAACTTCCAAAATTAACAGTAGTTGCAGTTGTCGTAGGGGCCCTAGTATGCAGCTTTATCCGGGGCCCATAATGCTGTTAAGACGGCCCTGGCCTTTGGTGCCATGAACAACCATGATAAAGAGCTTCAGTCACTCAGAGGACACAGCTGGCATCCCCTAGCTCTAGAACTATGTGCCAGTCTCCATTCTAGCCTGGCATTGGCTTTATTTCATTGATTTACTGATGATTCAGAGGTATCAGATGCCTTAGAAAGCCAGCTCTCCAGCCATTTGTTCCTGGCTACTGGAACGGTGTTGTACAGCCAGTTACAAAGCCAGCCACTGTTACACAGCCTCTTGTTTGTTTACAGCCAGGGTTAGAAGCAGTGAGCTTCCACAGCCACAGCCAGCCACAAGACACGCCTGCTTACACCTGCTGGTTTTTACTGTGAGCAACAGTCACCTGTTGGCTTTCTTTTTATAAAGCCCCCTGCTGCCTCTTGATACCTGCTGTCAATCCAGAAGTCTTGATGAAATTGCTCATGCTTATTTACAGCTGCTCAACTAGACTTCATATAAGGTTAGCGACTACAGTTAAGACTTTGTGTGCCCCAAGTAAAAGCCTACTTCCAGAGAGAAGAAAAAATCTGCAACAGGAATAAATGATGCAGATGTAGGTCACCTGGCATACATTTCACATAATTTTACTTCCAAGATGCAGATCTGCAGCTATGTGGAAATATATTTTCCCAAAGAATGAGGTGACAGAGAACTGAGTGAGATCTGGGCAAGCCAAAGTTCCGTGTTCTGCAGGACCGGTGCAGCCATGGCTGAGAGACAGGAACCAGAGCAAGAGATTAAAGTCCCATCCCTGGCTGCCAGAAGCACGGTTCAAACCTCTTAAATTTTTAATCCTTCACCAGAATTCCCAATAGCCTTTTTCAGCAACTCAGAAGCTCCTGTTTGCTTACACAGAAGCTGCTCCCAATTTTAAGTCAGGCCTTAAAAAAAAAAAAAAACCACGGGCTCAAACTGATGATTGTGACCGCAATGAAACATGCAATGTAATTTGCTTCCTTGACATTCCAAAGCTTTTTGATTGATTGTTCTTGAGGGGACCCTCCATATTTTGCCTGCTGCTTCTTTGACTTTACAGGTAGCTATCCTGCCACTTGCTGTCATTTCCCATACTGTCTACCTGTCTGTCATCTAACTTACAGATTTTTATTAACTCTAATCAAACTCCCATCACCAACACTCTGAACTGCTCCTTTCCCCAGAGCAATCTCTCTCCCAAACCAGATGAAGCATGCAGAACACTTACCTCATATACACCACAAAAGATGGACATGAATTTGCTGAGGACGGCAGCGCAGATGCTGGCGATGTGCACAAAGGGCCCCTGCGAGAAAAGGACGAAACAAACAAACAAACATGGATGGGCAAAGGCGGGAGAAGCAGCATCACATTACATGCTTCCAACTACCCCACCAATCTGCTTGCCTCTCTTTCCCCACTCCCATCGTTCACTGTCTTGAAAGGATCTCTTCCTCATTACTGAACTCTGCTGTGCCATTCAGGAGTCACATATTTGAAAACTTCCTTTAGGAGTTCCAGGCACAGGAGGGAAGACCCAAAATATATATTCTTAATTAGCGAGAAGAAGAAGAGAGGCATGTCTACTCATGCTCACACTCCAGGGCACCAGGGAGAGGCCTGCAGCCCAGTAACTGGCTGCTTGTTTTGGTCTGTGCAGCTCTGCATTAGATACAGCTCTGGTCTGCGGCCTACTTTTTCCTCCCTCACAGCCCTCTTTGCCTCAGGACTGCTCCTCCCTTCATAGCTCTCCGGGTCCATCAGTGGCCATATCTGCCTCCCCAGCATGAACCACCATGAGATATGTGGGTTCTCCTGGCCTACTCATGGCAGGGAGTGCCCAAGCTTCTGTTCGCATTGGTTGCAGCAATATAGCCTGTTCTCAATCAGCCCTACTTATTAGAATGGCTGGTTTTTTATCCCGTGTGACCTTCCTCTCATACTACAATTCACAGAGTTTCCGCCTCCTTTCATTTGCTGCCTTCTCCTCTCACTTCTATACCCAAAGCTGAGCTTACCTCTTTCCCAACAGGTATCCCACTTCCCAGGCCAGCTGTCAGGCTCACAACTTTGGCCAGAAAAGCTTTAGGTGTCAGGTACTCCTTGAGGACAACTCCCCGCATAATAGTCTTCAGCTCAGGAATCCCAGAGCCTGAACAAAACATAAAAGTAACAATGAAGAGGGGAACCTCAGAGACAGGGAAGCAAAACTCACGCACAGAGACGGAAGCTCAATCAACACAGGATGGCTGAAACTCAGAGAGAAAGTGAAGGACTGGAGACCTTGAGCAGCCATGTGGCTTCCTGTGTCCAAAGCTGGTGAGGTGCACAGAGGGGACGGCTTGGCATCTTGTAGGGCATCTTGTAGGGTTCCGGGCAGTTCCAAGGCTGCCCCCTGCTACACACCTCACTGTCTTTGGGTTTGGAGAAGACACATACCACAAGGCTCATTGGGCAACTCACATGGTGTGCCACTTGCCCAAAGAAACTACTGTGGCTGGTTTTTGTTCTGGCTTCATGTGAACACGGCCACTATGTGCATGTGTCTGTGGGTGCATTAAATGGCTCCGTCTCCCTGCAGCTAAAATCCCTGCCTTCTCCAAATGTCACGAGCAGACCCCGGTACCAGCAAGTACAGGGAAATATGAGGCAACCAGCTCCTTTTAACGGAGCCTCCTTTTTCACTCTAAAAATGCAAGGCACTTCCTAAGCGATTGGGTTAGATCTGGGCCTGCTGTTGTTAGACCTGAACAAGTGGCTGATGTATAGTTCAAGCCTCGGACAGAGAACTCTTCCCGTCCCTTGTTCTCTCACCCACGGCTTGCGGAGATACAAGCTGGCAGAAGAGGGCAGCAAAAAGGATGAGGATGAGCGGGTAGGTGACCCAGGCCAGGAACTGCATAGGAATACTTGGGTGCAGCTCTTTGTACATCCACTTGTAAACTGTGGAGGGAAGAACAACATGCGTTAGCCGCTGTAGCACTTGAAAGGGATTAGTAAGCATCAGACTAAACCAGAACCTCAGGCCCAGCAGCCAATTCCCGCACTCCTCGAGTTTTGAAATCCCCCCGCCCTGTCAGTTCCCTACTGTCCTGGTTCCACCCCCTTTCCTCTAGCCACCAAACTTGAGTTTCCTGAGCACTGTATGCTGGAAGGTTAAGACCTTTTTATTTAATCAATATTTTAACAAGTTTTAATATTGAATTTTATTTCCATATTTTAATTGCAACCAGAGTGGGTCGTTAATTTATTTATGTTATGCTATTATGTATTGGTATTTTATTTGTATAAGCCATCCTGAGGCTCTTGCAAAGGATGGCATACAAATATCTTGAATGAATGAATGAATGAATGAATGAATGAATGAATGAATGAACGCCTCTCACAAGTCTTAGTTACCAGCAGTAAGAGCTTCAAGCTGAAATGTGCTGGTAGTTCTGGCCTTTGGTCTGCCTCACTGCTAGAATGGAAACCCCAGAAGCTGCTCTGAAATGGAATTTGCCTTTCAGGCTGAACGAGGGTGTCCACCCTAGGAGTTAACTCTGGCAGGCACAGTCATAGGCCAAACTCTGATGATAAACACAGCCAGGCTCACCAACCTTAAACAGACAAAGCCAAACTAAATGATACAAAGGAGAAGCATGAACAGCCTCCCAGGCTCTTTATTTTTTAAAAAAGAGTAATGTTGTGTAGGTGAGCTCAGTTGGGATTTAAGATGGGAGGGGTCCTAATAGTGACAGCCAAAAGGCATTGTGCCACTACTCCAACTTTGCTTCATCAATGTTCTGCAGTCAGAAAAAGAAAGATGAATGAATTGGTAGCAAAGTACAGGGAAGTTACAAGGGGGAGACACCATCTAGAACCCCTTAAAGTCCTGTGAATGAGGCAGAGCAATGAAGCAATACAAGCCTCATCTACAAGCACCCCTGGGCTAGAAGTAAGGGGTGCAGAAGGAGCTGCCTCCATCTTTCCCTTCCTAATATTTCTGTGCTTGAGAATTGCCAAACACAAAGCTGCAATCCCACCTGCACAGAAAAAGATGCAGGCCACTTGTGTCCTTCCCATGGCAGGAAGAAGCATGTTGGGGAAGGCAATTCTGAAATGACAAACAGCAGGAGGAGTAAAAGAAAAGCTATTCTTGCTCCTATTCTGCCACTGAAACTGGCAGCCTTACACCGTTTAACTTGTTAAAATCAGGAGATCATTCACGTTTCCTTTGGCCCTTAATTGTTCTTATATTTCTATTTTACTTACGAAATTTTACTTAAATTACTTATGAATTTCAATTGTCGGCTCCTCAGCATTTGTGTACAGGAGTGTAGATCCTGCTGCAATGTAGACTCAAATAAGGGTGCAATTCCATGCATGTTCAGACAGAAAATGTTCTACGACTTCCAGCACACCCCAGGCTGTGTGCTGGGAACTAGGATTTTTTTCGGTCAAAACACGCACAGGATTGCACTGTAAGGCACAATCCTATCAGGATGCCCATAACCTTCCAAACTTGGAGGATTATGGGCATCGCCCTAGGGACAGGCTGCCTTTGCACTTCTCTTTCCCCACAAAATGCTTAGGCTGCCAATTTTGGCAAAGTCTTTGTGAGGACAGGCTGAAGCCCTGCAGGAATACATCATATCCCAGTGGAGCTGCACGCTTTGCCTCCCTTCCCCCAGACCTCCTCCCCAAACCCAGCTCCAAGGTCAGTCTTGTGTCCTTGCAGCCCCAGCGAGCGTGAAAAGAGCAAGTCTGGCTGAGAGGGCGGAGGGAGGGTGCGCCAAGGTCAGAGTTCCAGCTTCAACCTCAGTCTGCATTTCCCGGGACAGACCATCTAGTACACTCTGACTGCATTTGTCTTCAGTTTGTTTGCTTCAGCGAGTGGGCCATGTACCTTGCAGACTCTTGGCACTGGCATAATCCACTCCCCAGCTGACCAGGGCCATTACAAGACCCAGAAGGATCAGGAATACCCAGTCTTCTCCCAGCTTCTTGGTAATATATTTCTTGATGCTTTTAGCACAGGCTGAGGAGGAAAAAGAAAACAGTACAAGTTGCAATAAACATTCTGGACACGATCCATCCAAAGTTCCACATGTATAGTTTTATTTACTTCCCTGGGTGTGTGAGCAACCAGAGGAAATGTCTCCCACTGAAATTAATGGGACTTAATGGTGCTTAACTTGTGCCAGATCATGAATTTTCCTTCTTGTGCAGACAAGTGCAGGTCTAAACCTGGCAGATGGTCCACTCTGAAATTCAGAGAAACTCTGAATCCTGTAATTCAGAGAAGCTGAAGGATATCAAGTCACCCAACTTCAGTGAATTCAGTAGGATTTCATCATCTTCAGTCCATGTACTTTGTCAGGCATGGGCTGTGCATCCAACTAGAACTTAGCAAACCACAGATTTAGCATGAATGAGGAAAAAGAAACTTTTTCCATTTTACCTACCCTGCAAAAATGGTATTATTGACAAGCCTGAGTAAAAAGAACAGTTCATCTCATCAACTAGATTTTGAGCATTCAGCACCACTTGATAAAATGATGAACTCGTCAGTCATTATATGAGTCCCTCTCACCCCATTAACCCCTTCCTTTCCAGAGCTCCTTTAGTATAGGAGGCACTTTGAGAATAAAGTTGCCTTTCTGAATTATCTCTTGGTATGTATGTATTGAAGATCCATACACTGGACTAATCCTTTTCTTAATCCAGTTATTCTACTGTATTCATGCTGTTATGGGCCACCATTACTGACAATGCATTCTTCTGGTTAGGAAGACAGCTGCTCGAGATGGGTGGTGGGTGCTTTCTCAGCGAGGGAGACACATATCTCCGTTGCTGACAAATCTTTCCCACCTACCCTCTCTGTCCCCAACTAGGATGATGTAAGATAGAGTAGTGTGTGCAAATAGAACAACAGGAACAGATTTAGGGACTGAGAAACAGAGAAGAGGCAGCTTGCAAGTAAAATTACATGTTATTTTATTTTTTAAAAAGTATGTGCTATTTTTAAAAGCACGCACTTCAGATGACTTCAATTTTGAAGGGAAAATAGCATAAGGGGCTCAGTCTGAGAGACAGGTGGTGCAGTAGTTAGAGCGTCAGGCTGGGACTCGAGAGACCTGAGTTGTAGTCCCCTCTTGGCCATGAAAACTCACTGGGTGACTTTGTGCCAGTCTCCAATATTCAGGCTAACCCTTCTCACAAGGCTATTGTGAGGATAAAATGGAGAGGAAGCGAATCATGTGAGCTAGGCTGTGTTCCTTGCCAAAGGAAATAATGTAATAACACATCAACTATGGAAGGTGCTGTCAGTCTATGAGCTTGCAGATGCAGCCTGCATGCTGTTATTTCTTTTCAGTGTATCTGCAATATACCTTCCACAACGTTTTGTTATTTCCTTCTTTATTATTCCACCATTTCCCATCCACACATGTGGGTGGAGCAAGACAGGATGCACCAGCAGCTGCCTTTGTGCCTCTCCCTCTGCTACCTCTTCTCTCCCTGCTGCCAGCAATCCCCAATTCCTTCCTCCCATTTCTTTATTCCTTACTGGGGAGACGGACAGGTAAGTCCATTCCCTTGAACACACGCCTGTTGATGATGATGATGATGATGATGATGATGATGATGATGATGATAACAGTAACTGCAAGTGTGCAGCAGAAAGTGATGAGCAATTTGCCCTCCTCATCCCAAATGATGCTGCATTCTTATTCCATCTCCTGAAGCTCCCTCTGGGCTAGGTTTTTACTATGCAATCAAGCTGCTTCATCCACAGAATGTTACGGTGATGTGGGGAATGCACACACCCTCTTCCATTTTCTTTCCACAAAGTCAGAACAGCTGCAGAGAACCCTTTCTATGGACAGAGGCGCATCCCTCTGGAAGCACCCTGACGCTGTACATATAACAGAACACCAATCCACAAAGACTTTCCCTGCACCTGTCACTGTTCCCCGAGGAGAAGGGGAAGTAAAATGTATTGAAATTTGAAATGATGGAATGCCTACAGATTTTCATCCAGCTATAAAACAACAAGTTCAGATACTCCTTTTTTAAAAGATACAAAAGAAACTCCTGTATGGAAAAGTTATAAATACGGCCAGTGCAAGGAGACTAGTTTGTTTCTACAGGGCCTGTTCCCGGCCTTCCCTCTGCATTCTCAAGTTAAATCCATCCTACTTTTTCTATCTGTTCTTCTACTTTGGGTGGGAAAAACAGGAAGGTATCAACACAGGTATAATAAATATGTATTGAGAAAGCATGGGGAAAGGTGAGATAATCCTTCACTGGGATCTGTTCAAAGGAGAGACTTGAGATCTTGGTTTTGTTTTTTTCCTAAGGCTCAGATGTTGGCAGGCTCCGTTCCTTCCCCAACAGGCTCCGCACTTGAGCTGCCAAGATGCAGTCCCTACAGGTATAGTCTGAATCCTGGCTATCTTGGCAACCTAGTGGCTTCTTTTTATCAAGAACTACAGGAACATAAGAAGAGGCCTGATACAGTCAGACCCCTCGTCCCTCCAGCTCTGTACTGTTGACACTGAGTGGCAGGGGCTCTGTGGGGTTTCAGGAAAGTGTTTTTCAAGTCCTACCTGGAGTTTATTTATTTATTTATTTTTGATTTATATCCTGCCTTTTTCCTACAAAGGGCTCAAGGCAGCTTACATTATTCTCCTCCTCCACCTTATCCCCACAACAACAACCCTGTGAGGTAGGTTGGGCTGAGAGTCTGTGACTGGCCCAAAGTCACCCAGTTGGCTCCATGGCCGAGCGGGGACTAGAACCCAGATCGCCTGAGTCCCAGTCCCATGCTCTTAACCACTACACCACTGGGGCCTTCTTTACACACGGCAGGCAGTCTCCACTGAGCTACATCCCCATTATTTCTTCAGGTGGTCAACTGAGAAAGGGATGGGAAGAAGCACTGACCCCTTCCTGGCCACCCATCTTTTCCCAGCAAGACTCCAAATATGGCTTTGACAGAGTAATTGCATGTGCGGTACCAGAGTGGGTTTGGCAAGACGGCTGGGGTTTTACTATTTCCCCATCAGCTGCACCTGTGCTCCATCCCGCCCTTACGCACATTTAGCTCCCCGTGGCTGAACAGTTACCAGGAGAACTCGGTAGTCATCACGAACAAGCCAGCTTTAGAAGAGATTGTTTGATGGTATTGATTTTTCTTATAGAGGACTGTTAGAAAAGCTCTGTGGGAACAAGCAATCCGTAGGGAAAGAGATAACCATTCTGGCTTCTCTGGTTCAAATTTATCCCCCTCCGGTAACTTTTCCCCATAAAAGGGCCATCAGGCTATTTGTATGTCCCTGTAGTTGCCATTTGTCCTGGGGTGCACACACTGCAACAGCCTTCCTTCACCACGACTTCTCTGGAGCATTAGCCACTGAAGCCTCGAATGAATGAAAGCACGGCGTCCATGCTGAGAACTCTCTGTTCATGAGACTCTTTTTTCACTTCTCCCCCCCCCCCCCGCCGCATACAAGCCAATCAAACACACTTTACCCCATGCTGAACAGCGTGCCAGCGCTTCCCTACCAGTGGGAAGGGTGTGCAGGAAGAGCGAGCATCATGTGGCCTACCGTGACACCTGGAGCTGTGCTCGTCCTTGATTTTCGCCTGAGCGCTTGGCTTCAGAGGTCCCTGGCCATTGCCCTGGGGGTTCGTCTCTCCCAGGAGTTTAGCTGCTTCCTTCTGGGAAAGACTGGGGAGCTGCTCTGTGTACTGGCCATAGAGCTGGGGAGAAAGGAATGGGCAATTAAAAGTCAAGACACTCATAAGCCAACACCAAGCAAGATAGGCAAAATCGCAAGACACGGAACCCAAATCTGGCTTCTGAAGATCTGTGCCATTTCAAAGTAACCATCACGCACATCTACTTTGGTAAAGCACAGCTGAATTGCAGACATGACTGCAGATCCTGCGTAGGACCCTAGTCAGATACTTTTGTCCATCGTGTTCCTGGCCCCCAGGGCTGGTCCGCACAAGCAGTGCAACTGCTGGGTTTTGTGTACTGTATTACAGTGCACTTGATAACTGACAACTAATATATTTTTAGGAATTTTTTAAACATTTAGCCTGAATGCTGTGGCCCTTTTTAATTGCTTTTATACATGTTTTAATTGGTGTTAATGTATTTTACTCTGTTAATATGTTTTATGCATTTATTGATTTACATGAATTTATAGGTGGTCTATAAATACATGTAAATAAATAAATAAATGGTGTGCATTGAGTCCATAGCAAATTATTAATGTAAGATGATATGAATGTTCTGTCCATGAAGAAAGATCTGTGACCGCTCATGCAAGCCACCATGTTATTTCTTGGGGTAGCAATGAACTGGTGCTGTAGGGTGGTCAGGTTTCAGCGCTGGACTGTCATTTCTTCTTTTCTTGGCCACGGTTCCTGCAGATGATTGGAGTGCAGCCCAATATATCTGGGAAGGACTACTCCATGGTTTTAGGTAGGTCTACAAACGAGGGTATAGTGGAGGGGCCCTCACCACAGGGGGTTTCCGACTCCCTGAAGCCGGAGTCGCTGCCCCAGACCCACCTCTGTGCAGCTGTACCTTTGGTGGTCTGTAGCTGGGAGCTGCCACGCTGCCAGATCCTGCATTCCAGGGCTGAAGGGCTCTTCTGACAGCGCCCAGCAGCTCCTGGGAACTCCCTCCCCGGAGAGACCTGCCAGGCAGGTGCACACGCCTTCGGTGCCCCTTTGCCTCGGGGCTGGCCGCTGTTCCTCAGCAGCATGTGCTCTGCCTGTCTTTGCTGCTCCAAAGCCACCTCCCAAGCCCCTGCAGTCACGCCCCACATGGGTTGCGCCTTCAGGCAGCCACTGCTTCCCCGGAGAACCTGGGGGCCATGCTTGGCGAAGGGCACCGAGTGTCTCCAGGGGATGCCTGCTCCTCACTCAGAGGGTGGTTTCCAGAGCTTCTGCAAGAGGGGGACTGACTGAGCAACACTTCTGGGAATTGGAGCTCCGTGCGGCTGATAGTATTCACTAGCAACTCTTAGTCCCAGAATAATTTGGGAGAAATAATGGCTAGAGTGGAATAGAAGCATCATAACTGGAGTATATTCACTGGAATCAATGGGGAAAATCCACCATGACTTCTGATAACCTTAATTTCCTCTTACAAGATTATTGGATATTTGAGAAACTGGAACCCCTAAACTATGGACTCTGGATTCATGGAGGATCTCCCACACATATGCACTCAACCAAGTCAGTGCTTGGAGAGGCCACAGAAAATTAAAAGACAGCAAACAGTGGTTGTCAATCCAGACTGCTGCTCTTAGAATTATGTACCTACATTTGTTTCTGTAAGTGTGGGTGATTTGTGCCTGAGTCCCCTTTTTCCCCTCCTCTCTCCCTATCCCTTTCCCCTTGTATGTCATGTTTTTAGGCAGTAAGCCTGAGGGCAGGAACTATCTTAAGAATTCCAAATAAGCCACTCTGGAAGCTTTTTGGCTGGAAAGTGGGTAGGAATGTAATTTTTAAAATCATTCATTCATAATAAATAATAACTTCTAGAAGCTGTCATTGTTTCACCTCAGAAAGAGGTACCCTCGCCTTGCATTCATTACTCTACCGAAATTCAAACAAAGTGACAAAGCTCATTTTTATTGTAATCATAGGTTGCATGATCTTGGAAACAGGTGTGGCTTGGAGGGCGTGCCTTTGATGAGGTGGGGCTTTGAGGTGCGGCTCTGACCAGTATGAAGGGACCCCCCCACACACACTTCTGAATCTGCCACTACACTGCTCTCTACAAATGCTGACATGTGTCTCAAGGCTAACGATGCACTGGGCAGGGTGCTTAGTTCAAACAGAAGTGCCACTTCATTTTGTCAAACCAGCCTGGCATTGGGCAAGTGAGTTCCCACAGATATTTCCCCAGCCGTTGCATTTACTCTCTTCTTCGAAAGATGAGCAGCAGGAGCTCCGAAGCAAGAACATCCCCTGCCGAACCTGCCACACAGTCTTGTACGATGCTCTCCGCATGGCTGGTGCATCCTGTGAATTCAGAGGTGGACCCAGACTCTGAAGGAGGCATTCCTGCATGGGAGACATGCCTGGCTCATGCATGCCAGAAGCAGCACCAGGAACTGGGCTCAAGCGCTACTCCCATTATAGCTAGCATTCCTTGAACTGTGCTGCTCCAGGCAGCTGCCTGATTTTCACAACGGAGGGAAGCCTGCCTTCTGAGTGAAGTTCTGAAAAACAATGCCACAAAGAGCTTTGGCAATGGGCAGTGTAGAAATGAAATTTCATCATCGTCGTCGTCGTCATCGATAATGATGACACACGAAGGGACACTGGAGATGCATTTGTTGGTAGGATGAGAAATGTAAGGGAAGAGAAGCCAAACTAGGGGAAAAAGTGTAGTGTCCCTCTAAGGCTACCAAGGTGGCTCATTTCTCCAGTGCTGAGCTTTAGCGGAGCAGAAGGATGCATAATGCTCCTCGTGCCACAGCAGAAGTGAAGACCCAGGACTTGCTGACACTGATTCACAGAGTCTGCCAAACAACAACAGGAAATACTGATCTGCATGGTTCCGTTGTAGTATCTTGGATACCCATTCCCATGCAAGGGAGATCAAATGGAAATCACCCATCACCAAAATGAATGTGTAGGAATCCATTTTAGGGGTGGAAATCCACTTGGCTCAGCTGCTTGAACCCTGGTCTATCTTGTCATGGCCATGATTCTGCGTTCCTGGTGAATGTGCCCAGTATCCGCACTGCGCTCAGCAAGAAACAAGCCCCAAGCAAACACTGAGCAGACGACACCCTCTTCTGCCCTCACGTGCTGGTTGCCCAGCTGGAGCTCTGCAAGTGTTCACAGACTTCCTGTTAGCTGGGCTCACATTCTAAAACAGGAGTGAGCGTGAGTTTACGTCCACAAACGAGAGACTGGCAGATTCCATGGAGCTTTCTGACAAAGCATCCCTATTCTACACATCTTTCCATTAGATGCTTACTGATATTAATGCAAAGGGCAACCCACCCTTTGGGGCATCCCACCCTTTTTGTTGGAATTCAGGCAGCTCCAGAAATGAAATTATTGAGCTTCCTCATTCCATAGTAGGTCAGCTGCCAGGTGGTGGAACCCAGCTGCATACTCCACAACAGACTGGCAGTTCTGCTTGACGGGCTGGAGAACCATTTTGCCATGTGTGCATAGTCCACGTCCCTGAACATGCCCTTCAGTGCTTGAATAAATTTATCAAGATTCCCCAGCAGGGATTATCTGCTTCCAATAGCAGAGAGGCCCACATCAGGGCAACCCTTGAAAACAAGTTCGCCATCGCCTGGCTGTACTGCAGGGGTGACACCTCAGCACACATCTGGAATAGCAGCTGGCACTGATTAATGCAACCTCATGCTTCCATATGATCACCATAGCAATGTTCTGGCAAAAGAGCTGCAGGGGGCCAGTGAAGCAGAGATGCTAAGCCCATGGCCACAGAAGCAGCACACAAAGAGTGAACTTTGGCCTCCAGACAGCATGCCTGGGCCTACAAGATGTACAAAATGAAAGATAATTCCACATCCATTTTGTTCCCTTGTTGGAGTGTAGATCTTTTGGCTTCAGCAAACCTTTCTGCATAGCTATACACCTAACTAACATGTCGAGTCACCTTTGCTAAACTAGAAGGGCACAGGCCTGCAGCCAAGCAACCGCATGTGGAAGTAGAGCAAGAGGTTGGACTCAATGGCTTCGTAGGCCCCTTCCAACTCTTATTCTATTCTATTCACTCCAGAGAGGGGTGGATGAAGGTCTAGTGAGCCAGAGGAGAAGCCAAGTTCAAGAGCAAGCAAAGGTCACATACCAACAAGGTAAGGTACAGGTGAAGACAAGGCCGGGAAAATACAAGGTGCAGATACCTGACATAGGCATGGTAGCACCAGAAACAAAGGCAGAGTCGGAAACAGGCAGGTGTCAGGGCACAGATGAAGGCATTGCAAAACTGGAAACAGAAACAAAAAGCAAGCACCTCAAAGACTCATCTTGCTGTGCCAAAAGCAGGCAGCACTGACCAGCCTTTTATAGTCCCTCCAGCTGTGACTTCCAGCTGGTTCCATGACTGCAGTAGTTCTAATCCCTCCAAGCACCTAAGGCCTGATAGCAGTCCTACAAGTTCTGGCAAGATGAACCTGCCTGCCTGCTCTAGCAAGCCACCAGAGGATGCGGCTCTGCTCTGTGCATCCTGACCACTGGGAACTGTGCTTTTCAACTTGTTCTTAAATGATCTGGAGGTAGATGTGAGATGGCCAAATTTGTTGATGTCACCAAATTATTTAGAGTGGTTTAAACAAAAAGGGATTACAAGGAACTCCAAAGGGCTCTCTTCAAATGGGATACTGTACATTAAAATGGCAAGTGTACGGTGGGAAAAAATCCTAGCTTTAGGATCCCACACTGATGGGATATGAGCCGGCAGTGACAAACCAAGAGTCTTGATGCTGTGGTAGATCAATGCAAATGCTGACTTAAGTATGAGACTGCTGAGAAAAAGACAAATTCCATGCTGGGCATAATTAGAAGTCAAAAACAAAACTGCTGTTATCAGAACACAATTATCCAAATGTATGTTGCAACCATATTTGTTATATTATACACAGTTCTGGCCACTGCACCTCAAAAACAATATTTTCAGACTTGAAAAAGCTGTAAAAAGAGGGAGCAATTTCCCTATGAGGAAAGGCTACAATGCCTAAGATTGTTTAGCTCAGGAAAAAGGTAGGTAAGGGCAAAAATAATTTTGGTGTACAGATTATGCATGGAATGGATAGAAAGCACTGTTTTTCCCTTTCTTGTAATATTAGAACTGGGGGTAATCCCATGAAGCTGAATGGTGGGAGACTCAGAGCTTCTAATGAGAGCCAGGTAATGTAGTGGTTAAGAGCATGGGACTAGGAGTCAGGCAACCTGGGTGCTAGTCCCTGCTTGGCCATGGAGCCAACTGGGTGACTTTGTGCCAGTCACAGAGTCTCAGCCCAGCCTACCTCACAGGGTTGTTGTGGGGATAGGATTGAGAACAGCAGGAAGAAAATTATGTAAACCACTCTGAGTTCTTTAAAAAAAAGGGTGGGGTATGAATCTAATAAATAAATTTATTTATTTAAAACATTTTTATCCCGTCCTTCCCAATAAAGCGTCTTAGGATGGCTTACAACCAACCCACATTCTACTTTCTTGGAGTGTGTGGGAGTTTGTCCTTGGGAGGTTGCAAAATCAGCAGACTCTCATAACGGTCATATTCAGGTCTGGCTTTATGCTTCTTTCATCACCTGTGGAGTATCATGCCTTATTCCACAAATGAATATTGCAGAAAAGGGGAATATCCCCAGGTATTTTATCATAATCTGTCAGAATGAAGTACATAATGCAAAGTGATCCACAAAGCCTCTAACTGTTCACCATATCAAACAGAGAAAGATGAACAAAGGTAGGTTTGTCCTAACTTAGCAAATCACTGTGAAAGAAAACTGCCACTAGTCAAAACTGGAAAACTCATTTTTATGCTCTCAGTGAACTTTTGAAAAGGACACATCATGTACTAAAGGACAGACAGAAAAAGGGGTTCCGTTTTTCCCATTAACCATGGAAGACAGTGCTAGCAGCTGGTTCCACTGCAGAAGAGACCAAAACTACCCCATTAAGGGAAAAAGCGACCTTCTGCAAGGCTGAGAATGAGTTTGAATTAGTAACTCTAAGATGGCCATGGGTTGCGTGCAATTCTCCACATGAGATTTTCGGTGAGTTTTGAATTACAATAAAATAAATGAGAGGAGCAGTGAGATGAGTTGCTACCTCTTGCGCCGTCTGTCTCAGGTTGCTTCAGCTCAGGAATGCTGGGGGGGGGAGGGGCGGTGCTTGGCATCCTCTGGATACAGAGTCCGAAATGTAAAATCTAGGTGGAGTAGTTCTAACTCCTGGGGAGGGCTCCATTCTTAAGCAGTGCCCCCTGGACCAAGGGGGCTGTGGCTGATTGCACTCTCAGACCGGGAAGTATCTCTGGTTCTGGCAGAGAGCACTGAATCCAAATTCTTCCTTTCCTCTTCCACATTCTCCCTCCGTGTCGTGTGGGGGAGCAATCTGTTTGAACACAGACACAGCTTGGTCACATGCCCTTCAATAACCCAACACTGGCTCGCATGCTGGCTGGGAGCTCGTGTTCCCTCACTCGGGTCATCCTGAGATCTTGGCAATTCACACTTTGCGGAACATCCCTATCTTCTGCTCGCATGCATGTGCACGCACACATGCTCCTTTAAGCCATGCCGAGTGCTGGCGGGAGGATGGGCTGTGCTTGGATCAGCAGAACAAGACACTGCTGCTTCTGGGGAAGTGGAAAGCACCGCCAGCTGCTTTAAGCCAAATAAAACCCAGAGTCTCCCTCCAGGTGGGAGGATGGGGGGACCACATGTTAACAAATGTAGAAGCATGAATTTTGCAGGGAGAGAAGAGGGACAAAGATAAGCATGTACAAATATTCTGCTGCTTCTCTGCTCAAGCCTCCCTCTCTCAAAGTCACTTTCTTAAAAAGTTAAACGATGTATGATGTTGGGACTCTAAAACACAGATTGGAATATCTTGTGCAGTGAGCCATTAATACCAAAAGTTTTCACCCTTCCTAAATTTAGTCCATTTGCTTAAATGTGCAACCTTTTTTGTTTACACACCGAACAAGCATGCTGTAAATTATGCTCTAACATCTAACTTGGAACCGGGTTGGAAATATGACTGGCACACTTTTCACTGTTTCACTGATGAAGCAGGAGACACTCTCTTAAGGTACATATCCTGCCTTAACACCTGCACCATCATATACTACAAATCACATGCCATGCATTAAGAAACTGATTATAATACTTTCCTTCCTTAACAGCCCCAGGCTCCTGACATCCGCTGGGGGCCATAAGATCTTTAGGAGTCCTCCCACTGAGGTCCTCCAAGCTTAGTGCTCAGGCTCCAGGGACCAAGTCCTCACTCTTCCCCGTCCCTCTCATAGCCAACACGGGAGAAACATGCCAGCTGCCTCTCTGAGAGCAGAAATGCCCCCCAGGGGGAAGGTAAAGCACAGTGCAGGGCAGCAACAGTGAAAGGAGGAGGCTGGACTGTCTACCTACAACAATACCAATTCCTAAATCGCCATCTAGAAAAACTGCAGGGTGTAAGTTCCCAAAGGAGTGGAGATCACCTTTGGATGCTTGAAAGCCCCGAAGTTGGGAGGCTTATGTTCATCTGTTGCAGGGGTGATTGGATTGCATCCTAAGAATATTTTATAAAATGTCTCATCACATAACTGATTTTTAAAATAAAACACATGGAAATTAACTAAAGAATTCAACTGCAAATAGCAGCAAATCAGTGTTTTTAGGAACAATTATGATCTCAATGGATACATTCACAAAATTTTCTGAACGGTATCTCAAAAACTTCCCAAAAGTTAAAAGAAACCCACTGGTGTTTTGGCTGAATAAGTACAATCTGTCACATGAAGCAATCCATCTCCTAAAACTGCACCACTCCAGAATGTTGGTAGAGAACAATCGCTTGTGTTAACGGAATACTCAAAGAGCCACTCTGAAACAAGACACACAGTGTACACAAGCCTCATTTTACTCGTAATGGAAAATTATCTTCCCCCAGGCCATTAGAGGTACAATTTTGTATTACGCAAAGTGCACATTCCCTGCACACTTGCTTTAAAGCAAAAATAAGCCTTTTTCTCAGTGCCAATTCGTCCCTGAAATTCGGCAGCAATCCCAGTGGGTTCCAAGAGTCAGAATCTGGCCTCTCCAAAGACGCCTACTGTTGTAAAACTAGAATATTCTGGTCTTTTTCAAGAAGATTCCATGAAGCAATGCACATGAATGTTTTGGACCGAGTTGGAGGAATAACTTCCTTGGTTGTCTGTCTGAGCAGAATGGGCTTGCTTAAACCACTACTCTGCTTAGCACTCAGTTCTTGTATGCCCCCGTTCTCAATTCAAAGTGTTGAATCTGTCATCTTTTTGGTGCCAAGTTACGACAGCACTCTCCTCTGAGGTTTTTAAAGACTTACTTGGCCACCCAGGGACTTGGGGGGGGGGGGGGAATCAACAAATGTTTTTTTAGAGTAATTCTTTTGCTATTTGTTGCTGTTGTTTGTTTTTATCATCTCTTCTTAGCTGTTTTAATGTTTTCTCCTGATTTTATTATATTTTCTTGTATTTTTATAGACTGTCGTAAACCCCCAGAGCATTTCAACTGTAGGACCGAATAGAAATGAAATAAATCAATAAATAATGCTTTTTTGAGTTGCTATACTGGGAGATTGCTTTGCATTTGCCTTCATTCTGGATCTTGTTAGGTTATTCCCTTTGAGCTGAGTCAAAAGAAGTGGTCCATTAGAATGAAGTCAGATCCGAATTAAAACAAGCATTGGTTTTCTTCCTTAATCACCTGTATCACAGAGAAATCTGAGCAGGTGGAGTTGGATCGTATCTTGTGATGTGAATGAAATTCTTATTGGAAAGACAAACAAACAAACCAGAAATGGCTTAAGAACTTTTCCTGCAAACACAGATGCCAGGTGTACACTGTAAGGAGCCCCTCCCTTCCTTGCAGACGTGCTCAATGAAGCACCCACAATGCTGCTATGCTCACGCAGCCCAGGACCTGTGTGAACGTCCCGTGGAGCCCAGAGGTCTCACCACTCCCTGCCCTTTGCAGATATTGTTCTCGCTTAACTATTTTCTTTGGACAGCTGCAAAACAAAGTGCCTGCAACCTGCCACCCCGCCCCCATTTCCATACCCCAGAATACCCTCTAGGCCCCAGCTGCCATAGATGCTCCATCAGTGGAGTTCCTACACAAATAATGTGCTTCATCAGGAAGAGCTGGTCATCTGGAACTATGGGAAATTTGTGCAGCCTCCCCCACCCCAGGAATACTTCCGGTATGTCACCTGGGAGCAGGCCCTTGGAATGACTACTGTTGGGGCAGATCTGCCTCTTTCCTACTTTGCTGCCCATCATACTTCTGCAAACGCACTGCCTGAGACTTTCTCTCCTCCAGAACTCCCCTTGGGCTCAGTGCATTAAGATATGATGGAGTGCCACAGCAGTTATCTGCCCAATACGCCCTTGGAATTGCCCAAAGGATGACATTTCAGTTTTCCTAGTCAGATTCATTAATTACGGAGCCATTTTGATCACTAGGGTTTCCTGCCCAATATTTTCTCTGTAGTTATCTTCCTTACTTTCAGCAGTATTCTTGTCCTGTGAACAGCATGACTTGATAATTTAAATAACGTTTTTAAAAAGCCACTGTCTGATCTAATAAGTCTCCTAGCAACCCAGTTCAAAGGCAACCTTTTCATGCTCAAGAGCTACATTTGCTAATGGGAAAGCTGTAAGAAGCTGCATGGGACAGCCAGCAGACAGGGCCAAAGGCTAACACAGATGGGGTCAAAACGAGGAGTAGGTCAGGCAGCCCTTCTCCCTCCCCTCCTCTTTGCTTCCCATTCCATTGATTCATTTATCACCCACTCATTCTCCCCATGCATGAATTCTTTCTTTCTCTCACAGTCTCACTCACATACTCACATCCAGCGTCAGAAACACACACAAGTACTCTCTGTTCCCTCCTGCCTTCATTTATTCATTTCTCCTTTAATCTCTCTCTCTCACACACACGCAGATGCACGGACACCCTCCAGAGAGACACACAAGTAAACCTGTCAGCAAACCTGCTTAAATCTTAGTGTCTGTTCCAATCTTCTACAAATTTTGGCAGCAGTAAATGGGATCACAGGAACAGTAGTTGAGATGCCACAGAGTGTACCAAATAAAGCTTCAGGTGGACACTTTACCTGGTTCGCTTTATGCTTGGCCTTCTTAGGGATGCTAGAAGATGTTCCGGCATCTGCACTTAGAGGGCCCAATGTGGAACATGTCAGGTTCCCAGCAGCTACAGCCCTCTTCCTATTCTCTGGTGGCAATTCTGGGGGGGAATCAGTGATGGCAGGGGGAAATTGAGGGATGGAATGATCAGGATACTCAGTGATTCTCCCTCCTCAGTAAACAGTGACAAATCAGCAGCAAAAGTAGCAACTTCAGTAGTAAATCAGCAACTGCAAGATTGGAGAGAGCAGCCAGGAAGGCCTGTGAGCTACAGGAGAGATCCCCAAGGCCCACATGCCATTTAGCAGATCCAGAATGAGCTTCCTGGCTCTTCACAACCCTCACCATTTGTTGCACCTCACCTCACCATCCTTTGCATGCCCGATTCTGGCAACATTGTCTTGGTTTGTTAAACCAGTTTCTTAGGAAGTTCAAAATGGGAAACTGTTTACATGCTGCTTATAAACGAGGCTATCAGACCCATCTCAACAGACAACGTTAAATCAATGAACACCCCAAGCTGCAAATCCAATTCTTCAGAAAAAGAACAACCCTATCTGGAAAAATAAGATTGTTCTAAACTCCTCAGAGAGCTTTGGCTGTTGGGCATTAGAGAAGTTAAATAAATAAATAGAAAAAGTTGAGTTCCAGGGACAAATGTAGATGAGCCAAGAGAATTTCCATCTTGTGTGGACTGAGCTTCCATTTATTGACCTTCAGCCAGTCCATTACTAAGTACACTCAACAGTCCATCACTTCCACTATGTCACCAGAATCTGGTGCAATGGCAAGACAGAGCAAGGCATCATCAACGTATTGAGCACATCCAACTCCAAACCTCAGATGACATTACTCAGCTGTTTGATTTAGACGTTAAAAAACATGGGGCTAACCAGATTTGCATTGGATTCCATATAGAAATTGTCAAGAACACAATCATTAGTCTCCACCTTTTAGAAATAGCCACTAAGGTAGGAATGGAATAACCATCAAAATTCGGTGCCCCAGTTGCCTTCTCCAGAAAGCCAATTCAAAGCATGACATGGCGAATGCTACTGAAACCCAGAGAAGAATGCAGAAAAATTAAGAGGGTCATACTTCCCCTGTCCCTCTTCCACTCATCAGGGAGACCAAGATAATTTCAGGAACAAAACCAGGTCTGATTGAAAGGATGAGAGATAACTGGAATCATGCAGGAGATCCAGGAGTTGCACAATAGCTACTGACTCAAGTGCCTTGCCCAGGAAAATGTTTGCAACTGGTCAATATTTATTACAATTGTCTTTGTCTAGTTCTTTCACACCATTAGTTCCGACAGAACCACAAATCTGGTTAAAGCTGTATTTAAAGATCAATTTCATTTTTCCCCATTTTACAACAGTCTAACACAAAAACTCCTTCATGGATCACTACCTTGTCATGGCAAAGGGGCTTGCATAGCTCAAAGAAGCTATGAGCTATGCTGTGCAGGGTCACCCAAGACGGACAGGTCAGAGCAGAGAGCTCTGACAAAACATGATCCACTGGAGAAGGAAATGGCAACCCACTCCAGTATCTTTGCCATGAAAACCCCATGGACAGTACCAAAAGGCAAAAAGATATGACGCCGGAAGATGAGCCCCTCAGGTCAGAAGGTGTCCAATATGCTACCGGGGAAGAGCAGAGGGCTAGTACTAGGAGCGCCAGAAAGAATGAAGCGACTGGGTCAAAGCCGAAAGGACACTCAGATGCCTATGTATCTGGTGGTGAAAGGAAAGTCTGATGCTGCAAAGATCTATACTTCATAGGAACCTGGAATGTAAGATCCATGAATCAAGGCAAGCTGGATGTGGTCAAACAAGAGATGACAAGACTGAACATCAACATCTTAGGAATCAGTGAACTAAAATGGACAGGAATGGGTGAATTTAATTCGGATGACCATCAGGTATACTACTGCGGGCAAGAATCCCTCAGAAGAAATGCAGCAGCCTTCATAGTCAATAAAAGAGTAGGAAAAGCAGTACTGGGATACAGTCTCCAAAATGACAGAATGATCTCAGTTCGAATCCAAGGCAAACCATTCAACATCACAATAGCCCAAGTCTATGTCCCAACCAATGGTGCTGAAGAGGCTGAAGTTGACCAGTTCTATGAAGGCCTACAGCACCTTCTAGAATTAACTCCAAAAAATGATGTCCTTATCATCATGGGGGATTGGAATGATAAAGTAGGAAGCCAATAGATAAGTGGAATAACAGGCAAGTTTGGCATTGGAGTACAAAATGAAGCAGGGCACAGGCTGGTAAAATTTTGTCAAAAGAATACGATGGTCATAGCAAACACTCTTTTCCAACAACCCAAGAGACGACTCTACACATGGACATCACCAGACGGTCAACACAGAAATCAGATTGACTGTGTGCTCTGCAGCCAAAGATGGAGAAGCTCTATACAGTCAGTAAAAACTAGACCAGGAGCTGACTGTGGCTCAGATGATGAGCTTCCGGTTGCAAAATTTAGGCTTAAGTTGAAGAAAGTAGGGAAAAGCACTAGGCCACTCAGGTATGACCTAAATCATATCCCTGATGAACTTACAGTAGAGGTGACAAATAGATTTAAGGAATTAGATCTGATAGACAGAGTGCCTGAAGAACTATGGATGGAGGTTCGCAACATTGTACAAGAGGCAGCAACTAAAACCATCCCAAAGAAAAAGAAATGCAAGAAAGCAAAAGGAAAGAAGGGAAGTGAAAGGCAAGGGAGAAAGAGAATGATACAAACAACTGAATGCAGAATTCCAGAGAACAGCTAGAAGAGATAAGAATGCCTTCTTAAATGAACAGTGCAAAGAAATAGAAGAAAACAATAGAATAGGGAGGACCAGAGATCTCTTCAAGAACATTGGAGATATGAAGGGAACATTTCATGCAAAGATGGGCATGATAAAGGACCAAAATGGCAGGGACCTAACAGAGGCAGACAAGATTAAGAAGAGGTGGCAAGATTACACAGAAGAACTGTACAAGAAAGAGCTTAACGTCCCTGATAACCACGATGGGGTGGTGGTCACTGACCTCGAGCCAGACATCCTGGAATGTGAAGTCAAATGGGCCTTAGGAAGTCTGAGCAACAACAAAGCTAGTGGAGGCGACAGTATTCCAGTTGAGCTATTCAAAATCCTAAAAGACAATGCAGTAAAAGTGCTACACTCAATATGCCAGCAAATTTGGAAAACTCAAGAGTGGCCACAGGATTGGAAAAGGTCAGTTTATATTCTGATCCCAAAGTAGGGCAGTGCCAAAGAATGTTCAAACTACCGCACCATTGCACTCATTTCACACGCTAGCAAAGTTATGCTCAAAATTCTACAAGCTAGGCTCCAGCAGTATGTGGACCAAGAACTACCAGACGTACAGGCAGGATTTTGAAGAGGAACTAGAGATCAAATTGCCAACATACGCTGGATCATGGAGAAAGCTAGGGAGTTCCAGAAAAACATCTACTTCTGCTTCATTGACTATGCTAAAGCCTTTGATTGTGTGGATCACAACAAATTGTGGCAAGTTGTTAAAGAGATGGGAGTACCCAACCATCTTATTTGTCTCTTGAGAAACCTATATGCGGGTCAAGAAGGAACAGTAAGAACTGAACACAGAACCACTGAATGGTTCAAAATTGAGAAAGGAGTTCGGCAAGGCTGTATACTGTCGCCCTGCCTATTTAACTTACATGCAGAGCACATCATGAGAAAGGTGGAGCTAGATGAATCACCAGTTGGAATTAAGATTGCTGGGAGAAATATCAACAACCTCAGACATGCAGATGATACCTCTCTAATGGCAGAAAGTGAAGAGGAACTAAAGAGCCTCTTGATGCGGGTGAAGGAGGAGAGCACAAAAGTTGGCTTGAAACTCAGCATTAAGAAAACTAAGATCATGGCATCCGGTCCTCTCACTTCCTGGCAAATAGATGGGGAAGAAATGCAGGTAGTGACAGATTTTATTTTCCTGGGCTCCAAGATCACCGCAGATGGGGACTGCAGCCAAGAAATTAAAAGACGCTTGCTCCTGGGGAGGAAAGCTATGGCAAATCTAGACAGCATACTAAAAAGCAGAGACATCACCCTGCCAACAAAAGTGCATATAGTCAAGGCTATGGTTTTTCCAGTTGCATTGTATGGCTGTGAAAGCTGGACCATAAGGAAGGCTGAGCGCAAAAGGATTGAGGCCTTTGAATTGTGGTGCTGGAGGAGACTCCTGCGAGTCCCTTGGACCACAAGGCAATCAAACCGGTCAGTCCTAGAGGAGATCAATCCTGGCTGCTCTTTAGAAGGCCAGATAGTGAAGATGAAACTCAAATACTTTGGCCACCTAATGAGAAGGAAGGACTCCCTGGAGAAGAGCCTCATGCTGGGAACAATAGATGGCAGAAGAAGAAGGGGACGGCAGAGAATGAGGTGGCTGGATGGAGTCACTGAAGCAGTCGGTGTGAACGTGAGTGGACTCCGGGGGATGGTGGAGGACAGGAAGGCCTGGAGGAATGTTGTCCATGGGGTCACGGTGGGTCGGACACAACTTCACGACTAACAACAACAACACAAAAAAACTATTGTGATATGCTGCACCTGCCCTATTAATTTTTTTTTTACAACAAATATAAGACTGCCAAGGAAAAAGATACAAACATTAGAATCCTCACAGGACTATTAGAAAGCGGCACAGGAGAAAACAGAAGAGAAAAGAAAAGAGGGAGCATGTCACTGCCAGCATCTTCCCATCCCCTACTAGGCTAAATTAAAGGATCTCAAACAAGCAAAAGAGTTACTCATAGAGATTGCAAAGATGTGGCGATGAGAGAGAAGCCACGCTTCCTTGCTATTACCCCTATAATAGTTTAGGTGTGATAATAAGCTGTTTTTGTTTGAACTCACTGTGGATCTTTCATTGCTTGTGTTTGATCGACCCCCCAACCTGCTTCATAGTCCACATTTTTCCAGTAAATGGGGAGAAAATAAAGAGAAGGTAGAAAAAGATACAGAAGAAATATACAGAAGAGATGAAAGGATGAGGCTTCTTCAAAGCAGAATTCTATAAACAAGAGCCAACAATATTAGAAAGTGAAGTGAAAGCTTCTCTGAAAGCACTTGCAAAGAACAAAGCACCTGGAGTAGATAGGACACCAATAGAACTATCCCAATCTGCAGAAAATGAATCTCTCCACATCCTAACAAGAATATGCCAACAAATATAGAAAATAATACAAATGCCCACAGACTGGAAATGTTCAATATATATTCCAATCCCTAAGAACGGAGAGGTAAAAGAGTGCAGCAATCATGGGACCATAGCATTAATCACCCATATAAGCAAATTGATGCTCAGAGTGTTGCAACACGGAATTGTATCCTGTATGAAGCAAGGATGCTAGATGTACAATCTGGGAAGGAAAAGGCACTAGAGATCATATTGTAAATATAAATGGGCTACTGGAGTGCACCAAAGAATTGTCCTTTCCAGTAAGGACTTGCTTTTCATGCATCTCAAGTATGACAGTTTCAGTTTTGTCATTTAAGGAAAGTTTAATGCAGAAGATGAAAGCAAAGATCAAATATAACATGGATTGAATCCATTAAGAAAGTCATGGCCTTGAACTTGGAAGAACTGAACAGTGCAGTCACTGACAGAACATTTTGGAGGGAATTCATTCATAGGAATGCCATAGGCGGAAGATGACTGAAGAGCACATAACAACAATATAGTAAAATTAAATTTTATATTTTAACAACATAGAAAATAAATTTCTTGATTATCTATTTTAAAGCAACTACTTCTATTTAGGTATCTAGTGTTCTACATTAATATATAAATCCTACCCCAGTTAAGTATATCCTTAAGCTCTCCATTACAACATTACAATTATAACTTGAAAAAAAATCTAGGTTAGTGTATATTTTTTTCTTTTGATTTATATAAAAAGTATGTATGTGAAAAGCACTTATGAACTTACTACTACATGGTAACAGCTTCTAGATTAGTTTATACAAAATACTGGAAACAGTCTAAAATTCTAGATTGAAAAGGCTAGCAAAGCAATGAGTTTTTGTAGAAATAGCTAGGTTTACTTTTTATATAAGAAAAAAAGAAAGCAAAGAAAATGTGATAATTTTAGTGCCAGTTACTGTTTATTGAATTTTGTATAGCTAATTTAGTAAAGTTTGATTGACATCTCTGTGTAATAATTTGAGTTAAATAATTGTTATACCATTGTTTGGTGGGGGGTTAGTCCTTTTATAATCTGTGGATAGTTCTGTGTTGTGAATTCTGTAGAATAAAATGGTTTTTAAAGAAAAAAAACTCTCCACACACTCACCAAATGGTACTAGCTACTTCTAGAGAGAACTTTTGCAGTATGTTGTTATGCCATGAGGTAGGCTCAGGGCCAGAAAGGCCCTGAAAAATTGCAAGACATCCTGGAGAGCAGCTGGAGAGACTGACCTGAAGAGAAAGATTAAAAGAGCTAGCTAAACGATGACTAAGAAGCAACATGATAACAGCTCACAAATATCAGAAGGGTGTAAACACTAAGCAGAGAGAAACTTGAACTGCTGAGTAAAATAAATGAAAGTCATGAAAAATTCACTTTCATGCCCTAGATAAAGAATTAATTCTTAACACTGAAAATTACTGGAGAATAGTGTCACAAAGGAATCCTAGGAAATGGCAGTCTGAAGGTATCATTTCAGCAGATGGCAGTGATCTCACAAGGTATCCATTTACTATTCTGGTCTTAACTCTACACTTAATAAGCAGTACACAAAATTCAGGGCCCTTTTCATTATCCTCAGCCAGGGGCACTTCTTGGTACTTAAGAGTGCAATTCTATGCATGCTTAGAAAAAGTCACTAGAGTTGTAGGATTCTTTTGGTCTCTAAGAAGGATAGCATACCAAAAAGGTATGTCAACATTTCACAGAATTAAAAACAGAAGAATCCTAATACGCTACTTTATATATCAGTAAATGTATTTAAATTTCAAAGTCAAACCAATTAATTTCCCAAATTATCCTCAATTTTTCATTTAATCCTCACCTTCATAGCACCCTCAATCAGTGCCTTGCCAATTAATTTATCCACAATTAATTTCCCTCATAGATTCTCTACTGTCACCCTAAAGGGGGCGGGGGGGGTGATTTGCAAAGGCAGGAAGTTTCTTGAGAAACAAGGCAAGATTTATTCCAAAATCCAGAAAACAGAACACAAGCTTGCAGGTGCCGAAAGGGGGCAAAGAAAATGGGACTTTTGTAAAGAAAAAAATATTTTTATAAATAAAAGCTTTTATACAACCAGCAATCACTAGGTAACTCATTGTTCCTTGACTGGTCAGAAGATGCTGTGATTTGCACATGCTCAGGTAGCAGCACTCCGTGATTGGTCAGAAGATGCCACAGTTTGCACATGCTCAGTTAGCAGCACTCCGTATAAGGCACAGAGGGGCAGCAATCCCAATGATTGGTTCTCCTTGCTACCGAAGTGGTCCGGAGGGATGGGCAGTTCTCAGGGTTTTTGGCTCATGCTACCAAGTCTAGTTCTTTTTCAATTAATTACCCCACCCATTTTGCATAAGTTTCCAAATCATCTCCGGGTTAATCTGGTAAAAATTAGTGAAGCAAAATATATAGTCTAATATTATATACAAAATACCACTCATGCCTTTGTTCTGTGTTCCACGCACACCGTGTGCACCCGCCTATCCGTCCACCCATGCAGGGGAGGCTCCCTGTAGAGGGCAAAGGGTGCAAAGCCGCACCTAACTTGCCCTGCTTCTCATTCCTTGTCTCCCAGAGCTGCAGAAGATGCTGTGCAAAGTGGCTGGCGGCAGCCCTGTAAATCGCTGTTCTCCTTTACTTTCTGCTTTGGCTAAGGAGAACACTGCACAGTACCGATAATTTGCACATGGTCAGAACATTCCCCCAGGAACTGCTTTTATTCCCCTCTGAAAAGACCTGTAGGGGAAGAGAAGGCCTATAAGGGAAGGGCCAAGATAGCCTATTCCTTTGTGCAGCCAAAAGCCTGGATTACTAGAGAGCGCCCTCTGGTTGTCGTGTTCCTTCTTTCTCACGGCCGTACTGAGTCAGCCAGTCAGAAATCCGCAAAATCACTCTGTCTCAGGTAACACCCCAGGGCATGCCTGGATCCTGTGCAGCGCACGGAGAGGGGAGCTGGGAGATTATAGTCAGTTGCAGAAAGCAGCAGCTTCTCTGTTCCCCCAGCTATATAATATGTGTGGATGGCCTAATGCTTTGGGAAGGAGAGGGAGAGAAGGGTGAGACAGACACGCTTGTTGAAGGATGTAAACTTGGAGTGAGGGCGGTGTGCGTGGCTTTTTAGCTCCATGGCGCTTCTGTGGCTTGACCCAATCCTCACTGAGGGGAAGCAGGAAGTCCTATGACTTGCCCACCAGACGGTTCTGTTGCCTGGAAGGGAGAAATCCTCCGCCTGCCCATTTCTGCGTGCTGCCTTGGTGCCGTTCTGTTGTGGTTGTTGCCACGTGCTCTTGCTGGGCTGGGCGTCTTGCTCTCAAAGGATCGGCTTGTTTCCTCCGGAGCTTAGCAGAGAGGCAAGCAAGTCACTCGCGACCAGATCACAATAAAATGCTGTTTCTGCGAGGCAGTGCACAGTGTGATTGCTGGTCACCGCCACCGCTCACCTCCGATTTGAGCATCCCCCAGAATGGTATCCACGAGTAATTCTTTTCCATTCTTTTCCTTCCGCGGCTGCTTCCAGTTGTGCCATACAATCCCAGACATGTCTACTCAGAAGTAACCTGCACTGACTTCAATGGGGCTTACTCCCAGGTGTGCGTAGAGGACTGCAGCATTAAAATGGGTACTGGATGGAAGTTAAAATCAGCTACAGTTTAAGGCTTGTAAATGCTTCCACATTTTTCTGCATTTAAAAATACTGGGCAACATAAATTTGTGTTTCTATCTGGTTTTTAGTATGGTATGTAATTGTGTTAACTATGCTCTCTGGTTTATCTTCTGCTGATCTTTCCTGCTGGTAAGTAAAAATGGAATTTGGGGAAGGGAGGGAGGCTGGCTGTGATACTGATGCTTCAACTGTATTAGGAGGTGTGTGTTCCCTTTTGAGCTAGTCCTGGTGGTGTGTAGATGCTGTATTTATGGGACATGTTTCCATTACATGGAAAAGGTGGACTATGTCTGACTTTTAAAAAATCCCATGTACTCTGGGAGATAATTCCATAGTAAGTAATCAATCTTTCATAGTTAGTAATCTCTTTCTACCTTGGGGGTGGGAGGAACAGACTGCCACACTGGAGGTGCAAGCTTAGGTACACTTGCACAGGAGCATGGTTCTGAGGAGACATCTGTACAATTTACCTAAGATGCCTTAAATCACACCAGGCTGATATGACCAGGAGAGATCAACCACCAAGTGAGGGCTAAGGGAGTATGATTATGCTTAAGTAACTCTTAATTTCAGCATGCGGAAATGAGCATCCTGTGGCCAATCAAGCTTGGTGCTGGTGGCTGGAACAAACTTTCATGCTTCCTTCTTTTTTAGTACAGTGGTACCTTGGCTCAAGAACGCCACAGTTCACGACCAAATCAGGTTGCGAACAGAAATTTAGGAAAAAAATTTCCTCAGGTTGCGAACTCCGCATCGGGTGATGATCGCAATCGCACGATCGCGCCTGCCTTCCCTGTGATTAAAAAAAAAATTTACAGAACGGATTAACTTTATTTACATTGAACCTTATGGGGAAATTTGACTTGGCTCACGACCAATCTGGGTCATGACCAGAGTCATGGAACAGATTAAGTTTGTGAGCCGAGGTTCCACTGTATATTCTGGAGGCAGACAGCTGAGCATGTACCGTATTTTTCGCTCTATAAGACGCACCTGACCATAAGACACACCTAGTTTTTAGAGGAGGGATCCATGGAAAGCTTCCTGATAATCACAGGCACATTCCCCATCACTTCCCCATGGGCTTCATTAAAAGACGGGTTGCCATTTGAAAACACACACCGACCGGTGATTAACAGCTCTCACCTACACTGGAGGAGGGGGGCAGAGCAGGGCGCGCCAAGCGCGTGCCGGCCAGGTGTGGTGCAGCCAGGCCGGCAGCATGCCGGCGGTGGTCTTCCAGGCAGCGCAGCGGTGGCGGCAGCTCTTCCCGGGCAGTGGGGGTGAGCAGTCCATCTCTCTGTGCAGCCGGCGGGTTAAAGCCCGTGGCTCCTCCTCCGCACCGCTCCCCCTGAGCGGCACAGCTCTCATCTGTGCCAGAGGGGGAGGCGGAGCAGGGTGCGCTGAGCACGTGCCGACCAGGTGGTGCCACGTGGTGCAGCCGGGCCGGCAGTGTGCCAGCGGTGGTCTTCCGGGCGGTGCGGCGGCAGCAGGTCTTCCTGGGTGGTGGGGGTGAGCAGTCCGTCTCTCCGTGCGGCCGGCGGGTTAAAGCCCGCAGCTGCTCCTCCTCCGCGGCAGGTCTTCCCAGGCAGTGGGGTTGAGCAGTCCGTCTCTCCGTGCGGCCGGCGGGTTAAAGCCCGTGGCTCCTCCTCCGCACCGCTCCCCCTGAGCAGCACAGCTCTCACCTGCGCTGGAGGGGGGGCGCGGAGCAGCGCGCACCGAGCGCGTGCCGGCCAGGTGGTGCCATGTGGTGAGGGGAAAAAGTGCGTCTTATAGAGCGAAAAATACGGTAGGTGGTGCTAAAAGGTGCTCATCTGTTTAATTTTAAAGTTTTCATTTTTAAACTATTATTTGTTTGGAGTATTTTCGCCCCACTCATCAGCCAAAAAGACTCCTGGAGCAGCTTGATAATAATCAGTGATAATTATATTTATAATTATGAATTATAATATAATTAATTAATCTGTAATAATAATTGCAGGCTTGCAATCTAAATCAACATGAAACACAAGGAGAAAGATAGGGAGGGATGAAGAAAAAGTTAGGGGTACAATCCTAGTGTTTGCAAGGGATTTTTAGTCCTTTTAGAAACTAAATATGTTTGCCCCACCCTCAAGATCCCTACCCCACTAGCTGTGCTTCTGTTGATCTACTCTCTACCGAACTAGTAAGATTGTCTACAAGCCACCAGTGCGCGCGCACGTGTGTGAGAGAGAGAGAGAGAGAAAGTAAGCAAGAGAGAGATCTGTCTTGGAGTAGGGCTAGGCTATTAAATAGCTTTCATAGGTTATTGATACAGACAGGCCGGTAACATTTTCTAAATGCAGATAACAGGACCAGCCTGTTTCCCTGACTTCTGCTGCATCCTAGATGCCACTTGCCAGGCCAAACAGTAAACAGCAGGGGCTGCAAAGAACCTCGATTTTTCTGTCTATTCTATAAACATTGTTACGAGTGCCACTGTTGCACTTGTACAGGTAAGCTGAGTCTGAATTGTACCCGGTTTTAATAAAGCTTTCCAGTGATGACTTAGGATAAAATAATTTACACAGCCACCCAAGACTCAAATATTAGCAGCCTCTCTAATCTGATTTTCATTCTTAAGAAGTCTGAGTCTTCTTTACATGCATTTGCATGCATTTTGTGATCGACTCCACAGGACTGCTGTTCAAATGCCATGGCCATTGTAATCAAATGTGCCATTATGCTACATTTTGCAAGTGCTCCATTTTACACATTATGTTACATTTTAACTTAGGTCAGTGATACTTGGGGGAACGTGCAGGAAATGGAGCTTGCCTAGGAGGAGGTTAACAAGCAGTACACTCAGAAATACAGGTGTGGGGCACTGAGAAATAGATGCAGGGCCTGAGCCCCGTGCTTGTACTGCTTAGCACTCCATCACCTCATCTTCTTCAGTAAGTTCCTTTTCTGCCCTAATCCCGAACTCCTCAGACCTTGTAATCACTCTGCTGGAATTCACCAGTCGCCAAGTGGCACTAAACACAACCATATTGTATCTGTCCTGGGCTCCCACCCATAGGCCTGCCAAAGCTCTTGGCCTTATTGCTTAAGACTATGTTAGCAATGCATAGTCAATCTACTTCCTCTCGGACTTTGATATAACAGACAAAATAGTCAGTTTCTTATGTCCTTAAATCCTACATTAAAAATACAAACGGAATAGCTAAATGATGATGTCTTTCTCTATGCCTTTCACTACATCTGCTTGACAATGATACCTCCCTTCAGCTCTTCCCCCACACTTCTCTCCCCATCTGCCTTAAATATCCATTTTCCACCTTTATTACTACAGCATTGCCAAAAATTATCCAGATTCGATTTTTAAGTAGAAGCTAGCAATTTTATGGGAACAGATTTTTCCCCTGACAAAATGTAATTAAAACTACATGAAAGAAGAAAAGAAAAATCTAATCCAGACAATTTTTGTTGTTCCCCTAGGTAGTGATGTTCAGTGCCAGACAACTCCAAACCCCAGCTGCTGGGATGATGTCATAACACTGCACAGCCAATCAGATGTAACTGCATACTACATCACTGTGTACAAATGCATCCTGGTTAATGAGTCAGTAAACATTTTCATGAGGAATGCTGGGATATTGCTCAAAAGATTTTTGCTTTTGTTGATTCCACCCCAACCCAAAACATCAAAAAGTTGCATGTTTGCCTGTATTGTGATTCTGAAGGAGAGTTTGAGTATCAAACTGATGTTTCTCCAAACCATATGGAATTATTTGATATATTCATACACTTGTATAATTCTGAAAGCATAAAGTGTGTGCATGTTTAGAATAGGAACAGTATTTACTACAAAGGAAGCTAAGTGTATAGCCAGACCTATTTCTATCAACTGCTATTTCTTTACATTCTGCTTGATTTAATCTATACTTTTCTGAGGCTTTATTGACTCGCTAAGTCCAATGAGAAGGCTAATCCATTTGTGTTAGCAAGGAAAGAAGACCTTTGACTATCAAAAGATTATTTTCCACAGCACTCACATCCTAATGCTTGCAAGGAATGCCACATTCTGTTACCAAACATTATTTAACAAAGAATGAATAAGTAGCTTACCAGCTCATACAAAATACTCCAGGGAAACCTGCCCAAATAATTCCCATGAGCTTCTTCACAGCAATGTTTTACACTATGCCTCAATTTCATGATCTTCACAAAACCGCACAATATGTAAATCCTAATTGTAAATCCAAATCCTCCTTCACAGGGCACCCAAGGCCAGAAGTATAAAAGTGGCACCTTGATCAAGTCTTTTCTCCCTGGCCTTCATTTCCCTTAAAGTTGCTTTTCCTATTTACCATCTAAACCTCATGAAAGCTATTACAAAAACTAAAGCTGTCTAATGGACCAGTGTGTTTCAGGGGCTAAAATGTGATGGGCTTGAATGTGGAAACAAGATCCAAATCTGTCATGCTTTGGTGTCTTTGGAAAAGGCTCTCAACCAATAGATGTCAGGTTAAAACATCACTCCAAGCTTGTGGAAGAAAGGAAGCAGGGAAAGAAGGAATATGTAACAGATAATCCACATATAAGAAACATGGAAAGAAAATATATTTATATACAAGTTCCAAAAATAGTTAAAAATATTGAACAGGCTGGAGCTGTTCAACGCAAAACACTCTCCTGCTGCATTTTTGTAGCAGCAGCTTCTTACTTTCCACACAGAGGAGACCCCTGACATGGCCAGAGGAGGTAGGGGTGGGAAAAAGCAGAATCTTTTGTGACCATAATTTTTCTGTCTAGCTCCTAGAACCACTACACAGGCAGTTTCAACCACACTGCAAATTAAAATAGTTTTCCATGAACATTCAAGACTGTATCCCATTTTTCCAGAGTTCCAGTACGGGATATGTCCATGCAGGAAGAGCTGTCCTAGAAACTCTGTGTCTATTAGGTTCTTGCAAATGGCTTGATCTACAGGTTTGGACCTTTCCTTCTATATTGTTCTCAAGGCACCAATTTGATTGCTGTGGGTGTCACGGGAGGAAGGATGAAAACTTTAATTCCACATATCACAAAGAGAGACAACTACCTTTCCCATGCTACACTTCTGCCTCTCGGCTGACTTGCTGCTAAGCACGTTAGTCAACTGAATCTTCCAGCAGGGACCAGCACACCTGTGATGGGCAAGCCCCAGGACTCAATTCTGACACAGTGCAATGCCTATTCAGTGCCCCCATATAGTCCCCCCTACCTGCAAGTGGTTGAGGGGCTTCTCCTGGTAAAGTGCGTCATCTCCAATCCCCCTGGTCTCGTGCCCTGCCTCGGACGGGATCCCATAACTGGTGCAACGTTCATAGTGGACATAGGCATACTGGGGAGCACCGCCCCACAAGGATGTGTCCTTTGTGGTGGCATCTGTCTTGTCCTTGGCAAGTTCCATAGCACGATGCTCAACTACTGCTGGCGTGCGGCAAAGCTGTTGCGGGGCAAAGACCAGGCCCCACTGGCTGATCAGCCCAAGGCATGGCCTCTGCCTGCCTGCCTTCCTCCCCTTCCCTGTTCCTTATGGCTTTCTCACTTTCTTTTCTTCCTGCCCCCAAGGGCGCCTGGGGCAGTGATTGGAGGACTTGGCTATATTTATAGCAACTTTCTTCTGTCACATGACTCCCCCAAAGCCACATCTGATCTGAGCAAGAGGCATTAACTCGGCCAGGATTGAATATCAGGTGTTACAGGAGGGAACCCTGAAGGAGAGGGGGTGGGGACAAGAAGGCAGCAGCAAGGGAGATGGATATATGGCACATGATCAAACATTTGGATGCTTGTAGGATGGGACTCAAATTCTCAGTTCGTGTTAGTGGGTTTGCCTCTCTCCATTATTTATACTATATGAGCTGAATTGTTTAATTAAGTTATTGCCAGTTCTTGAGAATGACACTATCTGAAGGCACTGGCTACAAAAGTCTGAGGAATGGCAGAATTTAAGAATACAAGAACTTTAAGCCCCCTTGTATCTGTTGAGAACTCTGCTGCTTATTTCTCTCTGAGTAATCCATCACTTAAATCCCAACAAGGGTTTCCTGTCCATGCCCAAACTTAACACAAACTCATTGTTATCAGCTTCAAAGCCTTTTCTCCCCTTATCTCATTGCTCCTATAGCCTGGATAACTGTGATCTTGACTTTTCCAACTCTACCTCCCTAAAACAACTCCACCCTTTCTTACTTGCTGCTGTTCTTTATGGCACCTGAATGCTCTTCTGGAACTCCTGGCATGACTTCACCTCAGACTTACTCTCTCTGAATCCTTTTTCCATAGAACTTTTTCCATGGAACTTTTGGCACCCTCTAACCCCCGCACCCTGCTCACCTTAAGTCTAAATATGTGTAACTGAAAAATGCATGTTCTTTGTCTGTTTATCTCTGTTTCTTTTTCCTTCCCTTTCTTGCTTGTGTCAAATATTTTAGGCTTATAAGGCACAGATCTTTCCATTGGTCCTTTGAAAGCACCATTAAGTTCACCAGTTTGTTTCCTATAGCAGACAGTGGGATTCATCTAGAAAGGTGGCAATCAGGATATAGATGTGATCACCCTCCCACACCTTTGCATCTGGTGTTCAGCAACTGGCATGTACTTCCGCTCATGGAGGTTCTCTTTGACTGCAACCACTAATCACAGTTTAGTCCATTGATCTGTCTGATTCTTTTATCTAAAACATGCCTGAGCTAGTGACCATCATGTCATCTTGTGGGTTTGAATTCCAAAAGTTAATTGTTCATTTCATATACAGTGGTTTCTTTTGTATATTCGTATATCCGTATCTGTTGTAAGCCGTCCAGAGACGACAGTAATGGACGGCACACCATTTTTTAAAATAAATAAAATATCCTGACTCTCTTGTCAATTCAGTTTCACGGGGTGATTCTGGGTTTTAATATAAAAAGTGAGAAAAATTGTTTTCCCTTCACATGCTTGATGGGCTATGCTCTGTGACAGCTTTAGAGAAGGGTCAGACAAATTCATTAGGAGGGATGTATGTTCAGACCCTGGATGTCTCTGAGGGCTCTTCTACGTAAGGCTGTTAATCAGCTCTGTCACAAAACTGAGATCTCAGTGCTACACAAGGAGCATTTCCCTTCCTGCTTTTCTGGCACTTGACCTCTAGCTGGCATTGTGGTGTAACAAAACAGTGCAATTATATAGGAGGAAACAACATTTTCTTTCCACCATCAGAAATAATACCCCATTTTCTCTGTTCAAAAAGAAAAAAAGTACTGAAAGTGGTAGCTAGACACAAGAGTGTAACTGGAGGATCCAGGTTCTAGTCCCTACTTAGCCATGAAACTTACTAGCTGACTTTGGTCCAGTCACTTGCTCTCAGCTTGACCAACCTGACAGGGTTGTTGTGAGGATAAAATGGAGTGAAGGAGTATTACATATGTAAGCCACCTGGGGCTTCTTGCAAGAGGAAAAGGAGAAGGATATAAATGCAATGTAATAATACTAATATTAATACTAATAATAACGTATGTCTGAAATTATTTAGTCCTCCTCTAGAACAAATACATACATCTGCCAATTTGTGGTTAACACTTCATGCATTTGATGAAAGCAGTTCTCATGAAAGCTTATGCCAAAATACATGTTGTCATCTTTAAGGTGCCACAAAACTGCTGTTTTTGTGTCTTGGCAATCAGGGGAGAACTGCCTTGAAGCACCAGATTCTGGATCTCCAATTAAAGCAGTGGTACCTGTTTACATTGTTACTTGCTGCTTGCCTTAAGATTTAACTGTGTGGAAGCCACTGTGTTATCTGGATTCTCCCTTGGTCTTCCGCTAAATGCCACAGCCAGGCAGGGACTGACACACCAATCTGCCTAGTTGTGAGAAAAACGAGGAGCACATTTTTTTCCACACTGATGGCCCACTGACAGCTCTTAAATCTGATTGTGGCTTGGTCTGTTGTAACTGCAGCAATTTGAATAGCAATTAATAGGAAGAAAAGAGGAAGTGCATGTGAGACCCCAGACCATCCTGCAAGCGGGAATTGTGTGCAGGGAAAGAAGATGCATCTGCCCATGAGCTATTGTCCGCATCTCTTTTTTTGATCTTCAGGTAGCAAGGAGAAAATAACTCAAAGGCAGTGGCAACACCAGAAAAAAAAGCTTGGAGCAAAACACAGAAGAGGCAAAATGTATTTCTCTGAGAATGAGGTTGGTTCCCACATGTCAGCTTTCAGAAAGAGAGAGAGAGAGAGAGAGAGAGAGAGAGAGAGAGAGAGAACGTACGTTGGCAGCACGTGGGAATGACCTGCTTGTCTGCAGACAGATTTACCTCCTGGTTGACCACTCCTGTGGTGCGGCCTCCTGTGCATAAAGAGCAAGAGAAAAAAGCCTCCAACTCCAGCGGCTTCAGCAATACGAGCAGCAAGCTTTCCAGACAGACATACTAATTAGTAGTGTACTCAACGAAGCTTAAGTATTCAGAGCTATCTAACTTGAAGAAGATAAACACTCAAAATAGGGGAAATCTGGGTAAGTGTTGCATTTATTATATCTGCTTCATACTCGAGCAGCCCATGCACTCTTGGGAAAGCAAAAGAAAAAACATTAGCACACACTGCGTTCATGGCATTCTGTTTTTAATAGCAAAGTTGCCACATCTGTGCTGTGTGAAAACAAGACCTTCTACCTGTTCACATCCTTCTTATGCCTATTGGCAGCCAGGGCGTCCATCATCTACTGCACACTACATTTTAATCGGAAAGGGCTTTGTCACTGACTGATCTCCGTCAATGAAGGATCACAGCATTCTGCACCCACTCAAATATGTCTGTGTGATGAAATCATTGATGGCAAATAAGTCTTTTCATTACCTTGACTTTTCAATCAGGTGTATGTGTGTTGGGTGGGGGAGAGACATATTGCCCAGGAAATAGGCCAGTGCTCCCAGTCTTGCGTCAGCGTGTTGGCAGCTTCAACAGCCGGCTTTGCACTCACACCCAAATCCAACTCTCGTTACACACGGTTGATGGTGACTGGTTGGGGCAAAGTGTGGACCAGAATGAGCACTTGATCAGATATCTGTATGTGCCTTCCATTGAAGGTGATGATGTGGATGCGTGAAATCCACATCTGGGGGTGTGTCAGAGTATACAGCTCTGATCTCTCTCTGCTGGATTGCTTTCATAGGTATGCACATTTGGATGTGTACCTTAATGTGCACTCTGAGCCACGTTCTGTTCCAACTAGTTCACTGCATATGCCTCGAGAGGGATGAAAGGGGACTGGCCCAGTTTCCTTGATGCACTTTCTTCTTCCACACAGTTGTCCCCTTGTAAACAGGTTGCACTCTGTTTACAAGAGGCTGCAAGAAAATCTCCAGGGCAGGGCAGCCCATTTCACATATGGAGGGCAGGCAGACCAAAACGTTTATTGAACATCCTTCCCAATTTTGGCCACTACTAAAAAGCATACTTTTTAATACAAGGAGCATGTGTGTGAGAGAGTAAATTCACTCTGTATCTGGTGTATAGATACATATTCCAAACTGATGCTGGAAACTGTTCCTCCCTCAAACACAGTCCTATGTGTGAATGATCAACAGCCTAATATGACATTCCATGGGTGGATTTGTTTGTTCTGTGCTCTTGAATCTGACTGTGCTTTTGGATCTGTGCTCTTGGATCAGATATAAAGATGTCCCATGTTCAGACTTTATTTCAGGGACTATAGTATGGCTTTGTTTTGGTTTTATTTCAGGTATTATTTTGGGTTGGTTTTTTTTTTTTGATAACCTAGAAGCACATTAGTAATATACGAGTTTACCTCATATTGCTTATTTCAAATGGGAAACATAAGCACTGAATATTCAGGCTTTTCTGTGTCTTGAGCTATGTCTTTCTGAATGTCAATTTTCTGCATTATTCCAAGTGTCATAACCACTTTGGTATATATAAAAAGTGAAGAAGCTTCCACATAACCTAGAAAGCTGCAATTTTTGCACACATATAAGCCAAGATGCTTTAGATGTTAGGGAAAAAAACAGACAGAGGAAGGATGGAAGGAAGGAAGGAAATTGGCTATTTTAGGAGTCTTCCCTCAAAACGGGGATCGAGAATACCTCATAATAATTTCTGTATCACCAAGCAAACTGAAATTGGTTCACACCTAGCGCAGGTATGCTGGAGACTTGATGGGAAAGAAAAGGGTGGAGAAAGTGGGGAGCTCACCTGAAACTGATGCTTCCTCTGGGCAGCCATACCTTGCCTGATTTCTCTTTCTGCCTTCAAGTCCAATTCTCCCTACTTCTGCCTGGGTCACAGGATAATAAAGCCACCCATTCAGACCTGCTGCTCTAATATAGTTCTCTCTCCCTCTTATGCCCCCTCCCTTTCTCACCTGCTTCAGCATGAGGGCAAAAACACAGAGACTTCTGGCCACAACCCCTGGCTCAGTGAGGAAGAGGGAAACGTACACACTGACCTTGGGTGCCAGTGCCTTGCTCATTCTACTGTCAGGCCAAAGATTTATCACCTCGTATCTTATAATTATCTATCACTGAGGGAAGGATTAATTCTGTGCCCCATCCAGCTATATTTCTCTGTTTCTCTCATCATTCAGTTAAGTAGAGATCTCCTGTTCCCATCAAAAAACTGGGACAATAAAAGGTCTGTGATTTCTCAGGTGTTCCTCTTCCTGAAAGATACAAAAGCACATCTCTCTGGCTTTAGGAAATGCCGCAGCCACCCATAAGAAAATGGCTTCCCATTGACTGGAGTTTTGGATGTTTCACAGCAATGTAGCAAGCATGGCAATTATTATTACTGCAATGTGTCAGCAGTAGCAGTGTCCACCCACAAAAGCAGATGATGGAATTGGTTAGCATGATCCAGAACATAAAGCAAATAAGCAAATAGATCAATGAAAGAAAGAGGTTGCTTCGGATTTTGTTGACTCCTGGCAGGATTCCAGCCGCAGTCATACATCTCACCTGTTTGTCCTAGTCAGACTTTTGTAATGGGCCTGGTTCAACAGTTGTCCCCGTGGCTCAGTGTCATGGCTGCTGGTCAGTTTTGCAGTCTCAGTAGAAGGTTGGGGACAGTAAGCAGAAGAGAGGAGTGGTAGGGGCCTACTTTCAGAACAAATGTCTCCTCCACCAGAGGCAGTGTGTGCTGCCCAGAGAACACACTGGACCCAGAAATGCCCATCGGCAGCCCCGCCTCTGTGTGGGCAGCTGAGGCAAAGGCAGAAGCAGAGCAAGTCAGAAGGCAGCCCAGAGCCAGCTAGAGCAGAGTCTCCTACTTGCTTACCCTAGAAGACTAGCCTGACCTGGAAGCATATACAGGGGCACCTGGACCTGGCCTAGGCTATGGAGCTAAGAGGGTTCCTTGCGGGTGTGGCTGCGCTTTTTGCAGTTCTTACTTTTGGCTCGGCTTCAGTGGTGGATCACTGAAATACTGTGGCCATAATCCATCAGCTGGCCACTTGAGAAAGTACCCCTGATTAGCAAGTTAGTTGAGTGCAGGTTATTTATTTATTTTATTTATATCCCATCTTTTTTTTTTCCTTTCAAAGAATTGAGGGCAGTTTACATAATCCTTCTTCCCCTTTCAATGTTATCCTCACAACAAGAATCCTGCGAGCTAGGTTAGGCTGAGAGTCTGGGACCAGCCCAAAGTCACCCAGTTGGCTCCATGGCTGACTGGGGACTAGACCCCCAATCTTCCAGGTCCCCAGAACAATGCCTTTAACTACTACACCACACTGGCTCTCAAACAAGCTGAATATAAGTCAGAAGTATGATGTGGCTACAAGAAAGACAAATGCAAAGTTAGGTTGCATTCATGGAAGTATACTTTCAAATTCCACTCTACTCTGCATTGGTCAGACCCCACATCAAATATTGTATCCATGTTTGCACATGATAAAAAGGATGCAGAAAAGGGCAATAGAGATGATCAGGGTACTAGAAACTATGTCCTATGAGGACAGAGTGAAAGAACTAAATATGTTTAGCCTTGAGAAAAGAATACAGGGGAATACAGTGGCACTGTTCATGTACCTAAAGGATTGTCACACAGAAGAAGGTCACAACCTATCTATTATCCAAGACTGTAGAACACAAAATAGCAGATTTAAGTTACAGGAAAGCAGATTTTGGTTTAACATCAAGAAAGCTACCTGTTAGAGCAGTCAAACAATGGAACCGACTGCCTAGGGGAGCGATAGGCTCTCGAGGCCTTCAAGCAGAGATCAGACAGCCATCATATATGGATGCTTTAAGATTCCTGGACTAAGTAGGGGATTGGACTTGATGGCCCAAATGGTCCCTTCCAGCTCTATGACAGTGTGACTCCTTTTGTGCCATTCCTCAAGATCTTGAGTTCAGGCTCCACTATAGGCTCATGTCCTTACACCAGCAAACCACTGAAGCCTTCACAAGCTTGAGGTCATCTCTAACTGTGCATCCTCCATTTCTGCCAAGGTTGCCCAGCAGCTAGCTCCACCATAATGATTTCAATCTTGCATGATTTCCAGTATAGGATTATTACACTTTTCCACATATTTCTGCAAAGTAGTTGTATTATGACTGCATTGATGTTTGCCTCTAAGTCTCTCTCTCCTGAAGCCAATGAAGGTAGAAGAACATGTTGGGGAATACATATGGTCTAAACATTAGCATAGTTTTTTTTCTGAAAGAGCTAGCCCACTTTCTTCTCTCTCCCTCCACTATTCTTTCCTCTAGAATCCCTTCAGAAGCACTGACACCTGGCAGCTATAATAAATATTAGCATTAATATGCAAATATTTTCATTGGATAGATGAGATGATAAAATGTGTTATAAAGGAAAGATAGAGCATAAGAGAGACTGGATATATAACTGAAAGGAGAAGGCCAGGCTAGAATCATAGCAAAAGAAAGCCAAAAACTTATCAGGGTACTTAATTGAGAGGGAAATAGGAGCAAAAGAGAAGAAGTAGTTTTATATTTTGATAAGGCAGCATGAGGTGTCAAGAAGACATGTGAGTTATGATCTGAGAGGTAATAATCTAGACTATGTGGGAGACTGCAGATGTGCACTTTTTATTTTATTTTATTTTATTTTATTTTATTTTATTTTACATGGTAGAATTGGAATGACTGGAATGGATGAAGTCAGTGAGAAAGAAAATTCAGGGAGACAAATCAACGTTAGGATCAACATCAGTGGGATGGCCACAGGGAAGAAGGGGTGGGGAGAAACCAGTGAAGGAGGGATTATTGGTGTGAACTGCAAGGCAGGAGAACTGCTAGAAGAACTATAGTTGAGAAAAATAGCCAGTCTGGGAATAAATATATGAGAAAGCCACAGGAGTGTTTGGCAAAAGGTTCATGTTGATTTTTATAATATATGGTCTTCATAGATGTATTCAATACCAATCGCAGAATTCAGTACATCAATATGAGAATAAAGAATGCCTTCCATAGAAGAATAGCCAGATAAAATGCCATTTACCCTGTTAGAAGACCAAAACAAAAAAGAAAAGATTCTGGTATAAACAGCATATAAATTACAGAACCTTAAGGAGAAATCCTATGCTGTTTGGGAAGGCACTGATCCAGAGCTCCCTGTTTGCTTCTGAGCCGACACAGTAAATTTCTTCCTAGTGCAGTTGTTGGGAGGCAAAGGAGAACATGGGCTGTGACAGATCCCCCACTGTTTTTCTACCCTGGGTGCAGCTAGCTGGCAGAGGTTTGGAGGCAACTGCTTTGGATTCTCCTGCCTCCACACTGTGAGAGACAAGACTGGAGTGAGATGTTACAAGGCTAAAACCTGCAGTCCTTATGCCACATTTCCTGCCTAAGGCAAATATGGGAATGGGGAGGCAGGAAAAATCAGCAGACAAGAGGGGAACACTGGACCCTTTTCCCGCTTGCTTTTCTCCCTCGCAAAACATGCTAAGGGCATCTGTTGTTGGACAGTAACCAGTCCATAGATGACTACTCTCCTCCCGCTGCCCCCAAACTGGTCAGTTATCAATACATTTCCTTGCAGTTTTGAAACTGGAAGTAAGCCCAACTGGAGTGTGGAATCCCAGGTCCTGGCTGGGAAGTATGTTGGGAAAAAATGGTAAACAAGTTATTACCCCTCTTTTCTGCCCTTCAGGTCATCCCAGACCCAATCCCAACACCTGGATTCATGATAACTCAGTGAATAAGGGTTAGGGAAAATGGGTTTGCCAAGGAAACAGGAAGGTCCACCGTTCTGTTCATGCTGTAGGTGATTAAGTGAAATGAGGCCTTTGGTTCACCTGGCCTGGTCAATGTTTAGTTTATAACTTTGTTGAGCCCTTCAGATCTGAGAGTAAATTTGTTACAGATGTTCAGGGCATGGTTCTGCACTAAAGTATACCTGCTTTATGCCTTGACACAGCTCAAGTCAGATCAGGGCAGGGTTTTATACAAGAGTTCCTGAAAACTAGCCAAAATGTTTAAAAAGAACAAAATCCATTACTGCCTTTTTTTCTGGCTAGCTGGAACTCTAGGCTCCAACTCCACCCTGATATGACAGCTGGAAGGAACAAAACTTTTGAGGCTGAGATCAGGAGATTCCAAACCAGTCCTTTGACACCACTGTTCGGTTTAGGCAGAAACTTGGCTCCTGTTGGCAGCAGCAGGGACAAGAAAGGAGGGATGGCAAAGAGGATCCAGATATCTAGTTCAAGAAAGGGAGAAGACCAAGGTTCTAGCACTATTTTTTACTGTCTGTCACTCACCATTTTTCTGCATCTGGAAAGGGTCAAGAGATGAGGGATAAACAAGCATACCTTAAGTATTCACCCACTAAGGTAGGTTGTCGTCTCAGCATAGAGGGCACTTGCCATAGGCGTCCAAATCCCTTACCCATTGTAGCTACACAACTGCATTCCTCAAGTACAACACTGCTTTAAGTTGGGGGGGGGGAGGGCAAGAGAATCCCCTGTACAGAGAAGAGGAGAAGTATAACTCCTAATAAACCACATGTATCTTATCTCTTTTTATATACAAAAGTTACCATAAAATTGCTTAAAGGTAGGGAGTGTGTGCTCAGTTCTTAAAAGGAAAACCAGATTTCCGGGCCAAGCCAAGTGGAATTTTGCATGCTGAATAAAATATGCAAATAAAGCAAATCCACACCCTTGCTTTATTATGCTCACATTATTTTGTTTTGCTACTCATATGGATGGGCAAGGAACTACACCAATCACTGAAGTCCCCACCCCAACCATGGAAAGATAGTATTCAGCCTCCCTCCCTTTGCCTTCTAAGGCTCGGTCAGACATCATCCACATTTTTCAAGCTCATTTTCATATAGCCTTCACACAAGAAAGACAGTCTGTACAAAATAGTAAGCCTTCCCAGCCCTTTCCAGTATAACTGCAGAATGCCTATGTTCCTGACCATGAACAGAATGCTGCTTATTCCATGTAGTGTATGGGCTGCTGTGCTGGACTTCACTGGAGGAAACCTAGGTTCGCATCCCTGCTCATGGATAAAGCTCACTGTTGACCCTGCACAGGGTTGCTGTGATGACAAGTCAGTCAGGGTCTCTTTGAAGGAATACAGATGTGATATTTCTATTATGTTTCATTACTATTTTTATTTATTTATGTAAGCCGTCCTGAGGCTCTGCGGAAGGATGGTATATAAATATTCTAAATAAATAAACAGACACATCTGAGTGGAGTGTGGAAACCATAACACTTATCCCCCTTAATACAAATGATGCAGCTCTTTGAGTTTATGCACAGCCTCTTATCACCACCCCAGTTTAGGGTTCCTACTCAGACACTGTCAAGTGCCTCTTTTTCCGTCTTCATATGCTAACAGCTTTCCAGGCGCAATGAACAGTGGTGGCTCCCTTTGATTCTTGCCCAGTCTCCCTGCTCCCCGCTGGTCTTACTGTGGCAGCCGCAGCGTTTCAGCTACATAATCGTCAACGGCTTCACTTTCATGAGCTTTGCAGAGAAAGTGCCTACTGTGCCAGCGGTAACTGTGGTGCCAGAGCCAGGTCACCCTGTGCTCCCACAGCCTCAGCACTGCCTCAGCAAACACATCCCTAACAACCCCCCACACCCAGGTCAAAAATAGTGGCTGAAGGAGAGATGACTCCCTGCAGGTGCCACAAGCGTCACACAGTATTTTGTTGTCTTCCCCTTATCAGTGGCCAATAGCGGTTCTTTCATTAGACCACTGGATTGCTTTGGCCTTGCCATAAAGCCCATGATGGATTTATTTCATTTGGCAGTCTCCAGAGCTAATTCCTCCGCTCAGCTTCCCTTATTTCTCACTTTGTGTCACATCACCAGGACGCGCATCGTGGGAAGTGGCATAAACACTGTTCAGCTCAAGGACAGCCAACCCTTTGCAGCAAGTGTGGCCAAGTGCAGTGCTAAGATGTATGAAGGCCCAATCAGAGCTGATGGCAACAGGTCTTTGTATTTAAACATGGAACTGCCTCAAGCACAGGGAATGGGGTGGGGGCTGCTTCTGTTTTTAACAGCAGAAATAGTTATGTGGGTGGGAGCACATCTTCCTCAACACCCTTGCTTCTGCCCCCAGAGGTTTTCTCCCAGGTAAGCTGGCTTCCATTATGCACCTGCAGAGAAAACAGAGTGCAGGGAGGTAACTTGTGTCTGCCCTCCTCATATGTGAAGTTCTTTTGCTATTAAAAGCTGCCCCATCCCTTCTTTCTATGTGGTTAGGGCTCATCTGTGTTTAGAAGGTACTGCCTTCTTATCTGTTTTGATCCCTATAATGCCACCATTTTAGTGCAGAGAACTTCAGCTATGGGGAGGTGTAGAAATGAAATAAATAAGCCATCCTGGCAAGTTGTTGGAGAGTTTTTATAAATCCCCAAGGCGTGCATGGGTAGGCACACATACACACACACCTGTGGGTCCTTGGTGCAGCTTTGCCTCCGGTCTTTTGAGTCAGGGAGAAGGCAGCAGAGTTCTGGCGGTGGGCCAGGAACCTACTTTCCAAGCCTCCCTCCTCCCTGTGAGCTATGCCTTAAAAGCATGCTGGCAAACATTGTGGATTTGGAGTTGTTTTCTATGAAAAGCTGCTGTTTATCACAGCCTGCCAAAAAGCCTCTGGCTCTGGACAAGAGTCTGGTCTTACAAGGGGGCCTGATATCTAAAACAAACAAGTGCATGATATACAGAGGCTTTTACAGAGGCTTTCCTGTAGGATAGTCAAGGTCACGGTGATGAATAACCCCTCACCTGGGGAAATGGGTAACGATTTCATCTTCCACACCAGAGTGGGAAGGTGTGATGGAAATCAGTTGGATCTGTAATGTTTGCTCAGCTCCATATTTGTAAGGCCTAAAAACAGGGTGTGTCTGACACACTTGTTAGAACAACTTTGGGGGCTTCAGAGTGCTGGTTTTGATTTTTATAACCTTGCACCATTTGGGAAAAATCTACTGTTGTATGGCGCGATTTTTTTTCCAAAAAAAAAAAAGAGGAACAGTCTACCTTGCTAAGAGCACTCCCATTATTTAAAGAGACAGTAACTGCAGCCTCTTCTCTGGATTTGGTCTGGCCAACTGAATTCAGGAGGGATTTGTGCTGGAAAATTTGGATTTCTTGACTCTGTGGGCTTGGCTATTCCACAGAGCCAAGAAAAGGGGGGGGGATGCTCTGGCAGGAAGATACCACACTCTCACGAGTGCATGGTCCCTGCCGGCAGGTAAATAAATCCCTCTCGATAATTCCAACCAGTCTCTGGTCTCGTCCGTAAAATCGCGCCATACAACATTTACCTGAAGAATCTCTTTCTCCCATATGAGCCTGCCCAGGTTTTAAGATCTCTGCAAGAGATTCTTCCTTTTTGCCTGCATTTTCAGAGGCACATTTTATGGAGATGCAAGGGAGGGCCTTCTTGGTGGCTGCTCTGAAGTTGTGGAACTCCCTGCAGAGGAAGGCTAGGTTCATTCCCTCTCTTCTTTCCTTCTGCTGAGAGTCCTCATGGAAATAAACATTTTACATTTTCCCTTAGTACTCCAGCTGCTTGGGAAAGTACAAAAGTGCATCCCACCTCCTTTTTTGGGGAAAAAACTTTTGTAACAGCTAGCTGTCAAAACTCTGGAACAGGTGTTTTGGAAGGGCAATAGGGGTTGGGACATGTACAGCCCTACATTCCCATCAGAAAACATCCATTGCCATGTCAAAACACCCTTTTAAAGGAGACCCCAAGTTGCCCATGTGTCTAAATAGTAACAACATTTTTTGCACACATTGTGTGCATCATTAGCATCATCCATGTTTGCCACCCACTGGCATCACCTCCAAAGTACTGCTTGGGTACTTCAAAGAGGGTGCCAGTAGCTGTCAAAATGGGAACTGCAAAAGTAGCAACCCATGATGGGTTGTCATGTTGTCCAAACCAGTCTACAAGATATAGTATCTCCAGCTGGCATCAGTTCAGATTTTGGTTGTGCAGATTTGGAAATCAGAAGGCTTTGGTACATCTAATTTTTGCATGAGACTTTGTCCTTCCCAAAATGCTAAAGAAGTAATGGAGTCACAAACATTCAATACTTCTATAAACCAGCTGTTCATCAATGACTTCCCCCCTGCAGCATGAATGCTGTCTTAGAAGGGTGCAAGAGCATTGTTTCCCCAACAGTACTACATTCTTGAGATTTTACAATAATTAGATGGTATACAAGAAATTTTAAACAAACAAACACACCTTCTACCACCCAATAATGTTTCTGAGCACCATGCTAGAATTCATAATGCATAACAGATGCATTTGACTAATAGTAGCTCTGTTCATGTTTGCCTAACCCTTTGTCACTTGAGTTAATTTCCCACTAGGCATCTGTAGGCGAGCCCTTCCTGCTATTGCTGCATTTGGGAAACAGAGTATACAGCAAAAGAGTTTCACAGCAAAGCCTGCTAAGACGAGGGCAGCCCACCAGCCATCAAGCAAGAATATGGTTAAATAGGACTTTAATAAAAGCAAGTGAAAAACCAAAGAGCTTATCACAAAGCAATCTGTTTTTCTCAAGTTGTTATGTTTCTAGGTTTTCCACACATTTTATTTCCACTGCAAGATATCGCTAATAGTGAAAAACAAAATTAAATCTCTTTTCTTTCAAGGGAAACAGAGTTCTCTCAGGTTCTCTTTACATATCATAAAATAAGAACTGCCTATCACTACACACTATTTGTTTTTCGGTGCCAGGCCAAGACCTTTTTATTTAAACGCTATTTTAACTGTTAATGGTTTATTGGTTGGTTTAAATTGACCAGGCTGGATCCACTATTTTATTTTATTTTATTTTGAATTTTATTTATTTGATGATTTTTTTGTATTTTATATGGGATTTTAATGATTGTAAGCCGCCCCGAGGCTCATGCGATGGGGCAGCATATAAGTTGTTTAAATAAATAAATAAAACAGAACTGTTGCGTCACCCGGTAATGTTTTCACATGAGTAGGCTGGAGGCTGCTTATTTCCACGTACTACCAAAATAAAAATAAAATGCAGATTTTTTTCCCTCCCACTTGTCTCCCTCCAATCATTTGAGAAAAACAGGAAAGCATCAAACGTGGTGTTAGTAAAGACACTGTAGGTCAGCCTTCCCCAGCTTGGTGCCCTGCATGTATGTTGGACTGCAACTTTCATTATCCCCAAGGAACCCCAACTATCAACTTCCAGGGCTGGTGGAGGTTGTAGCCAATGCTGCTGGAGGGCTGCTATAGGTCCTGGCTCTCCACCTGAAAATCAGCATGACTATTTAGCAGATCTGATGTGCTAAATCAAGTCTTCTGATGCAAGGCTTATTTATCTTATCTACAACCCATCTGCACCTGTGCCATAGGCAGACAGCAGATTTGAGAGAGGATGTAAAACTGATAATAGTTGGACTTTGTTTGGCATTTCTTACCTAAAGATAGGCCTGTCATTCTGGTGGCAATAGAGCTGGGGTATTGAATGTTCCCCAGAGAAAAGTGACACCCAGGAGCCCCACATAACAAGACAGTGATACAGAATGTGCTGTGCAAACGACCCTAGCTCTTGTCAGCCAAGAGAGCTGGCAGGAAGCCCTCGGATAAGTCCCACCCAAGACTTAGGTTTTACTTTTTGTCTGTGAGCCACCAGGGGAGCATCTTGCCCAGAAAGGCTGCATACCAATGTTAGAATGAATGAAGAAATAAATCAGTGAATAATGGGAGAGGTACAGCTCAGTAGAGGAGTGCATAGTAGAGGAGTGCACACAGAAGGCCTCAGGTGCAGCCTTGAGCTTCTCCGAGTGAAAGGAACACAAGTCACCAAGGGTGGGAAGGCAACTTGCCTGGGTTTTAGATGGCCACTGCTGGACACACTGGGCTGGATGGACTCCATGTCTGACTCCCTGTCAGGCAACTTCATATATCTCAGATCTCTATGTTTTCTTGGATTGGGCAAGTCAGAGGTTTTGAAGCAAGAGGCAGCTGATTTCTGAAATCTGGGCCTTTGGGCATGCCACAAATGATAACTATTCTAACAGTGGTATTAAGTGTTTAGAAGTGTTTCTTTTTGTGTGCATGGGACACACTAAAGCCAAATCTCTCTCTCTCTCGCTCTCGCTCTCGCTCTCTGTGTGTGTGTGTGTGTGTGTGTGTGTGTGTGTGTTCAGATTCACACCCTATTCAGCTAATCATCTATTTAATTTAATTTAATTTAATTTAATTTAATTTAATTTAATGTACTTGCAGTTCGAAAACATGCAAATGCAAGTAGATAAAAAGGTATCACTTTGGAGGGAAGGTAACAGCGTTCTGTGCATTTTGGTGTTTTGTCATGCCGGCCACATGACCACAGAAACTGTAGACAAACACTGACTCCCTTGGCTAGGAAACGGAGATGAGCACCGGTTCCTAATCAGACAAGACTGGACTTAATGTCAAGGGGAAACCTTTACCTTTTTAATTTAATTTAATTATCATCCCTAAGTCATAACCTGTGTCACAGTGGTACACTCCTTAAATATAGTAAAGCCCAGCTGAATTTTCATGTGGAGATGTTCAGGTATTCTTCCTTTCTGGGTTCAGGCAGCCAAATTGAAATGTTGAAAAGTTAGCATTCTTACTGTAAAATTAATCAGCTAGAATTCAGACTTTTAGTTTTTGTTTTATAAAGTATCCATCAAAAGGCAATTCCAAAAAAGATTCTTCTCATTGCTATGTGATGGTTTGAATTACGTTATTTTGCTAAAGGAAGAGAAGAAAGTAAATCTTTCTGCATCAAGAACAGAAAGAAATTCTTGTGACCTAGTTACTACCTGAAGGGAATGGAAATATTTCAGGGGAGGCAACTCTTCTAAGTGCCTTCAACTGGTTTGCTCATAATGCTATGCAGGGTTTTAAACATGGGATGTTGAATTCTAAATTGCCATGATGTGCAAACAAAGTGCACTAACAGATGGTGGCTTTTTAACCATGAACAACTCAGAAAAAGAACTCATGGTTGGTTACTATGCTGTGAACACTGGGTTGTTTAAACCATGGATTGTCATTATATGTGAATCCAGAAACATGACTTATTCGTGTATCAGAGGTGGTGGACAAGAGTGGCAAAAAGCTGGTGTTCTACATGCCAGTACTATAGTACCACAAAAGCATTTGGAATACAAGGAAGGAGTGGGCAAAGGAAGAAGGAAATAAATATTCCAGGAATGCAAAAATAAATGGTCTACCAAACACACACACACCCTGGGTAGGGCAACTAACCATGGTTTAATTTTATGCACAGACTAGGTCCCTAGCCTCCACCCAGTCCCAGTCTAGTGCAATGAGTTACTCATAACAGTGAATGTCAAATCAATCACCATTATTGTAGTCAGTGTGTTTTTAAAGAATCTGGGTTTTGTTGTTCTTTGGGTGGATTTTGGTGGGGAAAAGGTATGAGGGTAAGATGCAAAGTTAGGGAGGGATGCTGTGCGAAGCAACAAAGGGCTGTAGCCGTGCAGAGGAGGAACAGGAGACTGGACACAATGAAAATGTGCAAGGCACACCCTAGAACACCAGTCAGAGCATGAGTCACATTTGTTCCACCTGCATTACTGAGAGAGACAGAAATGGTGTTTCTGTGAGCTTTTAAGGAAAGCTGCTCCCCATGTTCTTGTCTTGTTTCACACTCTACTGAGGCAGGTCTATTTTGTTCGGTCTGGTGGATCAAGTTGGGGTAATGACAGAAATCTTTTCTGTTTGTGAAACCCGTATTATGAAGAACCATTTTTGTTCTATAGGAAGCGGCATGAAGAATTTTCAGCTAAAACTATTTTACCGAATCAGGGCAATAGCTATCGTATGACATTTCATCTCTCAGTGGATCAATTTAGGAAAACATTTGGGTCACACAAAACTTTTTTACCAGACCGAAGAAAGAGACCTTTATATAGGAAGATCAAAATTCACTAACAATACAGGTTTTTTAAATTAATGACAGATAAATGGCAGCAAAACCAGCCAAGAGATAGTCAAGATTCATATACTATTGGATCCATTCTTATCGATTAATCAAGTGGAATTTTAATCTGAGAGCCAGTACGGCATGGTGGTTAAAAGAGAAGACTGGAGATCTGGGTTCTATTCCACACGTAGCCATGAAGCTCACTGAGTGACTTGGGACCAGTCACAGAATCCCAGACCAACCTACCTCACAGGGTTGTTGTTGTGAGGATAAAATCAAATTATGGAAGGCATCTTAAGTTTCTCACAAGAGGAAAAAAGGTGGGATATAAATGCAATGTAACAGTAATAATTAATCTCATTTTAAATTTGATCCTGGCTGATCAGTGAGTTAATAGCTAAAGGGTTCCCCACTTTCTCTTCTCTTTCTCTTCTTTTTTTCCCTCTTATTTGGGGTATTTCTAACCCATCCAATCACTGAGCATCTCTGGATGGCTTACAAAACAGGTTCAATGAATACAGCAATATAAAATATGATGAATACCCTAGCAAAGATATAATGAACAACCCATGACTGAAAATAAAAAATAATTAAAATCTTTTAAACATTAAAATATTGGGTGAATAAAAAGCTCTTGACCTGACACCAAAAAGTATATAATGATGGCACCAGGCAGACCTCTCTAGGGAGCGCATTCCATGGCCAGGGTGCCACCACAGAGAAAGCCCTCCTCTGGGTATGCTGCAGATCTTAAGGAATGGGAGGGCATATAAAGAAAAAGACATTCCTTTAGGTATCCTGGACCCAAGCCATTTAGGGCTTTATAGGTCATAACCAGCACCTTAAATTGGGCCTGGACCTCAATGGGAAGCCAGTGAAGCTGATGGAGGACTGGAGTTATATGAGAATAACAACCGGTCCCTGACAGCAACCTGGGAGCTCTATTTTGCACCATTTGAAGTATCTGCACTGTTTTCAAGGGCAGCCCCATGCAGAGTGCATTACATAGTCCAACCGGGAGGTTACCAGAGTGTGTGTCGCCGTTGCTAGGCAGTTCTCATCCAGGGAAGGATGCAGCTGATGGATCCTCGCCACCCCTGTCACCTGGGCTTCCAGGGACAATTACAGGTTGAGGAGCACTCCTAAGCTGCAGACCCTATCCTTTAGAGCGAATGCAACCCTGTCCAGGAGAGGCCTAAAGTCACTTATCTGGAAACCTGAACCACCTACCAAAAGGACATCCATCCTATCTGGATTAAACTTCAGTTTATTGGTCCTCATCCAGCCCATTACCTTGGCCAGGCAGTGGTTCAGTACAGTCACTGCCTCACCTGGATTGGTTGAAAAAGAGAGGGAGAGCTGGGTGTCATCAGCATGCTGATGACTCCACAGCCCAAACCTCCTGATGACCTCTCCCAATGATTTCATGTTGATGTTGAATAGCAAGGGGGACAAAATGGAATCCTGCAGTACTCCATGGCAAAGTTGCCATGGGGCAGAGCCAAAGTGCCCCAGCACCACTTTCTGGAATTGGCTGGCCAGGTAGGAATGGAACCACTGCCAAGCAGAGTCTCCTATTCCTAACCCAGCCAGCCTATCCAAAAGGATACCACGGTTGATGGTATTGAAAGCCACTGAGAGGTCCAGGAGAACCAACAGGGATGCAATCCCCCGTCCCTCTCCCTGCACAGGTCATTGTACAGGGCGACCAAGGCAGATTCAGTACCGTAACCAGGTCTGAAACTGCACTGAAATGGGTCCAGATAATCAGTTTCATCCTAGAGTGCTTGGAGTTGTCCCACCACCACCAGCTCCAAGACCTTTCCCAGAAACGGGATGTTGGCCACTGGTCTATAACTGATGGCCACCTCTGGGCCCAGGGATGCCTTCTTCAGGATGACCTGATCACCACCTCCTTTAAAGGGATGGTGACTTGGCCCTCCCTCAGTGAGGTGTTGATAACCTCTTGGACCCAGGTACCAATCCTGTGGGAATTCATCCCTGCCTCGCCGCATTCATGCTGTAGCTAGGCACGCTACGCTCAGCCAATAGTATTGTAATTTACCAGCCAATAGTATTGCAACTTACCCAGCCAATAGCATTGTACTTCACCTGTGTAACCATATAAGGCTTGTGACCATATATAGAATGAGTAAGCTTCCTGTGTCCCACACCTGCGCAAATGCACTAGGGAGTTGGCTGCTTTACTGTCCTGCGCCTGCGCAAATGCACTAGGGACTTGGCTGCTTAACTCGATGGTGATTGGTGTAGGCAAATACAAATGTAACAATCTGTGAAATAATAAAAAGGGGCTGCCAGTGGTGAGGAAGGAGGACATCTTTAAGAGGACATTTTAGGAAGAATTCCTAAAGAAGAACATCTTTGATTAGAATTATTCAGCTAAGAAAAACTTCTTTGTTCTCCGGAGTACTCAACCGAGCATGCTTTGAAACTTTATCTCTCGTCTGCAGTGTTTTATTTCTCTCTCTAAACTTTCTCGCGCCGATTGTCGGAGCAGGCACTCCGACAAATCCCGTGTTTGGCTTTAGTGAGTAGCCAGGAAGGGCAAGGGTCGAGTAAGCAGGTGGTAGGACATACCAGTCCAACCACCTTGTCCACATCATCAGGCTGCATCAACTGAAATTCATCCAACAATGATGGATCAGACGGGGCTCTGGACACCTCCTGTAATGGAACCCTATCAAGTGTGGAGTCCAGCTCGTGACATATCTGAGCAATTTTCTCCTTAAATTGCTGGGCAAAGTTGTCACAGCAGGCTATTGATGGTGCCACTGGATTTTTTTTAGGGCCAGGATGTACCAGGCCATGCACCACTTGAAAAACCTCTGCTGTACAGCACTGTGAGGAGGCAAGGGAAGCAGAGCAGTATTGCTTCTTCGCTGCCCTCACCACCACAGCGTAGGCTTGAAAATGAGCATGTAAGTGTGTTTGGTCAGATTCCTCCACCTGCGCTCTAATCGTCTCCCAGCCTGGTTCATCGCCTGTAACTCAAGTGTATACCATGGAGATGAGTGGGCTCTGCCTGGTGGGAGAGGATGCTTAGGAGCAATCGTGCTGATTGCTCTGGTCATTTCCCCATTCCACAAATCAACCAGAGCATCAACAGGAGCACCAGCTTTATCAACCGGAAAATCCCCCAGAGCCCTCAGGGATCCATCAGGATCCATCTGGCTCCGAGGACAGACCATCTTAATGGGGTCCTTACCAGCCCCGAGCTCAAACCTCATGAGGAAGTGATCTGACCATGACAAGGGAGTCATACACAAGTTGCTCACTTCCAGATCACCATCTTCCTGCCCCATCGAGAAAACCAGGTCCAGAGTATGACCTTGTTCATGGGCTGGGCTGATGACATGTTGAGACAGCCCCATGGCCATCATGGAAGCAATGAAGTCCTGAGCCGCCCCAGTCAGAACAGTCTCAGCATGGAGATTGAAGTCCCCCAAGACCAGCATCCTTGGGGTCCTCAACACCAGGTCTGAGACGATCTCTGTCAGCTCAGGCAGGGAGTCTGATGGGCAGAAGGGTGCACGGTACAACAGCAGAATCCCTAATCTGTCTTGATCGCCCATTGCCAGGTACAAACACTCTAGACCTGGTCTCAAGGGGACAGGAAGCCCTGTGAGGGAAATTGAAGCTCAATGAATGAGGGTGACCCTCTCCCCTCCCCTCAGGGCGTGGCTGGTGCTGGATCAGATACCCAGGCGGGCATAGCTGAGTGAGGGCATTATCCCCCTCTTCTCCCACCCAGGTCTCTGTGATGCAAGTCAGGTCAGCCCCCTCATCCACAATTGAATCATAGATGAGGGATGTTTTATTATTGACGACCTTTCACGAATTTGAAAAGTGTATTAGATCAAGTCCTATGTCTTTTGTTTAAAACAGAGTAGAGACATTGTCCAGCAGAGGGCTACACAGTTATTTGTAGAGTCAGAGTCTTACCTAAAATTGCATGCCATCTTTTGTGGTAAGTCTCTTCAGTTTGACTCTTGCACTCCCCCCTCCCAAATACTTCTCTCTCATTATTTTGCCATAGATCTGTACAGTTGTCTGTCTGTCTGCCAGTCATTTAGTTTAATCGTCAGTTTCCACAATTCTTACTCTTCGTTATGGACACAGCTGTCACAGGCCTGGAATATTCATGCCTCAGAATACCAACAAACAAATAAACAATCAAACAAACCCAACAAACCAATTGCTCTGCGTATGTGGGGAGAGGGAGCCCCGCATTCAGAACATTAGCACAGCAGAATGGGGTGAGATCATCCTGATGTTCGTGAATGCTCCCCAGAGTCTCTTTCTTGTTGTTGCTAGAAATAGTTGGCAGGACAAATTGGTTCAGGGTTAAGGTAGAAGGAAAAATCGTTTACTTCTTACCCCCATGCATATTCTTGGACATATATCAGTCCCCTGGAGGTGGTGTTAGCTATAAAGGGGAAAATACTCCCCTCATCCCATGACCCCATTCCAGTTGTGGGAAGCGATCACAGATGCTTTTAGGGAAAACAAAAGTTAGAGAAACACTCATCATACATCTCAGCCATTATGTCTACTTTGGCACTAATGCTGGTTTAATGGTTTGTTCTCTTGTACCTTGCAACTCTGGGGTAAAGAACGTGAAATTTTATAAGCTGCAGCACCAAACTTTTAAAATTAGCCCCCCTATCCTGTTCAGCCATCCATTTATATGTAGATGTATTCCCTATAACAGAGGGAATACAAAATAATTAACTGAAATATTTTTACTCCTGGCTTGCATAAAAATATTTGTGTTCAAGATACATTTTTATGGCTATCCGAATTAATGCGATGGTGGCAATTGTGCCATTTTCCAGGCCTTCATGACTATATGCTGTGTCTTATGAAACAAACAGTCCTTAAATTGGTTGCTACACCCGTCTCACATCTTTGATTTGGTGGTGAGCGCTGGCTGTGCAGTCAATTTCGAGTTGAGCCTGTCCTGCTTTTTCTGCCTTGTCTTGACAACTTTTACAAGTGTCCTAGCACCACTTGTGAAAATGCTAAGAGCTGCTTGGCGGCCTGTTTCTTAGCAACCTCAAACACATTCTTTCCCTGGCCCATCATTGCTGAAGGCTGTAGCCTGATACCCGTTCCTGCTGCTTCCCAATTTGGATCCTGGAGATGTCAGGCACTTCCTGACTTACCCTAAATGTAATAAAAACAGAGCTTGTCATATGAAGGCACGAGGAAACTGTTCTCACACTCTCATTCTCTCTCTCGGCCACAGCCCCGTGGAGGCCACTGCCAAGGGCCCTGGATTGCGCCCCTTCTTCATCATGGCAGCTTGCTTTTCGCCTGCCTGTCCTCTGGTTCGGAAAGGTGGCGGTGAGGAGGAAGAGGAGGAGGAGCAATTGGGAGGCAGCTGATCACTCACTGGTTTACTCCTGACAAGCAATGGGGGGCTGGAGGGGGAGCCGGAGCAGCCACTGACCTGGTGGTCAGGACCTGGGCCTGCTGAGTGAGGGGCCCATGGGTGTTGTGTGGCCCAAGGGCCTCCAAAACCTGGGGTCAGCACTTTGACACACATTTAACTCCCACTGAGCCCAGCTGCATCAAATACACAGAATTCCTGGGAGTTTGATGATGCCCTCTTTCCTTTTGCGAGGAGAGCTTGTTCCCTGCAGACGTGAAGTGCCTCCTCAACAGCACTGCAAACAAAGAGAACTTTGCTTAAGATTTGGACAGATGTAATTGATTGTCCCTTTTCAGCAGCACATATCAGAACTGTTTACATGACTGCTTATTCTGAATTAATACTGGCTACCAATGTCTTCACAGGTTCACTTTGTTACACATTCAGTATGTGAACCAGCAGGTGATACGAAATGGAAATAAAGCACATGAACTCTGTATCAAGGGAATCCAGCTTATGGCAAGTCTGGAAGCCTACCTACACTTTATCACTGAATGGATGACCACAGAGCATCCATAGCTCCATAGAGAAACTCACAGCTCTGTCACATGTGACAGAAATTCTATGGGGAAGCTGTTTCTGCAAAGGAGTTCCTTCATTGGTTACATTCAGGTTGTAACTGCTTTGTTTCACATTGTCATGTGTTTGGCAAAGTTGGTCACTGGGAATAACTGGCCCAGGACTTTAACAAGAACCTTTATGATCTTGTGGGATCTTTTCACCTAATGGTCTGAAATCTAGCACTAGAGCTTGTGGGAGAGGCCAGAGAAGAAGCTTGGCAGTGGGACTGCAGGGGCAGAGCAAGCTGTGAGTCAGCTGAAGCCAAGGCGTCCTTGTGATAGGGTTGCACTCTTTGGGAATCTGATGCAGGGTAGCAGCTGGGCTGTCCACTGAATGAATCTGCTGGCCTCCAATTATGCCCTGCATTAATCAATAAAAAACCAGATTATTCCTTTTGGGTGATTAGAGAATATTTGATAATCCGAGCTCAAATAAGCCATGAAGCAATTACATCATACCTAGGAAATGTGGTGAGATGTGAGATTTTCTGTGGGGCTGGATGGGTGACAATAACAAATACATGGCATGCAAGTCCTTTCCGTGGATTTGGGATGACTGATTTAGGTCAGGTCAGTGTCCACAAATAGAGAGCAATGCAGCCTAGTTCTCACTTCCCTTTAGCTAATCGTAAGTGCCACTGGGCCCAGCCTCTTTGCCGCTCATCGGGGCCTCTAGTCGTGGCAGGCGTGTGTCTTTGGGACCAGGCTGGGTCCTCCAAGGGTGTCCGGTGTGATTGTCATTCGCATTTCTGACCTCTCTGTCAGCACCGTGCAGTTGGGAGAATGGTGCATATGGCAGTCTTGAAAACACAAGGTTACACAAAGAACAAAAAGCAGAAAGAAAATGGGAAGTACGGACACCTATGTGTAGGGTTTGTAATAGGTGAACCTACCCCAAATGAGGTCATTAATGCTCAGAAATTAATGGTGCTATGTAAATTTGGATGGGAGAGCTTTTTAAATACAAAATCTAATTCTGTGTATGCAAATTTTGTGCAGGCACAATGTCAAGGTACAGCTTGGGAACTGTAGTTTGGAACTGTGAAGCAGCACATGATGTCATGCAAAGCCACCTTATGGCCTCTTTATTTGGTTGTTTTTTGGTTGTTTTCATGTGGTCTGCTTCCATGAGGATGCCATGTGATGTTTACTCGCCTTCACAGCTTGCCAGTATGAAGATGGACCTGCAGATTCCTCCTCCTTCTCTGCAAAGCCGCAGCTGTAGTGACGAGGACAACGAGAACAAGAGCAGCTAAGAAGAGTGCTTTAAGCAATTTTTTGGAGTCTAAATGGCAGAAAGACTGAAAATTTGAGGTGGGGATATCTAAGTATTACTTTATTGTGCATGTCCCAAAGTCCACAATAGGTTCCAAACATTCCACTGCATTTCTATCCCACCTTTGTTTTCCTCTTGTGAGAAACCCAAGATCGGTTGCATAGACCTCCACTCCTTTTTACCCTCACCACAAGAGGGTGGGTTAGGTTGAGTGTGAGTAATTGGCCCAAAGTAACCCTTCATGGTTGAATGAGGAATACAACCTAGATCTCCCAAATCCTTGGTCCAACACTCCAACCAGCACACCACACTGACTCTCATAGGAGCAAACATAAGAGCAAAATTGTAATATATTGATCAAGGCTAACTACAAAGGTGAGCATTGTAAGAGTATTGCCCAGCAAGCTCACAACATTTGACAGCATCACTAGGCCAGATGTATTGAAAGCATCAGGCATATGTCCCTGATATAGACTGGGAGCAGGGATTACTTTTCTTACTGGTAAAAACTCACTACTGGAGAGAACATTTATTTTCACAAGGATTCCCTACACACACACACAGAGAGGGGGGGGGGAGGACACCACTTAAGTTGAATTTCCTAACATAACCTAATCTGTCCAGCTGCTGGGGAAATTGCTGAGTTCTATTGTCAGGAACCCTCTTTGTCCCCACCCCCTTTAGCCAAACCTATAACAAGAAGAAATACATTCTGGATTGATTGATTGATTGATTGATTGCCCAGAGCCCCCAAGAACAGAAAAAGACAATAGGAAGCTTATGAAATTCCTAGGAATGCATGCAGTCGTTTTGCAAGATGTAGTCCTTCACATTGGGAAGAGTTCAGTGAGAATTCCCATTGTAAAACAAAATAACCAAATGTCCAGGTATTTAAAAATGACTTTATGGGGTAGGGGGAGAAAGGAAAAAGGAAAACAAAAACAAGGGAAGGCAACAATCACACACACAACATTCCAAATACACTCGATAAAGTTGATCCAACTTCAGGCACAATGTTATGGACTCCTGACATTGTTTTGAGTGTTGTTTGTTCCAGCTCTTGACCCAACTCCGAGGTCCTGGAAACTCTGAGTTGGGATTCTGAATCTTAACCCACCTCTTACAACTGATGCAGAAAGGACTGTGCTGGCTGCCCCTCCCATGTTGCAGTCAGCCCTCAAAGGTGGAGAAAGAGGTGTGTCAGGGGAGGGAGGAGGCAGGGGCTGCAACTGACATGCAACTGACGTGCACACCAATGCAATTGGCATCTCAGCTGGCAGGTTCTGTGGTCACAACAGCCTTGAATGTACATCTCAAAAGACCAATTCCACCATTATATATATATTTTAAAGCCCTTACATTTGTGTGTGTATAGGAGGAGGGATAGACGCATTCAGATGCCCTGGCATAGCATGTTTTGCTTTACACAGAATATATACACATATACACAGAATATATACACATGAAACTCAAATACTTTGGCCACCTAATGAGAAGGAAGGACTCCCTGGAGAAGAGCCTAACTGATGGCAAAGGAGAAGGGGACAGCAGGGGATGAGGTGGCTGGATGGAGTCCCTGGGGCAGTGGGCGTGAGCTTGGGTGGACTCCGAGGGATGGTGGTGGACAGGAAGGCCTGGAGGAATGTTGTCCATGGGGTCATGATGGGTCGGATGCAACTTCGCAACCACCAGCACAACAACATGTACGCCTCAGAATTTGGTCACAGTCCTTCTCTGGGCTTAGGCATCACTCCACGAGGGAAAGTTAATGTTGCAGAGCGCATGGTGAGGGGAACAAGGTTTGAGCTCCTTCTGTAGGTGGCAGTGGTGTGTCCTCCTGGGGTGGCTCTGTCTGTTCAGAGAGGCAGCACGGCAATGCAGTGATTCTGCTTTTGCCTCGGGGTGCCTTGAAGCCAGTTCAAAAGTAACAACTGGGGCAACATTCAGTGGCCTGGTTCCTGACAACCAGCACTTGCAGTGCCCCAGAATCTGCACCGTTGCTCATTTTCCTTCCAGCCCCGTTGAAAATGCTGATGTTAATCTACATAAAGCCCGAAATGTCAAGTCTATGATACCTGAAAGTGGGTCTCCTCCATATAGAGAGCCCACACACCAAGGCCAGATGAGACTGCAAGGTAGAGGATAGGCAAGGAATCTCAGCCGATGATGAACAGTCGTCCACAGGCTATGCATCCCATGTCAAGCACATTCACAAGGGCAGGTAATTGTGTGAATAGCACTGCACGAGAACGACTGCGACCATAGCACCCAAAGCAATACATGAATAAAACTGGGGAAGTGGACAGGACATGACTAGGAAAGGCCTGTGGAGGCTGTAGCATCATGAAGGATGCAGGTGTCTTGATTGTCATTGTAGGCATGCCTCCTTAAGCAAAATAAGTACTCAGTGCATCTCAGAAATCAGTTCCACCACACCATCAGGCTACCTCATTTATAGAATTGCAAGAGTGCGGACCTTGATGTCCTCTGCTTGTAGCCCTCTCATGTTTCCCTGCCACTTCTTCCATCTTTCTGCTTACTATGAAAATTAAAAATGACAATAAATGGAATAGCTGCCCAGTGCCTTGACTCCTCCCTCTGGAAGCACTGCCAGAGCTGATGTCTAGTTACATCTCTGCATATGGGCAGACCTAGAACCCTGTGAGCAGACATGCTTTTCAAGCTTTGAGCATTGTTCAGTTCTGGCAGGCCATGAGCTGATGTTGCAGGCAGGCCTTGGCTGGAAGAATGCACAATGATGGGGTCATTCTCTTGAAGGTAAGCAGGCCTACATCTAGCCAGGGCTTGGGTGGGGAGACTGCCTGGGAATCTGCATGCTACTTTCAGTTCCACAAAGGAAAGGCAGATCACCATGGAATAAATGGCTGTTCCAGTTCTAGAACCCTGGATTTTGGTTCTGTTTGGCATTAGGAACTTTAATTCATTTTGAAAAGTCCTATTATTTCAAAGAACAATCGCCCCTTTTCTCAATACTGGGGTTTGTGGTGGGGGCATGGAAGAAAGCAGCTGGGAGCATCTAGAACATTAGGAAAGTTCCAGCAGCTCTGGGAAGAAAGGATCAAAGAACATGCACCATCAAAATGCACCACTACAATGTCTCAGAAGCTAGGTTGCATGGGACTTCTCTTTGTGTTCTCAAGCACTTGCATTCCTGCTATAAATTTCTTCTAAAGATTTCTTCTCGACCTTTCAAATTGAGAGAGGCAAGAGTTTTCCCATGGGCAAGCAAGGCAGTGAGAAGGCAAGCTCTGCCAGGGAATCCACTGGCCATGGCTAGCCCCTCTTGCAGTCTTGCCTCTCCCTCCGCCCCACAAAATGGGCAGCAGCTCTTGAAGCAACCCTAGTTCTTCAGTCCATGCACTGGCAAATGGAAGGGTCCTACAGGCATTTGGCCACAGGTATTTCCTTGAGAGCAGTTCATAGCACTCTAGTAACAGCCAGGCAATATTTTTTTTTCAGTCGGAAGCAAGAGGACAATTGCCCATCCCTTCTCCTCTTTGCTTGGCACCAGAAGGAGCCAACAGCAGGCATTTGTTTGTATTCCTGTTTGCATAGTTTGGCCCTGTGTTCATCCGGCTTGCTATTCTCTTTCCAAGGCTAGAATTAGCAGCGGGATCCCCTGTCAGTGCTCTCCCTTCACCTCCCCATCTCTCCCCCCCCCTTCTTCCCTCAGTGCCGTTATGTGGGATTCACAGAAAGAACTGCCAGAGAAACATTCTCTGTGCCCTCTTAGAAGCAGAGCCGAATGAAATATTTTTAGCACCACATCTTGCAGCAGTGATGTAGGGAAGAAGAAACTCAGCAGCGAAAAAGAAGGCTGTGCATCGGCACATTTGTAAAATTCCTCAGGGGGGGGGGAGAGAGAGAGAGAGAGAGAGAGAGAGAGAGAGAGAGAGAGAGAGAGAGAGAGAGAGAGAGAGGTAGACAGACCATCTGACCAGTGAGAATAAGGCAGACAGAAAAAGATTGAAAGGACCTGAACTGGCTGGTCATGCCATGTAAATAAACACTCGGTAGCTCTTTAAGGGGGCGGGCAGGGGAGTGGAGTGGAGTGGAGAGGAGCGGAGAAGGCCAGCTGGCTCAGCCACCTTCTTCCCATTTAGATTACCCTTGACTGAGGAGCTTGGAGAGCTTGTCCTCAGAATGCCCCCTTCCTCCTGCCATCCTGCCTTAATAAAAGTCTTGCTGGTGGCCTGTCCTGCCCTAAGCACATTTCTGTTGTAAATGCCAAACTCTGAAGACGGTTGGGAAAAGTACAGCTGGGCACTTTATTAGGGAAATGTAGGCTAGACAGATACATGAGTGGCAGCAGCAGTTCAGAATCACTGACAATGCCGGTGGTACATGCATTCCCCCCTTTTCCCTAAGATTACGCGACTCAGAAGAGGGGCTGCTCCCTATGCAAATTCTGCAGCGAAAATCTCCTCCTAAAATTGCTATTAGCCACAGAGGGAGAGATCTACTGGCACAAGGTGTGTGGCAGCTGATTCCAAAGTTGCCGCATGGTCCTGTCAGTAAATCTGTGTCAATATTGTGGCCATGAAACACACTGCCACCTCATCCCTGCTCCCTCATTCTAGTAGGTCCACTGCATTGTAGAAAGCATTTCTCTGAAAATATTGCATCTGCCATGACATTTTCTCACTGGGGTGGCAGTAAATTTCTGTTCGGGCTGTGCTACATCAGACAGCAGGTGGGGAATCCTATGAAAGACAGTGCCTCCTGAAAGGAATAAATATATCCACACATATAGAAAACTAGCATGCTTCACCCTGACAGCTAGTTTTCAAGGTGCAATATTGCTGTTGTTATAGCAAGTTTCCATTTGTTTAAGCAGTGTGAAACGATACAGCCCAGGCACAAGGTTTGCATTTCAAATAGTCCAGCTTTGTGTGTTGACAAGCATGGGCTCCTAATCCACGCACGCTTACTTACAGGGATGACTCCAAAGGACAGCAAGGGGGTAGCAAGTGCTCCCTTTCCTGCTACCCTATTCAAGCTCTCACCTTCCTGCCATATGGCCCTATATAGCCATAGATTAGATCTTTGAAGATCTCTAGTAGAAACCGAAAATGTCTTATATGGCCTTCTGGGTGAACAAGGTAGAAATGTAGTAGCAAGGAAGTACGAGTATATACCAGAAGAGTATTTCTAGTATCACCTTCCACAACAACAGTGATACCTAGCAGTATATTCCACTGGCTAGAGGAATATACCAAGAGAAACAAAGAGACAAAAAGACAGTGTACAGAGTCAATGTATGATCTTACGTGAACAACGTAGCTCAAAGCAGCTTACACTTACAATAACAGCATAAAAACAAAAGGCACGAGGACTGCTTTGGGAACCTCTAGGTTGCTTTAGTAAAATACACTCAGCATGGAGCCTATAAAATGCAGACCAGCCATTCATTCCGATGATGATGAATAACAATTTCCTGGATGATATCTGGCAGGTGCTTTCGCTAAATAAGCTTTGCAAAATGAATTCCCACAAACTATTGGACCAGCTGCAAGGAGCTTTTCCAAGTTCCACATCTTGTGAAACATGCCAGATAAAAGAGCGAACAAGGTGCTAGCTCCCTTATGTTCAGGTCAGGTAAACCAGTAGGCATGTTTTCAAGATTCTTGAATATTGCAATTAATCATCAGGCATCAATATGGATTTTAGGCATTGTTCCTGTCTTTCATATGTAACTGTAGAACTCAAAATCTTAACTAAAACTGCATTTTATCATCTGCACTGGTTTTATTCTTGTTTTATTTTATTTATTTTTTTTCTTATTCTGTAAGCCACCCATGGGCTATGGGGGGTATACAAACACAATAGATAAATGAAAAAATAAATCCAAATTCAATCAAAAGAAACTGAAAACAAAATTTTACTTAGTAAATATTTACATTGTCTGGAATAGTACCACATATTGTGGGAGAAACCATTCAATAGGGGGGATGTGCAACACCCCACTCTCCAACTCCCTGATAGCATCCTCTTTCCCCATGCATTTCTGTGTTCACCACAGACCTGAGTTCCCAGTCTTTGATTTCTTGCTAAGTGCTGTTGGCTGATAATGTTTTAATGCTGCTTAAACTTGTTTAGATAATTGGTGTGTTTAATATTTTATTGCTTGAACCATTTTTATGGTACATCTGTTCTTGTTGCTGATGTATCTTAGCTGTATCAGTTGGTGGGATACAAATTCAAGCCGGAAATAATAAAACCATAAAACAAACCAAGTCTAGCAAGGAATCTGATTTGGATATTAGCATCAAAGTGCTTTTGGTTGGAGGATGCAATCCATATTGCCACTCTAGGCATATACAGGCAAATTTGTGCATGCACAGTGGGGCTTTCTCCTCTTTCCCCACCAACAGAAATTTCCCAGGCTGCACTGGAGCATGTTTCTGAAGCTGACCTGATTTTCAATGCCCTAGTGTGGCAAAGAGGTGCTTTTGGCATGAATGGACTCAGAAGCCCCTCTCCATAGAAAGGTGGGCATCCATCTTTGTTATATCCTGGCTGGAGAATAGACCTAGCCTGGGGTTCAAGAGATACTCCAGCATTCACTGGTGCAACATAGGGAAAAAAACCCCTTAGTCATTAATATTTAGGCTTGGTGTGTACCTTTTCACCTGTAGTTAAGAAAACAGATGGAAGGGAGTGACTCTGATAGGATGAAAACTAGGAAAAAAGCAAGCAGTCCCTGCTCTGGCATGCTTCTTCCTTCCTATGATCACAGCCTTCAAGAATGCTTTCCGTTTTAAAAACTGGGACACATCATGTCATGTGAGCTTAGTGCTTGATGCTTTGTAGCTTTGCACAGGGAGAAAAATAAATGTAGCAAAGTCACAACTCTAAACACAATTTGTGCTCTGTGTTTCATACACGGTGTGCATGTGCATAGGCACATGTTGAAAGGCATCATGCAAAGCACGATCAGGAGCTACTGATTGCTGGCAGTATGAGCTAAAGAGCTGGAAGGGACCCCAGAGATCATCTAGTCCAGCACCCACTCAATGTATGCTCTCCAGTGCAGATGACAGCCTCGGCATCTGACAGATAGTCTACCCTCTATTCAAATATCTCCAACAAAGAAAAATACACTACCTTCTGTAGCAGTCTATTCTACTGCCAAACAACCCTCATTGTTACAAAGTTTATCCTAATGCTTATCACAAATCTGATTCTTAAAAACTTCTAGTTCTACTTCTGCCTTCTGGGGAAACCAAGAGCTTTGCCCCACCTTCTGCACAACAGCCTGTCAGATATATGAAGACCCATGATCGTATCTCTGCTTAATCTTCTCTTCTCAGGGATAACGTGTTCCTCATAATGGGTCATGGTTTCCAGACTCTGTATCAGCTTGGTACAGCTGTTCTCTAATACCAGCTTGGTACCAGCTGTTCTCTGGAGGCATTTGTTTATCATGAGTAGACTGGTAGATGCATTTATACCACCTATATAAATAAGCACTGGCTCACAAATAGCGTCTTCAGATAGTATGAACCATTAGAATTGTGCACCCACCTTAGCATCCAGCTATGTTTTCCTCTCATTTTTAAGACCAGTGTTTCACATTTTTCTGGTCTCCCTTATATGTAAGTGTTCTGCCTTACTTTATATGTTGTCTATAACCACACAAAATCACACTGTTGGCAGAGGCTCTGACTAAAAGAAGGTGCATTTATGCACCAGGAGTAGATGTAAAGTGGCAGTAGTGTTACCCTTTTTGCATCTGAGATGGCTGCATGAGTTCAGATTGCTTTGCACCAGTGTAAGTCACAGCTCACCAGAGCATTTTGAGAAGGCATTTCCAAAATAGAAAAGAGACAAGAATGTATTACATACAGAAGGGCTAACTCGAGCTGCCCTGGATGTCTATTTATGTAAAGCGGATAGTTTAGCCTTTCTGCCAAACAAAGAAACAAAAAATAGTACTCAGGGTGGCTAACGAATTTGTGAAACAAATGTGAAAACACATCAAAACAGCCACGACAAAAATAGAAACAGCATGGCAGATAGCTCTGCATTCTCCCAGGATCTTGTTCTGTGTATGTGCATGCACATGTATGTGAATGGTACAGTACCCCCTTTCTTGCTTGCAGACACCTGTATTTTGAGCCATAAAAATGAGTGGGGTAAAGGGAAGACACTTTCACTCCATTCACTTGTAAAGTGCAAGAATAATGTATAGGCAGAAATGGGGGTGGGGATGGGGCGGGAGGAGGCAGGAGACTGCATTGCCAGAAGTCTCAGGTAGAAGTAGTTGTGCTCCCCCTAGGGGATTTTCCAGATCAACCTGGCACCCACAACCCAGACAGCCTCCATCTTTACTGTCTGTTAGGTTGGCCAGCCCCGATACTGTGAAAAATTACAGCAGATCCCATTCATGTTACAGCCGAGCCAAAAGTATCTTGCCTCTTTTGTCTGATGAAATGAGACAAAGAAGACAAGTTTAAATCAAAGTTCCTTGGGCTATGGCACCAAGTATCCCGAAAGATCACTAATTATTTTAATATAATTGGTGATAATTATTTGAATTGCTTATTCCAGTATACTTCCCATGTCATGTACATTTCATGATATGGAAGACTTATGGGCATGGGAATGCCACTGTCTGCAAGACTCCTCTACTCACATGTGCTGCTGACTCACTCATTTTTACACATCTCCTGCCACCATTGAAATGAATGGATACAGCACTGGGACATAGGGTATGTTCAGAATATCTAAATGGAAGGCGTCTAGTGGGGTTTTTTGTCGTGTCCACTGCCCCAAAAATGGATTTCTCTTACCAATACCTCGATTACCCCTCAGGATCGGTTCCTGGCATCTCAGCTCTTATGCAACAGATCTTTGCTGAAGACCTGGGAGAGCTAAAGCTAGTCTGAAGTGGAAGGACTGAGATGAAAGTTTTAACTTTCTAGCTCTCTGCTGCTTCTTGTTGAGGCTTTCAGTATCTCTAGAAGTGATGGGCAATACCAAGAAAGGAAACCAACATTTCCATGGGGCATTTGCTATTTAGAAGTAAAAAATGATTCTTAATTTTCAGTACAGTAGAAGGCACAGAACTCTCATTATCTGGTGTAAGTGTATACAAATTGTGATAATGCAGAGCAGCAGCTAAGAGTGACCCTACGTGTAATACGGCTCAGTAATTCCTGCTTGGTATGCTAGAAAAAGGCATCTTCTAAAATGAAACAAACTGAATCCAGAAATAAGGAGCTGAACACTCATCTGCTTAGCAGAACAGAACACTCATGTACCTCCAAAGTGTCTAAGCAGTAGAGTTATGTATGTCACAGGTGCCAACCCTTACCAACACCACAATAAAGCGAAAGCAGAACAATATCACTACAGATTTTATTGCAAGGAGCAATGGAGTCAGTACAGCTTCAGTTTTATAGTCCTTTCTTCAGTACAGAGCTCAGGAAGCTAAATGGCATGATTTTTGCCTTTATTGTCCCAGACAACTACATGTTCCATTCCAGGAAAATCAAACTGCAATTCTCTCGATATATCTTAGATCATAGTGTGCATGTTTGTGTGGGGGTGGGAGGAAGATGGACACTTTTGATTAGTTTGATAATGGAAGAATCCCTTATTCATGTGACAGATTAAACACTCCTTATCTAATGACTTTCCAGCAGGTGCCCTAGGAGGTGAAAGGGAAAAGCAAGGAACATCAATATACACTCACCAGTGTCTGTTGATATTGTAATGTCCTTTTGGGCAGGGTATCCGCAATCATATCCAGCGTTCGCAGATGAGGAAACTGGGCATTGCAGGGGAAGTTCCTTCCCTTCTGCCTTCCTGAGACCGTCTCATGGAATAGGACAAGACCAACTAAAGCTGGAGTGCTCCGACTAAAAGGTTTACTGGTGGGGAGGCAGAGGGATGTGTAACCAGAGACCCCCCATTCTGTTCATGCTGTGACACGGCAGTCATGTCTCTGCTCTAATAACTCTAACTGCTGTCCTGGCATTGAGTCAGCCCAGTAAATTAAAAGGTGATAAGATTTCTTTCTCCCAGCTACAGAAGGATTTTTGCAGTCCAAGGCCAACGATTCCAGAATGGGAACGGTCAGGGGTAAGAGGGCTGTGTTTTGGGGTGAGGGGGCATGGGGAAGACAGGAAAATAGCATTTGTTTGACCCATGGAGGAAGAAGAATTGCCAAAATTATTATACTTAGATATCAGAGTGGCTCTGCCAACCTTCTCCATGCAGGTGTCAAAGCAGGAGTATTACCACTGCAGTCCATTATCCAATGCTTTGTATACTTTGAATGCCCCTGTTGACAGACTCTCAACCACCTCCCCTGGAAAGCTATATCCAAATCTCATACGCAGAGTACAACTGCAATCCTCAAGTGGCAGCTTTCTTATTGACTTCTATAGGATCTGGATTGCTGCCTAAGCTGCCATTGTGTTATCTGTGCATTCATACTGGATTCAGAATTGCAGCAGGTCTTGGAAAGCATATTCTACTTACCCTTATTTATTTATTTATCAATCATATTTATATGCTGCCCTATAGCTTAATAGGTTCTCTGGGTGGCTTGCAATAAAAGCAAGAACAGACGGCAATAAAAGCAATATACAATTGAACAATTAGGCCAAAGAATCAAAGAATAAAATCAAACTAAAATATAAAATTGAATATTCACAGAACAGCACAGCAGGTAAGCAGCCATAAAGTGAAAGAATAAAAACTATCTGACTACTAAAATCATGTGTTAAAGTCTTTACCTGGTGCTGAAAGGTGAGCAGCGAAAGCACCAAGCACACTTCCTTCAGGGAGCATTCCATAAGCGAGGTGGTCATACAGTAGCTTCAGTTTGAGACCAAGCTTCTATGGCTATACAGACTAAAGCTCACAGACTAAAGCTCAGTAATGGGGTGATCCCAACTTTGCAAGTTCAGGTTATTACTTAGAATTAAATCACATACAAAGGGATTTTGCCTTCTAAATAACATCCAAATCACCCACCTTTCTTCTGTTGTCTCCTCCAGTGATCCATTCAATATTGTGCTCTTCACTGAATAGAACATCTCCACTCTTAGAACATCTTAGGGGAAAATTAGCAATTAGCATAGCTTCCCAGTCACTGGAAGCTAGAGCAGACCAGGAGTTCAGTCACAGACTCCTGTTCTTTTCCGAGGAGGCCCTCCAGTCAGATTGGCTGAAGCGGCAATTGCGCCCACCCACCAAAACTATACAAGGCAGGCTTGTGAAGGAGTCAGCATCCCAAGCATGAGGAGCCCCAGTGAGGAAGGGTTTCAGCAGCCATGACAAAACGGCTGCCAGTGTGGTGTAGTAGATAAGAGCATGGGACTGGGACTCAGGCAATCCGGGTTTGAGTCCCCGCTTGGCCATGGAGCCAATTGGGTGACTTTGGGCCAGTCATAGACTCTCAGCCCAACCTACCTCAC
>NW_025335856.1:649590-674191 GCF_004798865.1 Varanus komodoensis
CTTTGGGCCAGTCATAGACTCTCAGCCCAACCTACCTCACAGGGTTGATGTTGTGGGGATAAGATGGAGGAGGAGAATGATGTAAGCTGCCTTGAGCCCTTTGTAGGAAAAAGGCAGGATATAAATCGGAAAAAAAATGTTAGCCCACAAGCAACCAGGCGACCACCTTCTCCAAGTAAAATAAAGAAATGAAAATTTTAAAATACCTAAACTCCTAGGTTGTCCAGGTGAACAAGCCCAATAATGAAGATAGAGAGCCAGGAGAAATGTGGGGCTGTCCAGTGCATAGTGCTGAGTGCTACATGTATGACTAGATGCCGACTGGTGCAAGTTGTGTGTTTGTACTCAATGTGATGAGTTCATAGCACTCAAAGAACTTCATTCCCTTGAGGCCATGAAGGCACATTTTGTGACGAGCTGGGCCTGTACAGGAGGGATTAATGCCACTTGAACCAAAATGGAACCAGACTGATGGCACACAGCTGTTTATCAGAAAAGCTGCTAAGCCACATACAAATTCAAAACACCATGGGGCAAATAGCAACATGGAGGAAAGAACACCTGATACCATGCAGTTATTTTGAATGTGTACCACACCTCTTAATGGTAATTTACACAGGCATGGAATTTTTAAACAATATTTGGTTACATCAAGTTACTACCCATCAATGGAGGCATTCCATTTAGACCATCAAAACCACAGTATACAACAGATTACACAATTATGTAGTTGCATGGGGTGGGGTGGAGTTAGGATAATGATATTGCTCAGAGAATGCTCTTGGAGGGGTCCCGCTTTGAATGCTCTAAACATGGAGGACAACCACTCAGAGCTACACAAATCATACACTTGCTGTATGGGTCAACATTTCAGTATCAGCACAAATAATTTACTACCATGCCAGGGACCTCTGGCAATAGGGAGACTCATTTCTTGCATAAGTTGTGTTGTAAGTCTAGAAGAAGATTCCAGGGCCCATAATAAAAGAGACAATGCCTGTTAGAAAAATGAAATCACTTTTTATTTTGGCACATAGAGGCAGTCTACATATAAACATTTATTATAAAAAGTGGCAGTGATAAAGATCTGGCCTCTCCTTTGCAAGGTGTGGGGACAGCTGTCCTTACACAGTTATCAAGCACCAATTTGTGACGAAATCTGCCACATTTTTCTATTTTTACACAGAGGAAAGAACCCCTGAGTTATCCTCCTGAGCTGCCCGTTAGCCCTGAAACCACACTTACTCCCTTCCAGGCATGACACACAATCCAGCTGCAGCATTTGGACTTCGGGGAAGAAGAAAAGGACCTTCATATTCACTGGACAATGCATCCCAGCCTTCTGTTCCATCGCTAGATTATTCTCCCTCACTCTCTTTTCCTAACAATTATATTTGTTTATTTAAAAAAATATATGAACATCCTATAAAAATATTTTTCAAAGTCTTGGAAAAGGGGATCTTAATGGGCAATAAAGATGAAAGAGCATCTACTTCAAACTAAGGGAACTGGTTTAAGCATTAAGTCCTCGATTCTAGGCTTATTGGGGTATAAAAAGTCAAAATATTAAAATACAGGCAAAAAAGAGATACAGGAGTGCAAAGATACCTGCTAAGCTTAGGGTCCAGTAAATCTAGGTGCTAATTGCCACTACAGCTAAGTACCTACTGATGCTGGGTGTTTGGAATGTTGGACCACTTCAGTTTACATACATATGTATAAATAAAACTGAATGTTCTAAATGTTTTTTATTTCTCAAGGTAGTTCTTTTAATAACAGGCCTGGTTACAGTAGCGGAGAAAAGAATGCATAGACACGACTCTAGCAAATTATATTCTTCTCCCTGTTTCCCCTCACTGGCCCAACAAATACTTGTGGGCAAGTATGGCACTTTGTTCTGCTGAGTATACAAGCTAGCCATCAAATCCTGAAGACTTCACTTAACTACTGTTCCCCATTTTGTCCAAACTGTAAAGCTATGGTTAACACCTTTGGAACCTGCAGGGATACAAAGCCAACTTCTATGCATGTTTCATCTGAGTTTGGATGGAAGAGAAGACAACAGTTAATTGAAGTCTTGGCTTATGGCATGATGGAGAATCAAAGTAACTAAATGCAGGGGTACAAGGCTCAACCGTATCTTAGTTTATTAAAATTGGATATGATCATGCAAATGTGTCAATTGTCCAGTTTGGTTCTAAGAAGTAATACGTATGTAACTCATTGAAAAAACTGTATAACCTATATAATTAGGCTTGCATTTTACCATTCACTGATGACAAGTGCTTGAGTAGAAAACTCCCCCTCCAAGTCTTCTACAGGAGGAAAAACTTAAACTACATTTACACTTTATGCTGCCTGCAAGATAGCAAAATAGGAATACGATCCTATGCATGTTTACTTGGAAATAAGCAAAAAACTAGCAGAATGGATATTCATCTATTAATCTCAACTGTTTCTAAATCCTGAGTGTTGTGGAAAAAATGCTTCCCCCCACATGTATCACCTTTTTCAAGAGATTGTATGGTAAACACCAAGTAGATACAACATTTCTTTTCAACAAAACTGAAATTACAGCTGCATCTACAGATGGGGCAGATTATTTAACCATATAAAACAACTTCAGTATTAGTCCATCTACTCCAAACTGGCTTTATTAGTCTACACATCCTTCATTTTTTAAAATGAGGTCCCTTTTCAGCTTAACTAGACATTTTTCAAGTGTACAGGTAACCAAGGAAAACATCATGCACTTGTTTTAAAAGCATAACATTTGATGTATAAAACTTAGGGTTTTTTTTTAAATCATGTTTCTTTTTTATATAAAAGTACTATGAATGATCATTAACTTTCCTGTTTGCTATAAAAACACACAAACAATAATTAAGGTGCTTCCCATTGGTCCCAGGTTTGGGCACATAAACCTAAAATTGTAAATTCTGAATGGGGTTGCAGAGAGTTGCCAAGTTCTGTCGACAATAATGAGATCAGTGAGATTTCAGAGGGAATCTCAAGTTGCCTCCCATGCACAAGCAGCTCAAACCATTTCTATATTGTCTTTCCACAGGTCAGGATGCTTCAGATAAACATCACATTTTCATTAAAATCAGGAAAACTCAGAAATGAAAGCAGGGACCATACGCAACAGCTCATCATTCTACCTTTCTGCTGTGCTTTGAAGCTCTCTCACAGAAAATGTTATGAGAAAAGTGCAGCCCTAGACCTTTACTGGAAGGTCAATGCACAGAGTTCTAAGTTGTTTGCCTTTAGGGGAAGCAGGCCCCTTAGAGCAAGGAAGAGAGGGCTAATTCCCAGGATATAGTCCTGGGAATAGGTACAGGTCTCGGCAGAGAGTGCTACTATACTCAGACATCTCCTTGCAACGATGGAACTCTGTACCAGGGGCATGGCCTTCTCGATGCTTGATCAATCTGTTCACCTAAAAAAGAGAAAAAGCACTTTTGACTCTTGGCGTATGTTATTTCAGTTCAAGAGAGATAGGACCTGTGTTTGCTTCACACCTGCAGACATGTAGCTAAAGCAGGGGTGGGAAACCTACTTCTGTCACAGGATCCACCCATACCCCACACTCCACTCCACTATTGAGTGCTAGAGAAATGTTTCCTTTTTCTAGCACTGAGAAGAGAAACCCTGCTCTTATTTTTGAGTGGAATTTCCATGATCAGCCTTAGAGAAAGACAGCCAGGGAAAGTCTGCTCTTTTCCCCATGCACAGAAAAGCACAGGGTAACTGCTCTGTTGCTTTCTGCACAAAGGCATTAGAGGACAGGGTTTTGAGAGAGAGGGGTCTGCACTGATGTCATTCAGCCCTGGGGGATGTCCCCAGAGGCCATCCTGTGCCTAGGGTCAGAACAGTTTCAATGAGTTATATATCGTGCTATTTCTGCTGCACAATTCTTCCCAAATCTATCTGAAGGTACAAGATAATAGCATTTAATTCTCCTGGCTCTTTATCTCAAGCACACGCCACAAGCAGTTCAATGTTAAAGCAGTAACATACCACTTTTGGTATCTCTGTATGTAAACCCATCCAGAAGCAAGAAGCAAAGCAAAGCAAAGCACTCCAGCTCACCTTCACAAGCATGTCAGCCACATGCATATTTCTGGAGTCTTCAGCAAACACAGTGGTAAGAGCTTCTATATACCAGGATCCACGCTTAGTATTTCTCATAGCAGCTGTACCTATAAACAAAGGAATAAAGCCAATCCAAAGTAAAAAGAGTTCAGAAGGTGTAACAACCTTACAGCACTTCACTAGTAGCATTGCAGACCTTTACATTATTATCCAGGATACCTTTCAGACATGCATATCCACAGATCATATCAGAGCACGTGGGAAGTCGCAACTTCTGATTTTCGTTGGCATCACTTTCTTCACAACCTGGGGAGTCAGCACGCTCATTTCCATCTATTTGGTCCACTCCACGGTCTGTCTCATCTGAAAAGGAATACAATGGTGAAAAATCAATTGCATGAAGGTTTGTCAAACAACGTTTTAATGGCAATCATTATTTGCATTCCACTGGTAGACATTACCCACACATTCCTTGTCACAGATTGCACCTCCAGCAATACAGACTGACACTTCCCAGGACAGTCTTACTAGCCATTTAACCTTTTCTGCAATTATTTAACTGCTCCAAGCACACTGGTACTGGTCACCATCACACATGCAATTAACACTCATATCAAAATATGCATGATACACCAGGCTCTGACTGCTAAGAAATGAGGGGGTGGGGGGAGTTGGAAGGAACTAGAGGGTTCCTGGTCTCTCTATGTGTGTATTATATCTGGCAGAAGGGTTTCAAGATCCTCTCTACCTTTCTGCATTTCTGGGAAGGCTTCTGAATATCCAACAGTCAGTACAGTTAGGACTGTAAAACAGATAAAACATTTGTGCTAAGCAGGTATTAACCAAAATAGTAAGAGACCAAATAGATCATTCCTTGCTCATAATTTCTCCTTTTTGAGCAATACAATAACCCAAACTTCCTCATTATTTGTCAGATATTTACTGATAAAAGAAGACAAATGTCTGTCTAGGAGTAGTTGAAACCAAAAAACGCCATTTCAGAACTAGAACATTTCCACCATCACTGCTGACCAGAAGCTTTGCACTCACTAGGACAGGCTTCCCCATAGTGATGCCTTCCAAAGAGGCGGCAGACTACAGTGCCTGCCAAACCCTGCTAATTTAGCTAGTTCTGCTTTCAGGTGGTGGGAGTTATAGTCCAACACATCTGGAGTATATCATGTTAGGGATGGCTTGCTCTACATGAATTTTAAAGGAACTCTGTAGAGTGAAGTAGCTGACCTGGAACCAACAAAGTAGTTTGATTCTGTTAGCATTTGAACAGATCTTTAAACCCCAAAACACCTCTGGGAGAAGCTGCACCAGCTACTGCCCCTCTAAAATCATCATGCCCTTCAAACTGTACAATGCACTCAGATTTCTAACCGGTAGTAAATGTGTACACAGGCCATTTAGAGGTGCTATATTAAAAGGATGGTGTAAATACAACACTTGATTGTTGCAGAGATGTTAAATGTGTAGGCAACTTGCCATGTTTCACAACATGGGATTACGTGGTACTTTGGAAACCATCAACTACCCACCAAACGTTAAAAAGAAGACAGACAAGTCTTTTTGCACTGGAGTAGCATCTATATGATCATTAGCCTCTCTAGCTTTGATATGGAAAGCATCATATCATTATCCATTAGCAAATCCATTACAAGGGTAGAAGACAAGAGTTATCCAACTTGTGACTCTTTAAGGTTAACACTTCTTCACACAACACATAGTTGAATTGCGGAAAACATTACCATGGCCACTAAACATGATGGCTATGCACTGACTGGAGACCAGCTGCTGGGGAATGTGGAAGTGCACTTATGTCCCACTTGCAGGTGTCCCACAGGCAGCTGGTGGCCACTGTGTGATCAGAACCGTGAGCTAGATGGGCCTTCAGCCTGAGCAGGCATAGCTTTTCTTGTGTTGTTACAACAAACTCAAGCTTTGAGGTAGCTACAGCCTACTTAAAATGGATCCAGTAATGACTGCAAAACATTTCCAGTAGAAAGGAACTTGCAACATTGCCAAATGTTTTGACTTTCAGTAAATTAAGAATGTTAACAATTTGGTTCAAGAACAAAAAATATGTTTTATCTTTGAGATAAAGCATTTATCCTGAGAACTGCTACACCTATCCCAATAATCTTTTATCTCTCTTATCTATGTGTTCAAAGTGATCCCTACTCAGGCATCTATCTGCTCAAAAAAAGTCATCTCTGCTCAGGCATTTTGCATTCCCTGGATCCAGGGGTGGTAAATGCCTTGTTACACTTCCCAAAAAACAGTGTTAGGAGACTTCTGCTCAGCTTCATATCCATGCTGTGTGGTCCCACCAGGTTCCATCTTGTCTTACATGCAATTTAACATCTATATGAAACTGCTGGGGGTATCACCTGGGAATTTGGAGCATTCTGCCATCAGTATGTAATGCAACCAACACCCCCCCCCCGATTTCATCTGAATTATGAAAGGCCGTATGAATACCAGGAGATAGTGATGGGCAGGATGACAGCCAAACAACTGAAATTAAATCTGGATAAGATGGAAGTTCTACAGCTAGGCTTCCTGGTCCAGAAATTCAGTAAACCTGTTTGGGTGGAGTAGCACTCCCTAGATGAAGTGGGTATGCAGTCCAGGAGAAACCCTCAACTTGAAGCTGACACCAAGATCTAAGTAGGCTCAGCAGTGAGCACTGCTTATGATCAATTATGGACAATTTACTGGCTATGGCTATTTCTGGGCGAGGATAACCTGGCACCAGTATTTCATGTTCTGGTAACTTCATGACTGGACTATCACAAAGGTCTTTATTTGGGGGACTCCAATATAATCTGAAAACTGTAGCTGGTGCACAATGGTGTGCATGCTGTCAGGAAGAGTGAGAGAATATCACCAGCTTGGAAATCTCTGTACTGGCTACCAGTGAACTACTAGGCCCAATTCCAGGTACCTGAAGGACCACCTTCTCCAGTGCTATCTGCCTAAGATTTAAGACTAGCTGGGGAGATTTTGTTTGTGGCATCCTTGAGAAATGTGGCCAATGGAACATTCACTCTGGTGGCAACCTACCTTTGGAATTCTCTTCCACTAATGACTGAGTTATCCTCCCATGAGGTTTTCATTCATATTTACTTGAACATGTGTGGGGCATCCAAACAAGTGTTCTATCAATTTTCTGAAGTTGTGATGGTTTTAGTATAATGAATTATCTGTAATGTGAGTGTCATTTTAATAGCATGAAGGTGTGGTATTTGTCATATATGGGTTTCACCACCCTGGACTCCATGCAAGAAAGAGCAAGATCTAAATAAATAAAGGATTCAACATTTGGTAAAGAGCATTAGATTTGAAATATTCCCATAGGATGGCAAGTAAAAAGGTATTACATTAACTACCACAGAATACTTTGGATTTGCTAAAGTGAATACAGAATGCCACAATTGTTAAGTTTTCCTGATTCAAGTCTCTCTTCTGTTTTTCTGCTCCCCAAGTAAGACTGCAAAGGAAGAGCAGGGCTATCACTTTTTTCCATGTTCCTGAAGAATAGATATTCATTAGGCTCTGTCGCTTGCTTCATTGTTCATGTCTCCTTCAAACAATTGTTCTACCAAGTAGTTGGGTCTAGCCTATACCAGTCTTTTTCAATTAACATGAGGTCTTCCAACTCTTCTGGAGTACAATGCCCATCAGCTCTCACCAAATGCCATGCTAGCTACAGATAATGAGACTTATGCCCACCAACTGTTTTGTACTGCTACATTATGGAAGACTGGTCTATACATTCAATATTTGGACAGTTTTGGTACTTTTTCATGGCAGCTCCTGGGGACTATATAATTTCTGCATGGGGGGTGGTGGAGGGAGAGGAAATGCCATCTCCAGATTTCAGGTGAAGTTTTCCATAAAATTTCCTGACACTTCTGGGTAGGTAGGTAGGTCACATTTAAGACAACAACCTGAAACATCCACTTTTGTGCTCAATAAACATTTGTGCAGTGATTTTTACTTTTGTCCAATATGGGCCCAAGGACATTAAAAGGACTAGAAAAGTACAATATATTGAAATAATTTGTGGAAGCATCATGGAAAAGATGATAGGAGAAAGGGGATAAATCTTATTTTTCCAATTTCACATGAGGATTAAATAGCTCCTTGTAGTCAAGGCATAGTCTTTCAGTCGCATATTATAAACCAAAATCTTCTTTAGTTTGCCAGCTATCAGAAACTATGGAACAATGAGGAACTGTGCTATTGGACTGTAATTGCTAGAAGAATATCTCTCCTCTTTTACCAGTGGCAACAGCTGTAGTACCTTGCTGATGTATGTACTACGTGAAAAGTAGTTTGGAGACTCAAAGGACGGACATTTTAGAGCTTTTTGTGGGAAAATCACACTTTTCTAATTCGGCAGTTAGAAAATGTGTACACACAAAACTAATGAAAACAAAATTAATATGGCTAATTGACTAAAAGTATAGCTGCTGATGTCTTTCAGTGAGGAAAAAGGATCCAAGGCTACACTATAATTGCAAAGCATATAACTGTCCACATTAGTTCATGTTGTTATTTTCCAAAAGAACATCAGTTTCAATTTATAACATCATATTCTAAGTTACTTTCAACAGATATCTTCAATCTCAACTGTGGCATCAGAGAAGCTTTTCTCAGAATTGTTAAGAACAATTACTGCAAGGCACACAAACAGGTGGACAAAACATCCTAAACAGATTTTGCAATTAATTTCAGGTCATAAATTCCAGCTAGATTTTTCACTGAGGTTGTTCAACAAAGCCTCCATGATTTACAAAATGTTACTGTAGCTCTAAACCCCAAAGAATGTGCCTCTCTCACTTAACTGAATCCTATACATTTAAAGAGTATGATTCAACAGGCACCTTTTATGGTAAAGTGAAGAAAAAAGCATCTGCCCTTGCATGTGAAAATGAAGATTTATGATGTTTTCACTGATCTTGGAAAGACTTCACATGGCAAGTATCAATTTTGCACTTCACCAATGGCTGATTATGCACAATAAGGGGTGTGCTGTACAGTACTGTCATTGTTACTTGAGCAGAATATGCTACCAGCACATGATGTTCTATGCCAAAGTATGCAACCTGAGAGCTGAATGCCTCCCCCTTTAGCTGCTGCAGTCACCTGTCTGCACTCTCTACTCCCTTCCCTAGGTATTATTATATAGGTCGCTCATCCTCAGCCACTGCTACCAGAGATCAGAGTTATCTACGTGAAGATTTCTGGAATGTGTGTACATGAGCATGTATGTCATTCTGTTGCTTTGACACCAAAACAGTGATTTGGTGTTCCTCAGAGAGTTGATATAAAGCTCATTTTCAAAACATCTTTTCCAGTTTGCATGATTGCTTATATATGTCCTCCAACAGAATAGGACGGAATATTAGAAAAGCAGGTTGCTTACCTGTAACTGATGTTCTTCGAGTGGCCATCTGTGCAGTCACACATATGGGTACTGCGCCTGCACAGTGCCTTTGGCTGGAAGATTGATAGCTAACGGTTTTTGGCGGGAAGCTCCGCTCCCCCTCCCCCTTGTGGCCTATAAAGAGCGGAGCGTCTGCCATTTTGTTCAGTCTTTGCGACCGAATATACAGTATGTTAATGGAATTTTTTTTTTTTTTTGTCGGTACCATAAAGGAGATGGTCGGTACCGAAAATGCCCTCTCTTATCGACATTGAGCTGTCGACGCATCCACTCACCAACACCGAGCAGGGCCGGCAGGCGGGTTGTGTGACTGCACAGATGGCCACTCGAAGAACATCAGTTACAGGTAAGCAACCTGCTTTTCTTCGTCGTGGCCTCTGTGCATCACACATATGGGTAGATTAACAAGCTTCCCATCAAAGGAGGAGGGAAGGTGTCCTTATCGAAGGACGGAGGAGAGAACAGCTCTACCGAAGGAGCAGTCCCGTCGAGCCCGAACATCAAGACGGTAATGCTTGGCGAAAGTGCAGGGATTCGCCCAAGTAGCGGCTCTGCAGACGTCATCAATCGGAACCCTGGATGCGAATGCAGAAGATGTAGTGACAGCTCTAGTAGAATGGCCTCGAGGAACTGAAGGCAATTCGAGCTTAGCTAACTGATAACACAAGACTAGTGTGGACTATCCATTTAGAAAGGCTTTGTGGAGTGACTGGGTCGCCCTGATCTCTAGCTGAATATTTGATGAACAGTTTATTGGATCGCTGAATAGACTACGTTCGCGATCGATAAAAGGCTAAACAACGCCGAACGTCGAGGGAGTGCAAGGATCTTTCCAAGGGATTCGACGGCGATGGAAAAAAGGCAGGCAGTACAATGTCTTGTCCTGTATGGAAAGGTGTAGAGACTTTGGGCAAGAAAGATGGGTCGAGACATAAAACGACCTTTTCTCTGTGGAAGTTTAGATAAGGAGGGTCGACGCGGAGGGCACAAAGTTCACTGGCCCTCCGGGCTGACGTGACAGCTACAAGGAATGCCGTCTTCCAAGAAACTGATCGGAGATCCACAATCGCCAAAGGTTCAAAGGGGGCCTTCATAAGGGCCTGTAGAACTACAGAAAGACTCCACATGGGCATAACCAGTCTAATTGATGGATTAAGATTATACAGTCCTTTCAAAAATCTCTTGAGGATAGGATGAGAAAATAGGGGTGATCCGTCGACTAAGCCACGGTAGTAGGCTATTGTAGCCGTATACACTCTAATAGAAGACGGCTTCAGTCCAGAGTGATGCAACTCCAGAAGGAACTGAAGAATTTGTTCGATTGATGAGACAAGTGGGGAGAACGAATGAGACTCAGCAAAGGTGGAAAAACGTTTCCATTTAGCCGTATATGACTTCCTTGTGGACGGCTTTAGGGCAGAGTCGATAATATGCTGAATCTCAGGGTGCAAGAGCGTTGGGTTCGAATTCGACGGGGTCTGTCTCGAACCGGATGGTACGGAGAGACTGTGGCAGTGAGAGGCACCCGCATGGTTGGATTTGAGAATCGGAACCGAAGCAGTCAAAGTAATCGTCGATACCAATGGATTAACAGAAGCTGTCGGATTCGAGGTTCTCGAATCCGTCGTCGGCCCCAATGGAAGGTCAATCATCGAATCCGCCACACTGTCAGGTTCAATGAGAGCAAGTCCGGGTGATGAAGTGCGCCGTCCATTTGCGTTATAAGATATGGAAGTGCCGGAAGATGAAGAAACTCCCCGCGGGAGATGTCAAGCAGTTTCGCAAACCACGCCTGACATGGCCACCAAGGGGCAACTAGTATCCCCGATGCACGGTCGCTCAGTATCTTTGCTATGACCCTCATCAGAAGAGGGATCGGAGGGAAAGCATATAAGTTGATGTTGTCCCAAGGGATCATGAATGCGTCCCCTAGGGATGCTTGTCCGATTCCCGCTCTGGAACAGTAAGTCTCGCATACCCTGTTCCGTCGAGTAGCGAATAAGTGCACATCGGGGAACCCCCAGCGCCTGAAAAGGTGGTTGCGCGTATGAGGATCCAGTTCCCACTCGTGAGAAGTGAAGTTGTGTCTACTGAGAAGATCTGCGTGCACGTTGTCTGTGCCAGCCAGATGAACGGCCATCAGAGTAATGTGTCTCTCAATGCACCAGTCCCAAATTCTCATAGAAAGCCTGGCTAAGGTCGGTGACTTCGTCCCTCCTTGCTTGTTCAGATAAAAAACGGTCACTATATTGTCCGAAGTTATCTGAATGATCCGATGATGAAGGAGGTCTTCGAAAGAACGAAGGGCTTTGAAGACTGCCAGCAGCTCTAGGAAGTTGATATGATTTGTGGATTCTAGACAAGTCCACGTTCCCTGGGTAGACAGGCCAGAGCATATCACCCCCCATCCTAGGAGAGACGCGTCAGTACCGAGAGTTATCAAAGGAGGTCGCGCCCTGAAGGGGACTCCCATCACAAGATTGGTCGGTTTCAGCCACCAGCACAGGGAGTGGAGCAAGGAAGATGGGATCCGAATCAGTTTTGACTGTGGGTCTCTTTGTGGATGATACGCCTTGTTGAAGAATAGTTGTAGTGGGCGAAGCCGAAGTCTGGCATGTGGAACTACGGCAACTGAGGAGGCCATATACCCCAGGACCCTCTGGATGGATCTCGCCGTAACCGTTCCCTCTCGTCGGATTCGATGGATATGGCGAGCGAGAGTCTGCTGTCTGTCCTGAGGGAGGAAGGCTTTCTCCAACGTCGAATCCAAGCGGGCCCCAGTGAAGGTGAGCGTCTGTGTCAGAAGAAGAGAATATTTCTCTGTATTAATATGTAGGCCCAGACTATCTAGTAAGGTACGGGTTGTATGGATGGTGTCTAGGAGTCCTTCTCTGGATTGCGAGACCAACTGCCAGTCATCGAGGTACGGGTAAATTTGTATGCCCTGAAGGCATAGGAAGGCACAGACAGGAGCCATGCATTTGGTAAAAACTCTCGGAGCCGTAGCCAGTCCAAAGGGTAAAACTGTGAACTCATAAAGTTGGTTTGCAACAGCAAAACGGAGGAAATGCCTGTAAGTTGGATGAATTGAAATATGAAAGTAGGCGTCCTTCAGGTCCAGTGAGGCGAACCAATCCCCTCTCCTTAACAACGGCAAAATGTTTTGAAGGGTGGTCATGCGAAACTTTCTCGGTATAATAAACTTATTCAAGTCCCGTAAATCCAAAATCGGACGTAGACCACCATCCCGCTTGGGGACCGTAAAGTATCTGGAATAGAATCCGTGAAGTCCGTCAGATGGAAATACTTGACGAATCGCTCCTTTAAGGAGAAGTTGATGTATTTCGTCGAGAAGTACCGGCGAACATGAAGTAGACCGGATCAGACTCGATGGAGGAACGATGTCGAATTCTATTCGATAGCCGTGTTGAACAATGGATAATACCCACTGGTCAGATGTGATGGACTCCCAAATGGGGAGTCGGCTTCGGAGCCGATCCCCAGATGAGAGGGGGGTGGGTATTAGAGGAGCATGAGGAGTGGTTCGCCAGTCCCGTCAGCGCTGCCTCCGATCGACGAAATGACGGCGGCCCTGTTGGAAGCGCTGTTGGGGCTGAGGGCGGCGGTGCTGTTGATGCTGTTGTTGCTGGCAGTGTTGCGGCAGCTGTCTCTGCTGGTATGACTGCCTGTAGGATGGCCGATTCCAGGACCACTTACATCTGTTGTGTGACTGGATCTCCATCCTGCGCGCTGTCATTCTTGACTCATGCAGTTTCTTGAGTTTGTGGTTGGTACGTGAATGGAAGAGCCCGGAACCATCAAAAGGCATCTCTTCTATTCGCCACTTGGTCTTCTCCGGGAAATTACAATTCCGAAGCCATGCGTGTCTCCGGAGGGAAACGGCACCGACCAAGGCCCGGGGGTCAGTGTCCACGTGGTGCCGTGCCGTGGACAACTGCTGCACCGCGACCTGCAAGGCTTCTTTGATTAGGACCTTCGCAAGGTCACCCTGGTGGTCTGGGAGGGTGGAGGCGACATTGTGGAGGCGCTGCATAATAAAATACTGATATCGCGCCAACGTCGCCTCGTAGTTGGAAATGCAAAGTCCTAAGCCCGAGGCAGCATAGACTCGCCTGGCCAGGGAATCTATTTTCCGGCCCTCCTTATCCCTTGGCGCCGTATGTCCTCTTGCCTCTCTGCCTTGCGAGGATTCAACGACCGCCGAATTTGGTTTCGGGTGCTTTAGCAGGAAGGGGATGTCTTCTTCCCAGACCCTGTACATAGACTCATATCTCCTGGACGTCGGCTGAGGATGTGAAGATAGGTCCCAGGGCTGCGTCATCGCCTGCCGCAGGGTAGTTATAAGCGGCAGAACGATGGAGGTCGATTGCTCCCCGCAGACGACATCGTAAAACTTGTCAGTCGACGGTCCCGGGCGCTGGGCAGCGTCGACGTCCAGGGACTGGACAAGCCTCGACATCAGCTCTGCGAAGGAGATGTGTGACTCATCGGGTGACGCAGGATCCTGGGATGTCACCACGATGTCCGGGGAGGTTGAGTCTACTTCAGAGTCATCCGAATCAGCACCGTAGTATGGGGGGGCAGAAGATGATGACTCCGCCGGCAAGAAGGAGCGCTGCTTCCTTTTTGCGGGGATCGAGGTGGCACCCTCCTCGAATCCACTGACCGCGGTTTGTCGCGGGGTGGAGGTGAGGATCGCGCCCTGGGAGCAGGGTAGTACCCCACAGAGAGTGGGTCTCCCCAAGGTTGGTAGTAGGGATGACAACTCTCCGGGCGTTGCTCTACCGAGTGGCTCCTCCGATTCCCTGGTGGGGACAGGCCAGCTTCTGTCTCCAATGCCACCGCGGGCATCGGTGTCAGTGACCTCGCTCTAGGAGGGGAGTCCTGGATTTCCCCATCCGAAATAGACCCCCATAGAGTTGGAAGGGGTGCAGGCAGGAGGTTGACCGCACGTCGGGGAGACCCTTGAGGGGTAACCCGCATGGCCTCCTGAAGGATCGGTTTGGGCGGGGTTGGTATCGTAACCGCCACCAGTACCGAGGGTCCCGTTGGCTCTGAGTACCGATGTCGGGAACGGTCCATGGACTTAGCCTTCTTTGGAGGCTTAGAGGCCTTCTCCTTTCTGGCCTTCTTATGGCCTGCCGGCTTCTCTTCGGCATGCTTCCGCTTCTCATGCCTCTTTTTTGGTGAAGCAGAGGGGGCCACCAAAGCGGACGCACCTTCATCCGAAGGGCGTGAGGGTGGAGCCACAGAAGTGGAACCAGGTTTTGGGATAGAGACGAGTGGGTCTGATTGCATCAGAGCCCTATCCCAAAGGAGCCTCCGAAGCCGGTTCTCGCGGTTCTTCCTAGCCTGCTTTGAGAAGGCTAGGCAATGAACGCACTTATCCGTCCTATGCCCCTCTCTGAGGCAGAGGAGGCATAGGTCGTGCGGGTCAGTAGGTGCCATTTTTGACCCGAAGTCCGCACATTTGCGGAAAACCACTTGCTGCGCCATCGCAGAAGAAGAGAAGAAAAAGAAGAGCGATAGTGCAGAGGGTAAGTATATATTTTTGGTTTGTTTGTTTTGATAGATCGAAGAAGAAATAACAAGAGAAAAACTACACAGAAGCGGGAAACGAAGAAAGGGGAAAGTAGTGTAAGGGCAATATATAAGGAGAGAACCAAGAATAGCCAAAGCGAAAGTCGAAAGCGGCACGAGGCACAGCGAACCCCAGTCGCAAAGACTGAACAAAATGGTGGACGCTCCGCTCTTTATAGGCCACAAGGGGGAGGGGGAGCGGAGCTTCCCGCCAAAAACCGTTAGCTATCAATCTTCCGGCCAAAGGCACTGCGCAGGCGCAGTACCCAAATGTGTGATGCACAGAGGCCATGACAAAGAACAGGACAGAATATTAATCTTGGAGGATAATATTCTTATATTTTTATTAATTTATATTTTAAATTAAGATGTTACTTTAGTCACCATGAGCACTATTTTTGGTGGAATGGTGGTACAGTGGTACCTCGGCTCATGAACGCCTCAGTTCATGACCAAATTGGGTTGCGAACAGAAATTTCATTAAAAAATTGCCGCAGGTCAGAAATTCTGCATTGGGTGATGATTGCGAGCGTATCCGCCTTCCCTGCACGGGTGCGATCACGTTCATGCTGGGCGGTGGGGGAGTTGGCTGTGATTGCGCTTGTGTTCCCTGCCCAAGCATACCCACGCCCGCCTCCCCCCGCATGCCCACCTCCCTCCACCCCCCTGCACAATCGCTTGGCTGGGGGGGGGATGACCACGATCTTTGTTGTTCTTTGTCACTTTGCTTCACATTTTTGCAGAATGGATTAAACTTATTTACATTGACCCTTATGGGGAAATTTGACTTGGTTCACGACCAATTTGGGTCACGACCAGAGTCCTGGAACAGATTAAGTTCATGAGCCAAGGTACCACTGTATATACATTTAATAAAGAAAAAAAATGGCATACTTAAAAAAAAACACAGAAGGGACTGAAAAGCTATTTGATTTTGTCCATCCAGCAGGGTTATTCAAGTTCTGCATAAAATTGAGAAGTGTGGCTAACACCACCAAAGATCTCAAAGTTGAATCTGAGGAGAACTTAGGTTTCCGTCAGGTATTTTGTAGTAAGTTGCTTCCTTCTGAGAAGGCAGATGACAGACCATACTTTAGAGACGAGACCATTAAGTAGATCCCACTTCAAGGTTCCACAAATCTATTGAAAACCACCTATGATAAAACTTACGGCACTTAGCCTATACTTAACTATACCGTACCTGTACTTTTTATTTAGGAACACATGTTATATTTCGTATAGATTTAGATTCTAACATGATTTGAAAGGATGAAGGAAAATAAGCTACCTTATGAATCTCCCACCATTTTCCATGCTGGTTACAGTCTCTTAAAATTAGCAATGTATTAGGAATCCAGTTGCTTCAGCGAAGTTCCAGGGAATCTGGCCTGCTTTCTCTCTATCCTAAGTCCACCTCATGCAGAGTGTTCACATGGGCTTCTGGCAGGCTGGCAGTGAGTTCAGGTGAGGCTGGCTTGTACACACCGCCCGCATGTCCACTGTGCAAGTGGAGTCCTGCTTCTGCGCATGTGACTCGCAGGCTTTCTGTACTTTGTACAAAGTATTATGTACCTTGTGTATTTCTGCAAAGGAATGGCTAGCATTCTTGCATGTTCACGGATCTGTTCTTTGCTTGGCTCACTTGCAGGCCGTGGACAAGCACAGGAAAAACGACAGGCGAGTGCAAGAGTCAGATTCTGGCCTGATCTTCACATCCCTACTTGAAACATACCATAGGTTTGCAGGTAACCTTCCCAGGCTATGCACTCTATGTGCTTTCCGGTAGCTTTCTTCCATCATTCCCATCACTAGATTTCATTTCTTTCATACTGGACTCTCTCACAAGGGACCGTGAGGAGGAAAACATTTTAACGTCTTTTTTTCCTACATCCTGCACAGAGCTCTAAATCAATGAACATTTAAAGGGAACCTCAGGGTAGCCAACTATTTCAGTAGACTTTCCTTTCAAAGGGATTTGTAATGCTTTTGCTGTAGAGATGAAGGTTTTTATGGAAGGTGGGTTCATTCTCCCAGCATCCAGCAAAGAGAAACAAATGCCAGTCTAGCTTCAAGAGAAAAAGAGCAGTTGAGATAACATTCCAGCACACAGATAAAATCTCCATGCTAGACTGTGATTAGTGCGGCTAACTGCCCCTCACTACACATGCAAGACATGGGAATTATCCCAAAGCTCCCCTTCTCCTTTTTCATGGTACTGCAGGGTCTGTGATTTGCTGACCACATGCCATGCAGAGTGAGGCGCACTTACAGAGAGAGGTAGTGACAACAGCAAGGCAGGGAGGTGAATGTGGGTTCCGCTTATACCTGAGAGAAGCAAAGAGGAGAGTTGAGCGCAAGCTGTGCAGAAGGGGGAATGTTTGTGAAACACAGGTACCCACCCCCGCCCTCCCTGCAACACTTACCTCCCCGGCATGCTTGAACGAAGAACATTTTGGGCTTATTCTGAAGATTAGGGCAGTTTGCATTATCAAAGAGTCTGAAAATCTCCTGCAGCTGTGAAAGAATGAGGAAGCAAGGAATAAAAATTTCTTAAACTGTTAGATCATTTCCCCCACCATTTAAAACTTTTTCATTCAGGTATATTAATATATTTTATTTCTTACTGTGTAAGTCACCCTGCAAACATTTATATTGAGGAGTGGCACAAAATTTTTTTTAGAACAGATGACCAAGAACAACGTTTGCATCATCACACCAAGATCACATTCCACCCTACTCTTTCTATAGTTATTCTGCCAGTTAATTCCCAGTTCCCCCAAATAACCACAGATGTACTTCAGGCAGAGGTTGGTTGTCACCTTCAACATTTCTATATACAATCCGACCCAAGAGAGAATTCACATATGGTAAGTTACCTGAACGAGCCTGCCATCAACTCCATAGACTCCACCCTCTATGCCATGTGAGAGAAGGGACACTATGCAGGAATCTACATCTCTGTGAGCTGGAAGCTTTGAAAATTTTTCCAATTCTTCCTGTATTTCCTGAGAAAGAAAGATAACCAAGATCAGCAGTCCCTGCAACTGCACATACCAATGAACTAGAATATGCACAATTACTAGAGTAAACCCAGGTAGGTACGTATGTATGTATGTATGTATAAATAAATAAATGACAGCCCACACTCAAAGGATCATTACGGGTTAAGTTATGTTGTTCTTGCTGAACAATGGGTTCTTGCTGAAATGTGGGTTATCATGTTGTCTGAACCCAACCAAGCTAACAAACCATGTTACCCACAAACAACCCACGCAGAGAATCCATGTTGTGTTGAGTTGTGAATTGTTCTTGGGTTGTTCTTGTTCAAACTATGGTTAGTATGAGTTCAGAAAATACAGTAATTCCCAGTTAACAACCCACAGTGCAATAAACGAGTGTTATGTTGCCCAAACTCAGTCTACAGCCACACTTGTTTACAGCTTTTCGTGTCACACAACCCTGGCTAAACAGGCTTGTTGCCTGTAGGCTCGTTGCTACCAAGAAACTGTAGCATGCTGATAATTAGGCTAAACTCCTGGCACATGACCAGCATGCACAAGCATGGAAAATAAGCCACCACAGTTTCTTTCCCCTCCGTAGTTGTACAAACTAGGCCTATGACTGCTCTTCCTTCTCAGCGTTTAAAGCAGATAATTAAGACTATCTTTTAAGCAAGCTTGTTATGGTTATTTGTATTTTTACTGCCAACACTTGGGTTTTAATTTGTTCCTTTCTCTGTTGTATTTTGTCATTTTTATTATCCTGTTTTTGTTTATATGTATACTAGCATGCTATGAAGATTAAAAACCAGTTTATGCTATCAGGTTTACAATCCAATAAGCAATTAAAAAAAGGAATTGAAGGGAACAGAAACATAAGTAAATTCAGACACTAAATCTTCATAATGTTACATAAATATTTAATGATTGAGCAGAGACAATTCTGGGAGTGAAGAAGCCCAAAGTCCCTGCAGAGCTGATGAAAGGCCATATTATCTCATTTCTCCTATTGCTGTAACCTGGAAGAGATTTTTAAAGTTTCACACCTTTTCCTACCATCTTCTAAAATGGTCTTATTGATATTGAACTTTCAGAAATCTTGACCAAAAAGTGGGTCATCGATTGTTTACCTGAAATTAAATTACCCTCTGCATCACTGCTGAGAGCTTTACAACACCACATTCTTCGTGTGCACCATACTAATAGGATGTCAGAAACCAATGTGTGTCTTTTAAAAACAAGTAGCATGTGCTGCCAAAAATCTTTATGTTGCTATAAAAAAGCAGTAAGGCAAGTTAGTTGAGCTGTGCTATTGGAAAAGGATCTTACATTACAGCAGATTTCAGATACAAGCTGGAAATGAAGCAGGCTAAAATGAAACTTCACAAGTTATCAGAAGCACTGAAGAAAAAAAAATCAAACAAAAACTTTTTAAAGTTGAAGGCACTGTAGATACAATCGTGGACAGACCTTCTTGTTCTTTACATACTTGGGTCTTGCCCATATATTGAAAGATTTTGAAAATAAATGATTTTGCTTATCAAAAAACATCTGATGATATAGCTCTATATTAATTAATTACACGCATACTAAGCTATTTTTAAGTTGGTACAAAATTACAGAAAAAAACACACTTTTCTTAATTTTTACAGCTAAAATCCTTACTTTAAAGCACTGGGAACAATATATCCTAAGGACAGGGTAAAAGATTAAAATAATAGAGATCTCGGAGAGATCCATTCAGAGTTCAGAAACTCTAGAGTCAAGGTAAACAATGCCATTATGGCCCCTTTTTGTTAACATTTATTTTTTACCCAGGAAAATCAGATCACTGTAGCCACTATGGAGTGCTAAACTGAAATTTGGCCTAAAAGTGGCTTTTTTTGTTTTTGCCTTTTTCTTCTTCCTCCCATTTTAAGAAGATACTTCACAGGAGTCCCTGCGTCAAACACATTCCCTGCACCTCCCAAAGTTGCTTATCCCTGTGCTAGAATATGTATCGGCTTCTATTTGAAATCAGTAGACTGCTATTAGTGATGCACGTATGAAGAATTTTAATGACATTTCAATGAAAAATTGAGTGGACAATGTTTATTAGCCATTGTATGGAAGAAAGATTGGTATTATGTTCTGTAGATTTGTATTACCATTTGTTAAAAAGCTTTAACAGGTTGAAATCTATTTATTAGATTTTTAACCAACTCCATTAGCAACATTACCTAAATATAGCCTTTGCTAATAAAATAGTAATGATAAAGAAATTAAAGATAAAATACTTCATAAAAATAAATGAAATTGTGATAGCTAGGTAATAATGGTAACAATTCCACAGGGCAATACAATCTGTAGTAAATATAAAATATTTGCTCCCTCAGAACCTTTTCCATGTTGATAATTGCACCAATTAGTGAATTCACTGCATGTAAACAATTCGAGAAAGTTTTTATGTTTGCTTAATTCTCCAGGCTCACCTCTGCAGTCTGGTCATGTCGTACAACCACCTGGTACCCAAGGTGTTTGAAGAGCATATCTAGGGCAGCGTAATCTACATTTCCACCAGAACGGAACTCCAGATCTGTCTCATTGCTGAACCTCACATTACTAAGTATAAAAGCGAGCCCTCGTGGGCGTGATTTCAACTTGTATGCCTGTGAAACAGAGGTAATATGATGGGTCCTGTTTCCAGGTACAGATGTTAAACAGTAAAATCACAATATAATTAAAATGAATCATAACCCAAATGCTGATGCACCTAGGCAACTCTACTCAAATAAATGCAGAGATCAGGAAGAAAAGTATATGTATACTGTATGTTGGTTGAATTCTTTCAGAATCCACCCTTCTAGCATCTGAGGACTTCCTCTCATACTTGGGCCAGTTCTGTAAAGTGACCCAAGCCAAGTGGAAGTCTGTGAATGTTCATGGACCTGCATTTGCCCTGCCAGCAACCTTCCCAAATAGGTGTAGCTGCCCCAAGTGTGGCTGCAGGATGCAGAAGAGGGCTGCTGTGAGCAAGTGGACTAGGTATCATTCCCAGTGACCAACCTTCTTCCCATCTTGGACAGTTAACAGCAGCAGCATGGGGCATGGAAGAAGGGCACTGCTTCACAGCACGCGGGACTCAAAAATCCGTAATTTATGTTATTTTAACAACCTGGTGAAAGAAGACATGAAGCTTTGGGAGGGAATTAAGTTATCTAAGAGGAGAAATGACTGATTAAACAGATGCATTAAACCACCTGCTTCTATTGTTTAGTCCATGTTTTGAGAGTTATATGGCTGCTCATGCTTCTACAATTCATTGTGAAAGATAACATGTTTTCTCCTGAATGAAGCCCGTGTATGAAATTCTTTAGGAGACGCTCGTCTAGGAGAAAGAGAAATGTAGCTCCCAACCCTCAGATTACTTACCAAGTGCTCATGAGCATGATAGAATTCTGGGGTGCATGGCTTCACCTGAGGATAGTGGGGGCCGTCTCCATTATCCAAGGAATGCTCCATTAGCTCTGCAAAGACACATGCATGCAAACAGCTTAGCAACAAAACAAATTGCTTCTGTCAAGTCATATAACTTGGAGATACTTGGAAAATTAGCATTGTGAACTTCTTACTCAAAACTATCTATCTCTACTGAGGTACAAGGCTGGGGTCATGTTTTACTTGTGTTTACCTCACTGAAAACTCATTTTAGCAAAGTTACATGTGCTAGCATTTTTACTGAAGGAACAGAGGAGCTAGTCCAGAGTTTACTTCTAATAGAAACAGTTGAGAAACACAAATATTTTTTAGTAGAGCTGGAAAATTTTGGGTGGGAGGCCAGATAACTACTCACCCACCTAGCACCCTCCATGGACAGAGTGACATCAATGGGCAGGACCATGTCCCTTGTCATTATTTTTTTCTTTCACCTGATATACAGGAACCTGACTTTGTGGTGTACAGGCATTCCCTGGCCAAGGAAGATGAGAAGGATAGAGGAATCCTAACCAAAATCTCCAACTGCTGAGCTAATAGGAAGATTCCCTCTCTGCACCTCTGCAGAGGACAGGGATTTGGGGATGGGTGTCACCTGGTAAGCCAAGCTTGAATGACAGGCCTCAGGTTCCCCATTTGTTTTACCACGATTTTCTGTAGTATTTAGAATTGGAATTCTAATCCTTCTAATAATGCAGAATTCCAGGACCAAATAAGGCACTGTGCTAATTGCCTGAATGTAATTTAATGTGCATTTTAGTTAATTAAATAGCATTTAAGAGGAAGCTTGGGCAGGCTTAGTACAGTAAGGGTTACATGTGAATTCTGCATTTCATGGAAACTTTCATGGAGAGTCACAGTATCTCTTTAAATGTACATAACAGTGCCAAAGAAGAGGTATTTTTCAGGATTGTAAAAAGGTTATAAACAGTTGAAAACACTACTGAGATCTGGAGAGTTGAGCAAAATCCACCTCCAACTAGAACTAAAACCTGAATGGTACATTGTTCCAAATAACCTTTATTCAGTTCTCCATAACATATACTAAGATATGAGAAATGCTTCAGGACCTATTACTCATCCTAGAGGTCTAACAATTCTTTGTGGATGAAGAACAATATTGAGTACTGATACTTCTGTTCAATCAATCACCTTGCAGTGCTAATGGAAAAGTACTAATTGGAAAAAAAAATCTGCAGAAATTTTAAGGGAGATATTTCCACCCAACTTAAGGGTTTTTCAAAAGGAAAATGTGCACATTCATGAATACTTGTGGGAGGAAATCTGAAATATTTTCATAAATAAGAAACAACAGACAAGGTTTCTAAAAACAACTTTAGAATGTTGCTTTAGCTGCTTTTCAGTCCTGCTAAATGACTTCTAATAACTATTTAAAATACTCTATAGCAATGTATCATTCCAGTTCAGATATATGGTAGACATGCAAACTCTCAAATTCTTTGGCTGTTTAAAATTGTGATATATGAAATAAAGTAAGCTATCACATCAAGAAACAAATTAGCATATGAAAGTCAACTAACAGCAGCCAATTATATCTGATTAATTCTGTGTTAGAACTATCACTAACAGACATATATGGGAAAACAAACTATTGAATAATTTATTTGGTGACTTGTTAATAATAAAACATGCTGCAAATTAAAAGATCAGCGGGATACAACAGAATCCATGAGCTTTGGTCATAAAACGTGGATACTATTCCTGCAGTGAAGCTGTCATTTTATATAAAAATATACAATTTCTGTATTTTCTGGAGATACTTATTCTCCAGACAGTGGTCTGGACAGCAATGTCATTTGCCACACAGACCAGATCTTATGAATAAACCAGGTTCTATTCAAAACGAACAGTTAACCTCCTAATTCTAAGGATTTCTAATACGGAAGTAAGTACCTCCCAAGTGCTTTATTTTTATCTATTTATAAAATATTTATCTCTCCTTCAATTTAAACAATAAGCATTTCTGCAAAGAAGCAGACTGGACTTTTGAAGAACTGTCCAAAACAGGAAAATAAAGACTTTCTTATTTTGCACATTAATTCTGTGTCATGCAGGTTGCGTAAGTTTTTAACTGCCACAAGTGAAATAGTCAAATTCCACAGCAAACATACCATGATGCCAACGTGGCCTTTTTTGTGAAATTCCAGATTCAGAGTCAGAAAATGGTTGACTTTTTCCGTAGCCACGAGTGAGCTGAAATTAACCACATAAAATCATGAAACTGCCAACTAAGAACCCTTCTAGCTTTGAACAGCACAGATGAAAAAGACAGGAAAAACATTGATGTCACTCTTTTGTCTGCAGGATGTACACATGTGCCACCCAACCCATGTAGCCTGTTATTGAGCAACTCAGGAACAAAATGCACAGAAAAAATGTAATGCTTATGAACTCACATTTATTGAAATTTGGATTCAATGTAGCCTCTCCTACTCTGCCCTATCCTTTTCCAACCAGATGTGTACAAATGAATTTTGTTCCCCCAACTCTATCTCATCATAGCTATCATATTTTAACATGTCTCATTGTAGGATTCTGTGACTCTCCAGCTTCACACCAAAAATGGAATAACCAAGTTGCAGTTTGGGAAACAGTTGAATAGGGAAAGGAATGGGAAACCTTATACTGATACCATTAGGAGCAGGTTTGGACTCCATTACCTCCTCATGTGTTTTACATGTGTTTTACATCTTGGTTGTAGGTTTTGCTTTGTAGTTTGATAGTTTGTAATGGGAGGCAAGAATAGTGATGGACATTGGAGTCAACCAAAGCCAAAACTAAGTGGGCCTGCTCTGGATCATTTCTGAGGCTTTCTGAGACAAACCAAGCTTTTCTCAAACAACCAGAACCAAATGGGACCTTGCAACATTTGCAAAATAGCTTCAAGAAAGACAGATATCGTGTCTCTAAAAATAGTGCATTTTTCTTCACTAAGTAACTTGTGGGCCTC
>NW_025335856.1:674291-688504 GCF_004798865.1 Varanus komodoensis
GAGGCCCACAAGTTTCCCATTCCTGCTCTAAATGCTGATGGGGTGAGTGGATGGGCTGAAGAACTGGTAATCAAAAAGGCTCAGTATGTCGCATGTGCTCCAATATGGTACAATCACAGGATCACCAAACCCATGTGTTCCTCTAATGTTCATGTGATCTTTCCTTACCGTTGCAGTCCCGTTGCCATGGCTGGAGATGGTGCTTAAGAGCATTTCCTCCAAGTGCTGTTGTTTGGTTTCTCGTAAAGCTTCACAAAAGGCTGAGAAGGCTTTAGGACCCCTCTTAGGGAGTAGGTTCAGGAATTCTGTATTTTGGCTAAAACTTCCATCCTTGGCCTGAATCCAAGTAGAGAAAACAAAAATTCAAAGAATACTGAATTGGTAAATAACACAAATCTGTTCTGTGAAGCTTTTAAGGAAGCTGACAACTCCTTCACTATGCTAGCTGAACATAATTTGCAAACTTTAACATATAGGGTCGTATCCAACCCTGCTTGCTTGACTAATAGAACAGAAATGACTGACAAAACAGTTTTGCCCTCTCACCTCCAGCCCCCAATCTGTTGCAGAAGCTGTTCTATTGGAACATTTGCCATATCCAATATTTTCATTATCCTTTCCATCATTGCACATTCTTCATGTATTTTTCATCTCGTGTCAAGCAACCTTAAGGCACTATAACCTCAAATAGCAACCTCTCTGGAAAATGAACAGGGAATATAAAATACTTGAGTGCTACCTGCCAGCTCAATTTGCAGAACATAAAGCAAATTGCTCAAAATGATCCTGAAAGCACTTGCTTCTGGCTTGGGACAGATCAGCTGGCCTTCCCCTTGCAAGTTCAACCAAACTGCCCTGTTCCAAAAAAGTTTTTCTGATCAGGTTGGTTTGCAGACCATTAGCTTCCCCAGTGTGTTAGAGGTGGATCCCTCTGCCATGTGGGCAGGTTCAGATATAGATACTAGCAAAGTGAATTAGTGTAATACCCAAAATTGCAGCCCCAAAAGTTTAAAAAATAACATCGTTTTAGTCAAACACATGTATTCATTCACATAAGATAGATGTTGACATTCTTAATATGAACCTGCAGCATAAGATCTATTTTGCATCTAAACATTTTCCTTCAACAAAAAGATACATATAAATCTAATTGGCTTGTTACTAGAATAGTCTGCCTCACAGCTTGGTGGCTGGAAAAATTATTCTTGTCACCAACATGCTATATTATTATTGTTTATAGGATAAGTCTGCATCATCCAACAACACAGCAGGTCCCCCACAACTAGAGAAGAAAATTATAAAATGAAAACACTTCAATAGCGTCACAAGGGTTCAAGAGGCACAAAGTTTCATGACTTAACTTTTATGAGTTAACTTTTAAAAGACTCTTAAGACTTAAGAGATTAAAGGATTCTTTGATTAAGAGTGACTGTTTGATTACTTAGGTGAGCACATGCTATTACAGTTTTCATCTTTAACTGGCTAAACACCTCATTCTGCTCCTTCCACTTCTCTCTCCTCAGCTGAGCCCTGCAAATGTATCCAAAGAAGTTCATCATCCACTGCTTACACTTTTACTAGCATATGACTTAGTCTTAAACCCTAGCTTCTAGGAGTTTTTCTTCTTGGCCACTTGAAAGCAATTATTATTTGACTCAGGTAAAACATGTAAGATGCCTGTTACAAGCATGCATTAGTTTACAAACGAATGCTTTTCATCTAGTTCAATGCTATCTGCTAGTCTAGGACCTATGCTAGCCTAACACGTATTTTGCAGGATTTAGAACCATAAACAGTTAAGCCAGGTGGATTATAGCTTTGGATAATTCCAGTTGCTTACAAGTCCAAATGTACCTGTATTGTCTCCATCATTGCCACAGTGATGACATCCCGTTCTATAAGGTATTCCATCAGTTCCTTCAGTATTAGCTGGTTTGCTAGACATACACGATTCTTTTTCAGTGCCTCCTGATGACATTTCTGCATGCCACATGCACCCAACATCCTAGAACCAAAGAAGAAAGCAACCCCCAGCACAAAAGTCACAATTATGCTTCACAACTTACATAATGTACCATGTTCTTTAAAGGCAGAACAAGTACAAACCAGGCAACCACTTCAACATTCCATTTATTTCACCATTTATATTCAGACTGTAACTATAAACATACAGCTCCTTGAAGAAATATCCAACCCCCTTTGACTTTTCCACAGTCTGTTGTGTTACAACCTGGAATTGAAATTTATTTAATTGGCATTGTTTCTGCTGGATACACAAAAGATACTCAGCACTGTGAAGGTGCAAAATATGTTTATTGTAGTGGAAAAGGGAAGTACACAAAAACAAATTGACACTTTTAAATATTCACTTCTAAATCAATACTCTGTAAAACAATTCTGACAATTCCAACTTTAAGTCTTGGATAAGTCTCCACCAGCTTCGCACATCTGAATCCTGCCATGTTTGCCCATTCTTCCTAGCATAACTGTCCTAGCTCTGTCAGGTTGAACTGGGACAACTGGTGGAACAGAATCTTTCAAGTCTTGCCACAAATCTCAATTGGATTGAAGGTTGAGCTTTACATTCTAAAACATTCAGGTTCTTGTTTTTAAACTAATTCAGTATTACTTTGGATGCCTGTTTAGAGTTACTGTCCTACTGGAAGGTAATTCTCCACTCCAGTCCCAGGATCCTTGCAGAATGAAATGCATTTTCCATCACCTTCATCATTACCATATTGCATTTATATCCCTTACTGCCCTGCATGTGGCTCTATCCAGGTTGCCCTCAATCCTGACCAGTTTCCCAGCCTTGCTGAAAAAAGCATCCTCACAACTTGATGCTGCCTTCACCATGGGAATGTTCCCAGGGCAATGAGCACTGCTGATTTTGCAGCAAGATCAAAAGTTCAATTTTGGTCTCATCAGACCAGAGAACCTTTCCCCACGTTTGCTGTGTCTCCTACATGCCTTTCTACAACCTCCAAATGGGTTTTGTTTCAGCAGTGGCTTTTTTCTCACCACTCTTTCATAAAGTTGAGCTTTGTGGGACAACCAGGTGATAGCTTTATGGAGCTACAGCATCTCTCATCTCAACTGTGGATTTCTCTAGTCTCTTCAGAGTAATCAATGGCCCCTTGGTTGCTTCTGTTGAAGACCCTCCTTATCAAGCAACTGAAAATTGGCAGACAGCCTTCTCTACGTCAAGTTGCAGTTGAGCCATATTCTTTCCATTTTAATGCTGCTCCAGGGAATGTTCATTGTTTGGGATTTAAAAAAATAACCTCACTCTGAGACTGCTTCTGCACAACTTTACCCCAGAATTATTTTGCAGTTGCACTGTCTTCCTAATGCTGTCTGTTTAGATATACTATCTAGCAAACACTGGAGCCTTCCAGGAACAGGTGTACTTTTTTGAGATCAAGTGGCACTGGAACTGCACACAGGTGGACTCCATTCATCTATTTGCAGTACATGACTTCTGCTGGTGGCAAGTTACACCAGAGTGTACAAATTTAGGCATGTCACAGCAAAGGGGTGGATCCTGATGCAATGAACAAGTGCCAGCTTATTTTTATTTCCTTAACATTTGTGCAATGATTTAAAAAAAATTACACTTCACAAAGTTGAGTATATTGTGCACATTACATGACAATGATGAGAATTAAATTTATTTCAATTCCAGGCTGTAACACAACAAAATGTGGAAAGGTGAAAAGGAATGAATATTTCTGCAAGCACTATACTTACATACAAGCAGCTTCTGCTTATTTTAATGGAACTTGTTTTGAAGAGGCATGGAAAAATTTAGGCCCCCTGGATATCTGAACCTAGAGGCTTCAGGATCTCACTATTCCATATGGTGGATCAGGCTAATGGCTAAAACATCTGGAGGGCAGTCTACAAGCAGTCCACCCCTGAATTAAAGTATTTAGGACTCCTATACTTGAGAAAGATTGTTATGCAAAGGGTATTCAAGCATTAGAGTACTTGAACCAGCTTTCACATTAATAATTTCAAACAAATAACAAGAATTACACATCAGTTTTCAGTGCTCAGTAACATAACATTTATCTAGCACATAGAAGTATGGGCATATTTGGAGAATTCTGAATGGAAAAAAATCCAGCTTTGGTCTAGTTTATTTTACAGCAGGGGATGGAATGTGTACCCCTCCAGATGTTGCTGCAGTGCAACTCCCATCATCGCGCACCACTGGTTATGCAGGCTAGAGCTGACTGGAGTTACAGCCCAATGTTATCTGGAAGGCCACACATGCTCTTTTACATACATAAGAGAACAGAAGGCATTTATCTCTTTTATTAATCCCTTTCACTCTGAGCTGCCTACATATTCTTTCCTTTTTCCCTAATTCTATTTTTGCATTACTCATATTCAATAATGTCCAGTGAAGTTTCTGCTGGTAAAAGGACAAATGAACAAAAACTTAAGTGCTTATACTAACCACTGGAGTTACTGTAACCAGTCCTGAGATGCCATGCATAAGGGACGGCATATAAAAGCTTTAAATAAATAAGTAAATAAATATACTGCAAGTGGGAATCAGAAAACCACACCAATTATTGGGGGTGGGTGGTGGGGAGAAATGGCTATCAACTCCTTGCCTGGTTTGTAAATTTCCTTCAGTGCTTTGCTATCTGCATTGACTGCTATTCTATATCCACACTCAATGTTATGTCTTTTAACCTTTAAATCCCAAAAGAGGTAAGGGCCAGCTTCCCTGAAGCATAGGAACACAGGAGGCTGCCATACACTGAGACTATGGTTCCCTCTAGTACATTATTCTTGATACTGAGTGGCAGATCTCCTGGGTTTCAGGCAGGGATTTTTCTAACCCCACCTGAAGATGCTGAGGAGCCATCCTAAGAACTTCTGCATATAAAACATGCAATATACCAGAGCCATGATCTACAACTCACATTGGATCTAGCTAGCATAGCCAACGGTAAGGAACAATAGACAATAAAACCTCAGCATCACTCTCTGATGAATTTGCAAAACTTTTTGAAGATAAAAATCACTCTCATCTATCATAGCTCAGACACCACAAATAATGCGGCTCCATTAGCAGAGGTGTCCAGAGCACCAGTTAGGTTAATTTCACTGCGTGAATTTCACTCTTGAGACAAGGCAACTAGCCAATTCCATAAATGCTTATCCCTGGCTTTTAATAATTTATTACATCTAATAGGAAAGGAATTCCCAGTTAGATCCAGGAGGTTATAAATTTCTTCCTCAGAGAGGGGGTAGTATTAGTCTGTTTAAAGGAGGTTGCAATTTGCCTACACCTTAACAAGTGTAAACTGGATCTGGAAGGTATTAATAGCTATGAGTCAGGGGCTCACAACTCCTCTTGGGCAGGTTGCTCAATTGGGTGGTTGCCAGTTAACAATGAACACTCCTGAATTAAACTGATTACCTGAATCCATTTCAGTTGGGCTCCCCCACTTAGGTTCCCCTGTGGAACTACCTTTGCCAAGAGAAGAACAAGGGGAGTGCAACCCTGTTGATTCTTTTGAACTTCAAAGCAGGTATCCTTCTGGATATGTTATCTGAGGTAGCATACTGTGCTGCACTGGTTTTGCACCTACTTGGATTCCTAACTCAAGAAACTGCAGCTGCTGCAGGGTTAATGCTCTGCAACTTGGCAATTATGCTTTTGGGTTCCACAAAGCTCTGTTTTATCTCCTATGCTGTTGAACATTTACATTATGCATAGAGGTGCTGCCAATGTGCAGACAGCATGCCCAGGTTTACCTTTCCTTTTCACTGAATCCAGGGGAGGTAGTGGATGTTCTGAATCAGTGTCTGGGGGCACAGGTGCCCTCAGTGGAGTGGATGAGAGCAGTAAACTGAAACTAAAACCAGACAAGACAGAAGTGCTCTTGGCAGATGGCTCATTCACCCAACCAAGGTGTGTTTAACCTATTGTGGAAAGGGTACACTTCCTCTATATGATCAGTTTCATAGTATCGGAGTGTTCTGGGATCCAGTACTGTCATTCAAGGCACAGATGGCCACAGTGCCATGGATCACTTTCTACCAGCTTGGGTTAATACACCAACTATGCCCCTGTGTGGTCACACCTGGCCTAGATACAGTTATCTTTGCTTCCGTGACTTGTTTGGATTACTGTAGTGAGTTATACATGGAGCTGCTTTTGAAAATGGTTTGGAAACTTCTGCTGGTACAAAAACAAGATTAACAGGGCCCTATTATACCAATGCTACAATCTGGGCTGGATTGCAGTCCATTTCCAGGCTCAAATCAAAGTGCTGATATTATCTTCTAAACTGCTTGAAACCACATTACCTGAAAGAGCACCTCCTCTCATATAAACCTACCTGGACCCTAAGATAATTTTCAAAGCCCCTTCTCTAGATACCTCTGCCAAATGAACGGAGTCTGAATTGAAACTGAGCTACTGAGAGAGGAGGACATTTTCAGTTGGGACACCAGTTATGGAAAGCCATTCTCAGAGGCTTGTCTAGAACTGTGGTCTTTCTGGCATCATGTGAAGAACTTTTTAAAAAGATTTTTCCTTCCCTTTAAAATATCTGTACTGTGTGTCTGTCTTGTGTACCCTGCAAGGATCCCAACCTAGTGAGAGTCCGGCCTTCCGGCAGCAATGCTCTTGGTTTCTCTCATACTTTTATCTCTCTCACCACATTAAGGAGTGCATCCAAGAGGGGGAAACTATATTATTCTACATTCTTGCAGTCTTCTAATCTCCTGCTGAGTTTTACTTTGGTTTTATAATGTGCTGAATTATGTTTACCTCTTTTTTTATCCCAGCTTTTAATATATTTCTCATTCCCATCTGTTCTTGGGTGGACCCAAACTGAAATAAACAGAAAATTGCCTATCTTTGGTATTTTTATAAATACACACTATTTTGAGCTAGGAATCCCTGTGTGTGTTGTTTATCAGTCACTGTTTTTCAGTCCCTGGACAGCAATTCATAAGGTACATGTGAATCACAGTGGAAAAGTTTCTTACTTTCTGCATACAGACCATTCTTAAGATATTATCAACATCTATTATACCAGCTTTCCCTAACCAAGAATCCTCCAGATGTTTTCAACTAGCATTCCCAAACATTTTTGATTACTGGTCATGCTGGCTGGGGCTAAACAGATTTGATGTCCAGAACATCTGGAAGATACCATCTTGGAGAATACTACATCAATATGTGACTGATATATGGAAATTATTCAGAGTCTTGTTCTTTCTTACTGCATCCACATATAAAATTTCTACATTATTCAGATTCTGAAAATGTCCCTGCAGTCATTGTTTAAGGATAATAAGGATTGTTTCAATACAGGAGAAAAAGGCTGCTATCCCAGACAAAAAGACCAGAGCTGTGATATTACACAAGCAAATATAATACTCTGTTGTACTATGCTCCACTGACAAAAATATAGGATTCTGCTCAATTTTCAGTATTACTGGAGCACTCGCAAGTCTTAAACCTCTCATAAGTGAGGCCTGAATTAAAACTGAAGAAATATTTCAGCCTTACTCTTACACAAACATAAATATTTATGACTATAAGAACTACAAACATGCAGAAGAGCCCACCTTATATGTTTCTCCTTAAGCCACATGCCTCCTGTAAAAGAAGGTAATTCTGCTGGAAGTGATCAATCACACTGGAAGTGATTGTATTACAAATCCTTCTCAGTGGAGAGACATTGGCAGAATTATCCACCCCTACCAACAGAGGTCACATGGACAGAGTAAAATGTAGAGCAGTGAATGTCTGGGACACATAGAGGACTTTATTCCTTGAGGCACAGTAGTACACCCCAACAAGGAGACATCATGTCTACCTCCCTTTATGTGGTATAGTTAACCAAGCTCTTCCTTTGTACCCAATCAGTAGTACTTCTACTAGTCTACACATCCCTAAGCTCTTTCCATAAGTGAACATTAAACCACCTTGTTTTGTGGTACACACTAGTTTGAGCTCTTGGATAAGTATATGTGCTTTATTTTTAAAAATAGCTTAAATTTTGGACAATTTTTCTTCTTGAGACACCCAGAAAACTCAAATGAAATTAAAAATAATACTTTCATCTATTTTTACGATTATAGAGTTCCCCTGTCTCCAAAAAGCAAGGCCTTCTCATGTACTCAATAGCACCATGATATGAGCAATCAGAAACCCAACAATCTTAGAGCATTTAAGATGAAGTATTACCTTACAATGTCTGCAGGCTAAACTGATTTTAAAAGTTCATTTAAAGTAGCCAGTTAAGAAGCTAGTAATCATTTCCCAAAAAAGGAAATCTGTGTTGGGGCAGGGGTGGTCAGAAGTTAGCACCAACTCTGAAGAGCTCATAGATGTTTTCAGTGTAGTGCCTTTCTCAGACAGTTGTATGAAAGAAACCTCAGAACATCAGACAGAATTGTAGACAAAGGTATTCAGTTTGCTTTACATCTTTTCTCCTTTAAAGCTGGATGTACCTACAAAAGAAACTATTTTAGAAAATTTATTTTGTGGGTTTCTGTGTATACAACAGTCTATACAGCCATAAGAATGATCTGATGACATATAATCTTTAATAGCATATAAAAGGGAAGAAAGATGCCAGCATCTTGGAAATATTAATAAAAACTTGACAGACCCTGGAGCTTACAGACCTTTATCCCTGATAAACCAAGAGGCAACAAATGTTACGGCAATATTTACAAAAAGACTGAATAACTTTATTGATAAATGCATTAAGGTGGATCAAAATGGTTTTATAGTAGGGAGGTAGAGGACAGATCTGACTGGAAGAGTATTAGATGTAACAGAAGTCATATCAAAGGAAAGTTTAAAAGCTAGTGTAATAGCATTGGATATTTTCAAAGATTTTGATTGTGTGGAATGGCCCACAATAAAGATGCTGATAGAGAATTGGCACAAGATTTAAAAGTATAATAAACCAACTATATTCAGAAAATTTTACAACAGTGATAGTTAATGATGGTCTAACAGAACAAATACACTTAGGCTCAGGATGCTCTCTTTCCCCAATATTGTTTGCTTTAGTTATAGAATTATTAGCAAATAGTATAAGAAATGATGGTACTCTAAAAGGTACTGGATTTAAGAACAAAATTTAGATTAGTCTATTTGCTGATGATGTGTTATTAACAATACATTAAAGATCCATCTACAGTTATGGATAAGATTAAAATTCATTTAGTAGAATTCGCAGAGACAGATTTACATGTTAATTGGGATAAATTCAAACTGATGTTGCTCAACTGCAATAAAAAGGAGGATTTTAAGAAAAGGATTTTAAATGTAAACTTATTAAAATACATAAAATTATCAATTATCTAGGTATAAACATTTCAAAAAAATCCAATGTTTAAAAAAGAATAATTTTGATATATTGAAAACTGAAAAAAAGATAAAATGTACCAATTTAGGAAAATAGGATTATCATGATTTGGCAGAATAGCAGTATGTAAAATGAAAATTTTAGCAAAATTGGAAGACTGGACAAATATGATTAATAAATTTTGTAATGGAGATAAGAAAGCAAGGATTAGTAAGAGATGATGGTATACATTGCAAAAAAGTGGAGGACTAGGTATTCCAAATATTACATATTATGTAGTGAATCAAATAAGACATATACCAAGTGTTACAGTGTCTCCTGAAAGGTAATAGAACACATTCAGGGATCCCTTCTAAATCTTCTCTTCAAACTGGATGATAAGATTGTGAGAAAGATAGAAAACTCCTTTCCTAAAAATATGGTCCAAATCTGGGATAAGTACAGAGAAGTAGTTATGCCAACAATTTCATCAATAATTCCAGTTACAGAAATTAAGATTTCCAGAAAATTTGAGCGGTAGATTGAGAAAAAGTATATATATATATATAAAAAAAAAAACACTGGAGGAAGAAAATAGATAACAAGGATGAAGGCAGTACTAGAAAAACTCACTTGGTTTAACATCATGCAACTAGACCAATGAATTAAATAACTGATGAAGAAAAATGGTAGGTGTACCATTCAAATTACCAAATTTGAAGAGATGGTTCTTTATAAGGAAAAACAAGGCATTATGCAAATGAAAGGGATAATAAGTGATAAGATTTTATTAGATATGGAAGACCAATATAACCCTCTTAACATTGGTAATAGATTTAGGGAAGAATATAGGTAAGGGAGAATGGGAAAAAATATGGGATAAGAAAATACTAAAAAGCATGTCTATCAGAATTAAGGAAATTGTTATAAATTAGTACAGAAGTGATACCTGACACCAGTAAAATTATACTATATAGATAATAACAACTCCAACTTATTTATTTATGCCATTGCTACAACGCCCCAGAACCTAAATGATTTCTTACGCTGATGTGGTCAAAAAGTGAGTACATATCCCCATATGTGGTTGGAATGTGAAAATATGATTTAATGCAATTTTGGATGGAAGGGGGTAGTCCTGAAAGGGGGCAAGCATAGAGGTAAGGAAAAAGGAAATGAATATTATGTAGCCAAGGTCCTGGTTTGGGGTGGGGGGGGGACACTACTTGTGCTTATAGTTTTTCTTTTTTTCTATTTGTTGTTGTGGATGTATTTTTGAATTTTATTTGTTCTGATATATTTTAGTATTGCGTTTTAAATTATTTAAAACTCAAAAAATAAAAAACAACTATCCACGCATTTGCAAGATTTGCTTATTAAAAATATTTGAAAGCCATTTTTTAACATTTAAAATACACTCCTCTGAGTAGAACTGTCACTTTCTTTACAGCAACTATTTATGTAAAACAAGGATGCAGCTCTTTCAGTCTGGAGGCCAAATTCCATTTTGGAGAACTTCAGAGACTGCATTCCAGGGGTAAGCAAGTTTGAAGGGAAAATGGGGAGTTGAAATATACCCAGAAATTTTAGGGTGAAGCTCTTACTAGCAGTTACAAAGCTTTAACACAGACATGCCAACGTTTTAGAAGTGGGGAGGAAGAAGAGTACAAAAGTTGGGAAGTACCCAATCCATTGATGGCGGGCATAAATGGGTGAAGTCATGGCCTTCTAGAAAAACCAGGGCTAGATGGGGACCCCGACAGAGCGAGATCTTACCCTTGGATCTAAGACAGTACCAGCTAAAACCACAACTGTTAATTTACACCTAGTACAATCACCATGGTTTCTGCTGAACACACACGCTTTTTAAAGCTCACATCCACTGCAGTGCTGAGTTAAGACTCTGGGTGTCATGCTATAACTTGTGAATACAGACATAAGCTCTAACTCAGTTTAATTAATTTGATGTGTCAAACAGATGCATCTTGGGGTCTTTCCCTTGTACATCACAAGCGGGGAAGACCCATTCTTGAATCAGGGCATCCCTTGTTCAAACGACGCCTCTACCATGAACTCAAGACATCCGGTGCCCTCCGCAGCAGGGCCACTTTGGACCTCCGCTCTATCTGCATCGGCGGAAGTAAGACGGATCAGGGTAATACAGCGCGTATGGACACTGAAAAAGCGAGCCAGAGGTGTTCACTACCGCTCATGGCTCGGCAGCCTTGGCAGGACGCCCCCGGGAAGCACAAAAGGGGACTGAGAAATCCGACCATCAGCGGCCACGGGAGAACGCGAACAGCCTGACTGGAAGGCCGGCGCTTCTGGGCACCCTCCCCGCCCGCCGGTCCCACGGCCGCTCCCGGGCGTTCCTCCCGCCTTCCTCCAGCCATCCGCCACCGCGACGGACGGAGAGAACCGCTCCGGGCACGACCCCACGCTACCCGCTCCGTCCCTGCCTTCGAGAATCGCGGGCAGGGGAGCCGCTCACTCACATCGACCGCGTCTGGCGCGTCCCGGCTCTCTGCACAGCCGAAGCGGGAGGCCGCGCGGCCGCGAGCGAGCAAGCACCGCCGTTTTCCCGCCTAAAACTCCCTTTCTTTTGGCAACAGCTGACGAAAGTGGGAGCAGAGGGGGGAGGAGAGGGAGGCGACGGTTCCCGGTCACATGGGCGCAGCTCAGCCCCTGCGAGGAGTATGCGCGTGCGCACGAGCGGCCGCGCCTGCTCTGTGCTGCGCGGGGCAAACCACCCGAAAACGACCTCGCTAATTAGTCCGTCTCCTAGGGCGCATGCGTACTCCTGCGCTTTAGGCAAGGCTTCTTCTGGGTTCTGCTAACGCGCTGATTGGCTCGTTGTCCGCTGGCGCCGCTGCAGTCCAATGCAGGCTTGTCTTCAGCCGCAAGGAAGTTCGCCTTCTGCTGATTGCCTATCTGTGCACTGCTAAGATTTGTTTCCAGCTTCATTAATATCGCGAATAAATAAACAAACTTCAATATTATTGCTACTATTAGTGTTAGTATATATTTCTTTTCTGTATCGCCCCATAACCGAATCTGTCTGGACGGTTTGCTAAAATCCATAAAAAGACCATTGTTGTTGGTGTTGTTAGTCACGAAGTCGTGTCCGACCCATCACGACCCCATGAACAACATTCCTCCAGGCCTTCCTGTCCTCCACCATCCCCTGGAGTCCACTCAAGCTCACACCGACTGCTTCAGTGACTCCATCTAGCCACCTCATTCTCTGCCATCCCCTTCTTCTTTTGCCATCTATTGTTCCCAGCATTAGACTCTTCTCCAGGGAGTCCTTCCTTCTCATTAGGTGGCCATAGTATTTGAGTTCCATCTTCAGGATCTGGCCTTCTAAAGAGCAGTCAGGGTTGATCTCCTCTAGGACTGACTGGTTTGATCACCTTGCAGTCCAAGGGACTCACAGGAGTCTCCATCAGCACCACAATGCAAAGGTCTCAATTCTTAGGCTCAGCCTTCCTTATGGTCCAAGTTTCACAGCCATACATTGCAACTGGGAAAACCATAGCCTTGACTATACGCACTTTTGTTGGCAGGGTGATATCTCTGCTTTTTAGTATGCTGTCTAGATTAGCCATAGCTTTCCTGCCCAGGAGCAAGCGTCTTTTAATTTTTTGGCTGCAGTCCCCATCTGCGGTGATCTTGGAGCCCAGGAAAATAAAATCTGTCACTACCTGCATTTCTTCCCCATCTATTTGCCAGGAAGTGAGAGGACCGGATGCCATGATCTTAGTTAATGTTGAGTTTCAAGCCAACTTTTGCACTCTCCTCCTTCACCCGCATCAAGAGGCTGTTTAGTTCCTCTTCACTTTCTGCCATTAGAGAGGTATCATCTGCATGTCTGAGGTTGTTGATATTTCTCCCAGCAATCTTAATTCCAACTGGTGATTCATCTATCCCTGCCTTTCTCATGATGTGCTCTGCATATAAGTTAAATAGGCAGGGCAACAGTATACAGCCTTGCCGAACTCCTTTCTCAATTTTGAACCAATCAGTGGTTCTGTGTTCAGTTCTTACTGTTGCTTCTTGACCCGCATATAGGTTTCTCAAGAGACAAATAAGATGGTCTGGCTCCCATCTCTTTAAGAACTTGCCACAATTTGTTGTGATCCACACAATCAAAGGCTTTAGCATAATCAACAAAGCAGAAGTAGATGTTTTTCTGGAACTCCCTAGCTTTCTCCATGATCCAGCGTATGTTGGCAGTTTGATCTCTAGTTCCTCTCCCTCTTCGAAATCCTGCCTGTACTTCTGGTAGTTTGCAGTCTACATACTGCTGGAGCCTAGCTTGTAGGATTTAGGGCATAACTTTGCTAGCGTGTGAAATGAGCGCAATGGTGCGGTAGTTTGAACATTCTTTGGCATTGCCCTTCTTTGAGATTGGAATGTAAACTGACCTTTTCCAATCCTGTGGCCACTGTTGAGTTTTCCAAATTTGCTAGCATATTGAGTGTAGCACTTTTACTGCATCGTCTTTTAAGATTTTGAATAGCTCAGCTGAAATACTGTCTCCTCCACTAGCTTTGTTGTTGCTCATACTTCCTAAGGCCCATTTGACTTCTCATTCCAGGATGTCTGGCTCGAGGTCAGTGACCACCCCATCGTGGTTATCAGGGACATTAAGCTCTTTCTTGTATAGTTCTTCAGTGTAATCTTGCCACCTCTTCTTAATCTCTTCTGCCTCTGTTAAGTCCCTGTCATTCTGGTCCTTTATCATGCCCATCTTTGCATGAAATGTCCCCTTCATATCTCCAATGTTCTTGAAGAGATCTCTGGTCCTCCCTATTCTATTGTTTTCTTCTATTTCTTTGCATTGTTCATTTAAGAAGGCATTCTTATCTC
>NW_025335856.1:688604-841713 GCF_004798865.1 Varanus komodoensis
GCTGACTGTGACTCAGATCATGAGTCACAGTCAGCTCCTGGTCTAGTTTTTACTGACTGTATAGAGCTTCTCCATCTTTGGCTGCAGAGCACATAGTCAATCTGATTTCTGTGTTGACCGTCTGGTGACGTCCATGTGTAGAGTCGTCTCTTGGGTTGTTGGAAAAGAGTGTTTGCTATGACCATCGTATTCTCTTGACAAAATTCTACTAGCCTGTGCCCTGCTTCATTTTCTACTCCAAGGCGAAACTTGCCTGTTATACTGGTTATCTTTGGCTTCCTACTTTAGCATTCCAGTCCCCCATGATGATAAGGACATCATTTTTTGGAGTTAATTCTAGAAGGTGTTGTAGGCCTTCATAGAACTGGTCAACTTCAGCCTCTTCAGCACCAGTGGTTGGGGCATAGACTTGGGCTATTGTGATGTTGAATGGTTTGCCCTGGATTTGAACTGAGATCATTCTGTCATTTTGGCGATTGTATCCCAGTACTGCTTTTCCTACTCTTTTATTGACTATGAAGGCTACTCCATTTCTTCTGAGGGATTCTTGCCCGCAGTAGTATACCTGATGGTCATCTGAATTAAATTCACCCATTCCTGTCCATTTTAATTCACTGATTCCTAAGATGCTGATGTTCAGTCTTGTCATCTCTTGTTTGACCACATCCAGCTTGCCTTGATTCATAGATCTTACATTCCAGGTTCCTGTGGAGTATAGATCTTTGCAGCATCGGACTTTCCTTTCACCACCAGATACATCAGCAACTGAGTGTCCTTTCGGCTTTGACCCAGTCACTTCATTCTTTCTGGCGCTACTAGTACTAGCCCTCTGCTCTTCCCCAGTAGCATATTGGACACCTTCCGACCTGAGGGGCTCATCTTCAGGTGTCATATCTTTTTGCCTTTTGGTACTGTCCATGGGGTTTTCATGGCAAAGATACTGGAGTGGGTTGCCATTTCCTTCTCCAGTGGATCACATTTTGTCAGAGCTCTCTGCTATGACCTGTCCGTCTTGGGTGGCCCTGCACGGCATAGCTCATAGCTTCATTGAGCTACACAAGCCCCTTAGCCACAACAAGGCAGTAATCCATGAAGGAGAAAACACCATAGCATTCAATAAAGCTAAAATCAAAGAAACATTGAGATAATTAAAGTAGCTAAACCACCCAGCAAAGACAGGCCATTATGCATCTCCTTCTGGTAATTGTTAAAGCTTACATTTAAAATAAATGATATCCTGCTTTTTTTTCTCTTCCAGGGAACCCATGGCAGTTTACGTAATGCTCCTCCATTTTATCCCTAGACAGTAACCCTGTGAGGGAGGGTAGGCCAAGAATGAGTGACTACCTTGAGGTCACCCATTCATGTTCGACTGGGGACCGGAACCCAGATTTCCTCAGTTCTGTCCGACACTAACCACTGTGCAATAAACCATGATTACTTTACTCCAGAAAAGTTCTGAGAACTTGAATACTTGTTCACTACTTCGTTAATAAATGTTTCCAGAAGGTCAGGCCACAATGCACAACACAATGCATAGCTATTTAATTCTCTGATTATAACCACTGCAATGTATGTGCCCCCCCACCCAAAAAACCAGGAATTTATTTATAAAAAATTGTGCATTTGTTTTTACATGTTCAGACTTCAGTCACCTTCAAAGTATTCTCCATTTGATGCAATATACCTATTGAGACATTTCTTCCACTGCTCAAAACAGGCTTTGAACTTGTTGATTTTGATGCCTTTTAGTGTGTCTACCTTTTTTTTTTTTACTTTGTTTTGTTTAACCTCTTCCACTCTGGCAAAGCATTTCTCTTTGAGGTCTTCTTTCATCCAGGGAAGCAAAAAACAAAGTTGCACAGGGCGAGATCGGGTGAATAGGGAGGGTGGGGCACCAGGGTCACGCCCTTCTTGGTCAAAAATTGCTGCACACTCAGCGTGGTGTGGGCAGGTTGTTACACGTTGTTTGTGTAAATCAGTCATCACATAATAGGCAAATGTATTGAAAGAGTCTCAAAAAAAAAACTCACTTGAAGCCGAACGCAGCCTTTCACAACCCAGCTGGGTACACTGATGCAGAGGGGTTCCTAGAACACTCACCGGAGGGGGGGGGGGAGTCTGTACTACAAGACGCCTGCCCTCCAAAAGATAATTCCTGGGTTTTGCCCCCCCCCCCCCTTGTATGGCTGTGGTGGTGGTGGGGAAACAAGGCTCAGGCTGACAGCTTAGAACACAGCGTAGTCTTGGAGTCCTCGTGTGCACTGACTTTTACCAACCACTGTTAGATGATAACATATTTAATTATTTTTATTATTATTCATTTTATTATTCGTTTTATTTCTATACTGCCCAATAGCCAAATCACTCTGGGCATTTTCCAACAGTACATAAAGACAATGGCATAGATTATTATCAACATACATGTATCACATGTATTATACAGCCTAGTATGCTGCATGTAATGATGATGGTGGTGGTGAGGATCATGCATGCTGGTTCACTAGAGGAGAATAAATGATTTGCCTATCAGGAGATTTTGCATTCATAATGATTAATAAACATATTTACTTGAGTTAGCCTACTTTAAGTGAATGCAAGGGGGTAACCTACCATCTTCTAATACCACATATATAATTGCATCCCTGTAAACACTGTTTATAATGATTAAAATATAGAAATAATCACAATTGCTATTGTTCCAAGAAAAAATATTTTATTAAAATGATGGATGAATTGTCTCGCAGTAATAGGTAGTCTGTTTTAAAAAATTCTTCCTTGTGTTCATTCTGGGGAATGTATCAATTCAGGGAGCAATCCTATGGCCTTAGAGCAGGGATCCATGAGGAATCTGATTTGGGGGTGGGAGCTGGGCTCAACTCACTGACCTGCTTCATTGTGCCTGTGAGTCCAAGTTCCAGGCAAGCATACCCAAGTTTCCATGGTGCTTTCTTGGAATCAAGCCCCACAGAAATGCCACACAAGTGGCATTACGTGGAGCAATCTTTGTGCTGCTGCATGTGATGTGGAAGCAGGTTGCTGGTTGCACAACCTTTGTTCCGTGAGCAGTCACGGATTGACTTGCTTTTGGTGTGGCTCACTTTCTAAGAGAGTGCCAAGCCCAGGAGGAAGTCCACAAATGTTAGAGGGACAGATTCTGTGGACCTTTGTGGCAATCCTCCCCTGGACCATATCTGAAGGAACACAGGATATTTTGGATTCCCAGATCCTAAGTTAAAGACAGCGCTCTAACCTTGGAGCTAACAATCAAGTTGTGACTCCCATCCCCCATCCCCTTCCCACCATCAGAGAAAGAACTGGGTCCGTTGCTCTCCAAGGTTGGGAGAGTGACCTTGGCGAAGGGGACGTGTTCCTGTGGGAAGGGAGGAAACTGGAGAAGCCAGAAGGCAAACTCTCCTGAAGTCTTTCCAGCTTCCTTCCCTCCCTCTCTGAAATGCACCAGTTAAACAGGCAAAAGCCTGTCTAGTAAAAATGCAAGGAAGGAGGATGGAGACAAGATCCCCTCCAGCGCTCTACCTCCCTTACCTAGGATGATGGTAAATCTCCAGGGTTTCTGGGTGTAGCAGTAAGATTGCACCCTATCGTTAAGTCATTAAAAGAGATTTCTTGAGCAAGTTACTTTTGGCTGAGCATCATAAGGCAGTTAAGCTCTGTCACAGATCCTCTATTAGACTGCATTTACTTAAGGTATTCTTGCCTGCTCTGACTCATATTGAGATGCAGTAATACATTCTTAGGTTAATCCATATTTGCTGGAATACATTTCCCAGGCCTTTAGCATAAATTTGTTTCAAGGCATAAATTTGTTTCTTGGGTCTTTTTTATTTTCAACAAAAAGTTGAAGCTTTTCACACTCTGCTAGAAAGTCCATCTCCACTGATATGCTCCACTGAGTAGCTATTCGTCTTCACCCCAGAAACAAGGCATCTGAAAGGAAAGGGGTTGCAGGATGGTAAAATGCACAGTGGGTGTTGGAACCGACCCTCATCCCGTCCACTCATAGGACATAGAAGAGAAGAACTGGAGCTGCTGCTTTCCCCAGCAGACACACCTTAAGCACTCCAGCTCATCCTCAGGGAGTTCTTGTTGTAAGGTTTCAATCAGATGGTAAGTCACTACCCAGCAGGACAAAGGGAAAGGTTGGGCAGGTCTTGGGATAAGTCTCTCTCTCTGTCTCTCTCTCTCTCTCTGTCTCTCTCTCTCTCTCTGTCTCTCTCTCTCTCTCTGTCTCTCTCTCTCTCTCTCTCTCTCTCTCTCTCTCTCTCTCACACACACACACACACACACACACACACACACACACTTCTACAAGCTCGGAGATATATCAAGAACAGTGCTTGGATCAGTCTCCACCTGACATAATGAAAGAATTCACACATCATGACAAGCAACTCTGTCTGGTTTCCATGGTACATGTTTTTTGCCTGGATGTATCTGACAGATGATCAAGGGGATTCTACAGCAAGGTGGTTTCTACCCTCCTCACTCAGCCCTCGCACTGCTGGCACATGTCACAGCAGCCACCATGCCTGAAATTCAATCCCATGATGGATGGATGGAGTTGCTCCTGCAGTTGCCACTCTTTCCAGGGCACTTTGTGGTAGAGACATACCAGGAAAGTAGAAGCCTTGATTCCAGGCTCAGACAATGGGAGAAACCATGGTAAAGCATGGAAACCATAGAACAGGCTGGTGTTCCTTATTGTGGTTAACAAGTCCAAACATACCATGCTGAAATACCACAAGAAGGTTTAGATGACATGTAGGAATCCTGCACTATGGCTTGCTGTGTCCTGCTCACCTGCTCAATATGTGCTAAGCCCAAATAACATCTCATTGAATTGTGTTATATGTATCACTTTCCAGAAGAGGGCACCATTTCCTTTCTCACACATGAAAGGAGTCTCTACTGCTTAAAACCAGAGACTTAAAACTATACTGTGATGTATAGGCAAAAATAAAACAATCTATTTGTATATACAATGAACCATCTCACTATAAAACTAGCACTAAAACAGTGAAACATAATTGTACACACATAAATAGTCACATACCAAGTATAGTCTAATAGAACATAGCTCCCCTTCGCTATGCTTTTTAATACGGAATATGCCTTTTCTTTCTTACCAGAGCATTTTTATAGTTGATTAGTGATGAATACATTGTTCTTACAAGCAGTGCATGCGCACACAGACACACACACACACAAGAGCCAGGAATGGGGTTTGGGGTGGGGGGTTGTTCAACAAAGATTGGCAAATACTAGCAAGAAATTTATGTCTGGGTTGCTCATATAAAGGACAGCTTGGGAGATAATGAAAAACATCCTCAGTGCCTCAGTGCTCCCAGATGCAAAATCACTCACAGACTGACTTCAGCCATGCTTCAAAGGAAATCAATCCCACTTCCACCCTTCAGACTGCCACAGGTCGGTTTTTGTTCAAGTAAAGCTTCAATATCAATAACAGACCTCTATCAATATCAGTGGCAAAAAGATTTTACCATAAAAGATCTCTGTCTATGAAGTCAAAAGCTGAACTAAAATCCACAATAGTAATATATAGCTCCTTTCCACTGATTTGAGAATATTTCTGAGATCAAATCATTGGTTTATTGTGGTGGATTTTGCTTTGGAAACCCAACCTAAGCATAAATAATAAAAAAGCAGATTATTTGAATTAAAAAAGACATTTCTGATTAATGTAATGAGTTTCTAATGTCTTCCACAAAGTAGAGTATATGATCTTTGTGTAATTTTTACTAGGGATGCTTCCTGCTTTTTTAAAAAAGGAAATCAATTGTTCATATAATTGATTAATCTAATTTTGCATATTTACAAACAAAAACTTTAGGTGACATACACTTCCTGGGTTTAGACAACATGATAACTCACAAGCTCAAGGGTTGAGCTTGGGCAGAGTGAGTGTTGCTGGAACATGGGTTATTATGTTTTTGAACCCAGCAATGGTTCATAACCAGCTCTGGTTTGTTTGCATGAGCCATAAAAAGAACCAGTGATCTTTTCTTTTCTTGGAATGTGGTGGCTGAAAAGACATGCACCTGATCCAAGGCTCAATGAAGGACATCCTGAGCTGGTAGTCAAGGAGGTCATCCCGAGAGCATACTCCATCACCAGGCTAACGTGTGTTGCCGTTTGGAAGCACCCAAACAGCTTAACAACAAATGGGTGCTTCCTCTTGCTGTTGGCCTGCAACACACGCTTCTCTGTTTCGAGCCTGAAAAGACAAAGTACAGAGAGGAGTGAGATTGGCAGAGGGACAGGATCCAGCACCACCCCCTGCCCTCAGCCTTGGCCTGGCAACGCGCTGGGTTCGCCCAAGGCTGGCGGCATCACACAGAGCCTCTGCACAACCCATCAGGGGATCCATGGAGCCGAGCCCCTCCAGTCCCCACCTCAGTGCAGTGAGGACCCCCACCAGTCCATTCTCACTTACTGTTGCACATGCTCCATTTCAGCCTTTCGGACACTCTTCACTGCCAAGAGTGTTTTCTCTGGTTTGTACACAGCCAGAAAGACCTGAAAGAGAGGGGAAGGCCTCAGTCCATGCTTCCTTCCTCCTGGAATCACAAAACGGCTCTGGTACTCTCTGGGTCCCTCACCTTTCCAAACCTACCTTGGCCCAGGACTGCCAGGAAGTGGAAGTCTTCCACTGTGAGCGCAGTCCTCTCTGATCTGCAACACAGAGCAGCGCTACTGGACCCCTGGGCAAGTCATGGCCCTTTCCAGACTGGGGAGTGAGCGAATGTGCATGCACGACACATTGGAGTGTCCTTCTTACCTGCTCTCCAGAGGGACTTCTGCTCCAGCAGGGCCTGGATCTACAGGAAAGGAGACAGGGCTGGCATCTCCTGGGTGGAAGAATCCAGACTCAGGAGAGGCCTCTTCCCCCTCAGCCTTTCCCCGTTTCTCTAAAGTGAGGACTCACTCAAGTCTTCCTCTGTCTTCGGCTTCCTGGTCTTCCACCGCCACCAAGAGGGGCGGCAGCAGCAGCAACAGAGAAGCTCGTGGATCCACCTCAGGAGTCCCACGTTGCCTAGTGGGGAGAGCAGGGGGAGCCTGTGGGACCCTTCAAGCAGCTCGCTTCAGGGTCCTCTCAAAGGGATGCACCCGCTCTGAGGAGAACGTGCCTCTGCAGGGTGCAGCCCAAACGAGGACAGACCTGGCTGGAGGCTTGTGGGGCTGCATCTGCTCCCCCTTGTTGTGGGGTGGCAGCAGGGCAGCTGTTAAGCTACATAAAGGAATACAGTGGCATGAAAGTTAACTATGTGCACTGCTGAAACGCTGGGAAAATGGAAAGGTCTTCCTCTGGCACCTGACAATCCAAAGTAAGTGCCAGGTGCACCTCTTTGGGGTGCTCATTCCACATCCGGGGTGCCACCACCGAAAGAGCGTTCCCCGGTAGCCACCTTCTCATTTCCTTTGGAATGGTCTCCCAAGCAAGGACCGCAAAAGATGGCCACAGGGTCTGGGTGGGTACATATGGGCAGAGGTGATCCTTCAGGTGAGCTGGCCCCAAGCTCTTTAGGGTTTGGAATGTTGCGCCAGGAATTGGGCTTTGAATTGGGCTCAGAATTGAACCAGGAGCCAGTGCAACTGGAAGAGGGTCCTCAGGAAATTCCGCCCACCAGCACCACCCACTGCCCTGTGCCGTTCCTGCCTTGTGCAGAAGCCTCAATATCCCTTTTCTAGAAGAGGAGGCGGATACAAGGGGAGGCGGATGCAAAGCGAGGTGTCCACCCTCACTGGGCCAAGCAGGGGGCGGAGGACGCATGGGAGCCGTGGACACTCAAGCCCATTGCCCTTCTCCTGCAGGGGAGCACTCACATGTCACTGGCAGAGCCGGCTGGCCTTTTTGCGGCTTCCCTCCTGCTGGCCCTGTGAGGTCACTGCAGGAGGAAGAGGAGTACCATCAGTGATCTGGGGAATGTGCCCATCTGGACATGAAGGTCCAAGCATGAGTTGTTCCCCAAACAGATCAGAACTCATAACTATTACCTTTGTCAGGGACCTCGTCACACCCTCTGGGCAGCTCGCAGCCTCCCACTGGCAACCGAAGCTGCGAGAAGAGCAAACTTGTGTAAGGAACCACAGTTCACTTTCTGCTGGGTGGTTCCCTGAAGGGGGTAGAATAGACCCAACCCACTTTTGCTGAATGCTCAGGAGGAGCAGAGAGGGCACAGATCAACAGGACGTGAGCCAGAGGTGGAACGGATTCCAGGGAGGTTGCGTGTGCAGCCAAAGGCTACCTGGGCAGCAGAAGATCTGGGAAAAGTCTGGGAGAGGATGTCGCTGAGGGTCTGGAGGCCCTGTGGTTCCCCTGGGGCAAAGAGGTCGTGGCTGGGGGACACACAGGAGCCATTTGTCACCACAGAAAGACCTTCCCCTGGAGAAAGGGCAGAGCACTGCACCTGCTGGGCTGACTGGCTGCTCGGGCACCACCGGGCTCGTTCCTCCGCGCCGATCCTGTCGGGAGGCTGCAGCTGGGCTGGAGGGCCGACGGGGGCAGAGAGGGCGGAGTGGTGGTCGGGCCCAGAGCCTGAGATGGGGGACGGCCAGGGGAGGACGGTGTAGGAAGAGCCCCTTGGCCAGGCGAGGAAGTGGCCCGGGAGAGCAGCTAGCCCTGGGAGGCACCCGAGGAGCTGCTCCTGCTTTCCCTCGCCACTCTGGCCTCCCTCAGCACCTCATCCGCACAGCAGGCAGCGCCAGATACATTCCGCCACTCGGTGCTCCTAGCCCTGAAGTGGGACAGGAAAGCTCCTTACAGGAAGCGAGGAAGGGCACTGTCACCTGCGCAATATTCACCCAGCCTTTCCCACCCGGGGTCGTGGGGGCACCAGGCCTGGGACCACAGCGTGGCAGTGGCCAGGAGAGGGTGACGCTGAGCCACATCTGACAGGCTCGGGCATGTGCCCTCTCCACATGGAAGGGGCTGGTGAAGGACACTGACCTGTCCAGTATGATGGGGAGTGCCCCCTCCAGCATGCAGCGGAACCCCTCTGAAATGCTGCTCAGAGGCTCCCCAAGAGGGCAGGTGCAGAAGCAAGATGTCACTGGTGCTCTTAGGATCACGTTGGTGGTGCCTCTCCATTGGAGCCTGAGGAGACTCTGTCTGCCGGTGCAGCGGGTCGTCCCAGGAGATCCCCTGCAAGAAGCCAGTGGGCCACGTTTCTGACTCCCTGGCAGGCACTTCTTGGCTGAGGCAGGGCAGTGATGCCAGCTGGACACAGGGAAGCCATAACAGCCACGGTTCAGAGTGGGGTGGAGACCTACAGGCTTCAGCAAAGGTATGGGGCTGCCCAGGAGAAGCAGTGTCCTGTGGAAAAAAGCTGGGTGGAAAAATTTGGGCAAGGGACACCGACCCCAGCCCCACTCAGAAAAGGAGAAAGAAAGCATCGGGCGATGATGCTGCAGGCTGCCTGGAGGTAGCAAGGGCCTCAGAAGTGGTGGGAAGAGGCTGCGGTCCTCCTGAGGGGGCTCGAACCTGGAAGAAGACATGGCCTTTCATCTCTCCGGAATCCGTTCCCCAAGTGAAGCTCGGGGTTCTTCATCAGCACCTGGAAATCAGTTCAGCAAAAGTAAGATAAGGCATCCAGGTTTATCCTCACCCAGCAAGATCTGAGAGAGAGGGGAAAGCCTCAGTCCAGGCTTCCTTCCTCCTGGCATCCCAAAATGGCTCCGGTGCTCTCTGGGTCCCTCACCTTTCCAAACCCGCCTTGCCCCAGGACCGCCAGGAAGTGGAAGTCTTCCGTTGTGAGCGGTGTCCTCTCTGATCTGCAACACAGAGCTGCAGTACTGGACCCCTGGGCAAGTTGTGGCCCTTTCCGGACGGGGAGGCAGCGAATGTGTGTGCGTGTCACGCTGGAGGGTCCTTCTTACCTGCTCTCCAGAGGGACTTCCGCTCCAATGGGGCCTGGACCTACAGGAAAGGAGGCAGGGCTGGCATTTCCTGGGCGGAAGAATCAAGACTCGGGAGGGGCCTCTTCCCCCCGCCCCCCCCCCAAGCCTTTCCCCGTTTCTCTAAAGCGAGAACTCACTCAAGTCTTCCTCTGTCTTCGACTTCCTGGTCTTCCGCTGCCACCAAGAGGGGCAGCAGCAGCAGCAACAGAGAAGCTCGTGGACCCACTTCAGGAGTCTCATTTTGCCTAGTGGGGAGAGCAGGGGGAGTTTGTGGGACCCTTCAAGCAGCTCGCTTCAGGGTCCTCTCAAAGGGATGCACCTGCTCTGAGGAGAACGTGCCTCTGCAGGGTGCAGCCCAAACGAGGACAGACCTGGCTGGAGGCTTGTGGGGCTACATCTGCTCCCCCTTGTTGTGGGGTGGCAACAGGGCACCTGCTTCAGGTGGCTCCCATGGCCTCTTATCCGAGGGGAAGGTCACTTCCCCAACTGCCAGACAGAGGGGCGATTGGGTTTCTGGGGAGCCGGCCAGGTGCCTGCCCTCATGAGTGCTCTCTTGAGCGCAGGGCTGGACAGAGGAAGAGGGAGAACTTACCATCTCCCGATTATCCCTGTGGAGGTGATAAATTCTCCTGGGGCCAAGTGTCTCACATCCCAAGACTGGGAATGGCATGAACTCTGTGGAAATCCCGCGATGCCCTCGAGCTGAGACAGCCTGCCTCTGCTCGCACCCACGCAAATGGCCACAATGAGCAGGCCGGAGCCTGGGCCAGGCAAGCAGCTGCCATGGCAACGAGGGCCCTTCATTCTCCCTTCAGAGGGTCCAGGCTCCTGGGTCTTGGAGTTGCTTTGCGACCCCACAGAGGACTTGGTGGGCTTGAGCTCCCTTTCATTCCACTCGGGGGCAGCACATGCCCCTCCCTTTTTATTTAAATAAGTTTTATTGTTATTTTTCTACTAACTAACAAAACTAATGAAAAGAAACTAAAAAATCATCAATCATCAAAAACAACAGACCTACTGGGTCAGCACCCCATACTTTTTCTTTTTATGATAATCCGTAAACATATTTAAGTCTATGTATAGTCCTGTTTCTCTAGCCAATAATAAAAGGAATTCCAAGTTTGATAGAAGTCTGTATCTTCTTTCTCCTTCAGAGACAAAGTTAATCTGTCCATTTCGGCACAGTCCAAGATCTTTTTTATAGTCAGTTCATCAGTAGGTGGTTCTTCACTCTTCCAATGTTGGGCAAATGCAATCCTCACCACAGTAGTTACATGTAGAATCAAATACATTGCTTGATTACCAACATCATCAGGTACAATGCCTAATAAGAAAACTTCAGGTTTAAATGTTAGAGGTTTTTGTAACATTCCCTCAAGCCATTTGTGTATTTTCATCCAATATTTTTTTGCCTTATCACAGGTCCACCACATATGATAAAAGGTACCTGGTTTGTGTTTACATTTCCAACATCCATTTGACATATTTGGAAACATCTTAGCTAATCTATGCGCACATGCCCCTCTCATGCCTTCTGATTTGTAGCCCCACAGTCCCAGAATGAGTCCTCCATCGAGGCCCTGGTGCCAACCTCACTGTCCTTCCAGGGCCTGGTGAGGCCCTTCTGCTACCACAGGGTGTTCTGTTGGTTTAGCAGGGCTCTGTTGGCTGCTTAACAGGCTGCAGGCTTTACCTTACCTCATTGGAAAGTTGTATGTGTTTTACATTTGGTTTTAAACAGCAAATATTTTAAGTATGTTTTATGGAAGCTGGTTTTATTTTAAATGGTATATCCTTAAGGAGGATCAGGCTGGCTGAGGGCCCTCAGCCAACACACAGAAGGAAAGATGGTTTCCTGGGAAAGTGACTCAGGAGGACTCCTTAAAAACGTTCAGAGGGGTGGTGATCTCGGGTCTTATGGCACCCCAGAGACACACGCAAACACACAACAAATTCCCCACTTCACTGCCCTTCCTTCTCTCTCCAGCTCCTCTTTCTATCTCTTCCTTGTTTAGTTTCCCCTCCTCATGCTCGCTGGATCCTTTTCTCTCCCACATGACCCTTCTTGACTCAGCCACACCTCACTCTCTGCAAAAAATTATGTGACACTCCACATCGCCTTGTATACAAAAGGAGGGACTGTGGCTATTCAGGGAATTCACAGGCACAACCATTCAGGCACATTTCGGAGCATGGAAAGTGCTACCAATTGCAGCACCCCAAAACACCCCAAGAGTAATTGGCCAGAGAAAGGCCCCAAAAGTAGTTGGCCAGAGGAAGGCCACATAGTAAAAACACCACAGTTATACTGTCCCAGAAGGGAGGGGGGATAAAAACAAAATGAGCTTTGTGTAACCCACAGCTAACACGCTAGCCTGATCTGGAATACTGTAATCAAAGGGACAGTGGAAACTGGTTCTAGCCGCCATGAAAATTGCAAACGTGCAGGGAGTAAGAACATGGCAAGCCTGTGTGAATCTCAAGCAGATAAGAAATAGACATGGGAAATGTCTGGTCCTTGACAAAAGAAAGGACTCTTTCTCCAGCACGGGAGGGGGTGCATACATTGATGTATCGATGTATTAGATGTGTATTAGGTGACCTAATTCGTTACCTAGGGTATAAAATGCATGTACTGGGGTGCAACTTTGGAGACACTGCTTTGGGCTGAATGTCCCCTTTTGTCTCCCTTTATTCTATAGTGCAGTAGAATAAAGCTGATTTTGGCTCTAAGTCTCGTCTCAGGCTCTGTTTGGCTCCAGTCTGGGGTCCACCCGGGTTTGCCTCAGCTGTTGACTGGCTCAGTCTGGTAACAAAAGCAATAGAGGAAGCCCACATGGCTCCACAGAGAATTGTGTGGCAGCCCAGAAGAAAACAAGAACATGGACAGGAAGTGAAAGCAGGGCCAGGCCACGAAGGAGGAGTATAAACAGATAGCAAGGAGTTGTTGGGACAGCATCAGGAAGTTAAAGCAGGAAACAAACTGAAAAGAGCAAGGGATGCCAACATCAACAAGAAAGCCTTCTTCAGATCCATCCAGAAGAAGAGACATGAGAAAGAGATGGGTGTCCAGTTATTTAAGGTGGATGGCAGATCGATAAGAGATGACAAGGAAGAGGCAGAGGTGCTCAATTCCTACTTCAGCCCAGTCTTCTCCCACAAGAAAATCTACAACCAAGAGGAAGTGTAAGCTGAAAGTGAGAGATGGTTAGTCCAGTTAGTCTGACATTAATCCCTGGAAAAATTCTGGAGCAAATTATTAAAGAATCAGTCTTTAATCATCTGGAAGATCATGCAGTGTTTAATAGAAGCCAACATGGATTTATCAAAAATTAATCCTTTCAGGCTAATTTAATCTCATTTTTTGAATGGGTAACCTCACAAATGGACAGAGGGAACACTGTGGACATAATCCATCTAGAATTGAGAAAAGCTTTCTACACAGTGCCCTACAACATTCTGATAAGAAAATTAGCAAAAACTAGACTAGATAGACAAACTATTAGATGGATCAAAATTTGGCTGCTAACTTGTACCCAAGGAGTACTCATCAACCGCACCTTCTCAGACTGGAGGAAGGTAACTAGTGGGGTGCTGCAGGGTTCAGTCTTGGTTCCAGTGCTCCTCATCATCTTTATTAATTATTTAGATGGGTGGAATAGCAAACACCCTAGAAGACAGAATGAAGATCCAGAGTGATCTTGATCAACTTGAACGCTGGGTTGAAAGCAACTGATAAGATTCAGTAAGGACAAATGCCAAGTCCACCACCTAGGAAAAAGAAACCAAATGTATCAATACAAGATGGGAAGTATTTGACTCAACAGAACTTGAAAAAGAAAAAGATCTTAGAGTAATTGTGGACAACAGGGTAAATATGAGTCAGCAAAGTGATGCAGCTGCCAAAATGGCAAATGCTATTTTGGGAGGCATTACTTCTGAATCACAAGAAGTAATAGTTCCCCTATACTCCTCACTAGTCAGACCTCATCTGGAATACCGTGTCCAAGATATAAGAAAGATGCAGGAAAAATTAGAAAGGGTCCAGAGGAGGGCAAAAAAAATGATCCAGGGCTCAGAAACACTGCCCTGTGAGGAGAGACTGAGACTCTGCTTTGAAAAGAGAAGACTGAGGTGGGACAGGCTATCCCTCTACAAGTGCCTGAAAGGCTGTCACAAAGAGGAAGGTCAAGATCTCTCCTCGCTGATAGCAGTGGGTAGAAAACAGAATAATCAAGTCAAGTTGTGACAACCCAGATTAAAGCTAGGAATCAGGAAAAGCTTCCTCACTGGCAGAGCAATATGACAGTGGAACCAGCTGCTAGAGAGGTGGTGGGCTCTCCCACACCATTAAAAAAAAACTGGACAGCCCTCTGAGTGGGATCATGGAAACTGGTGTCCTGCTTGTACCCCTTGGCCTTCTATCGTTCCATGAAAACCAAGACTCAGATAAGGACACCAGATTCCCACACACACACACTCACACACACAAGGCCTCTACAGGAGATTACACTTACTGCAAAGTCTGCTCTAACTTGGCAAGAAACTGTCCATTCCTGCTCAGGCCAACTTGAGGGGTCATTGCAAAGCAGGGGAAGGGGGTATATTCCCCATCAGCCTGCGCTCAGCACTAAAGAGTGTGTGGGGAAACTGGACTGCTGGTTTTGGCCAGTGGCATTCTGGCCTGGCTAATAGCTACCCCAGGGCTCCCTGGTTTTTACTTTTATGAAGGGTTTTGCTTTTACACTGAAGGAAACTGAAGCAGACATCAGCAGTCGGAAGCAAAATACCCTCACACAGAAGGAGGAAGAGAAAACATTTCTGTTCCCCTGAAAATCATGCCCAGCTGCTTCCCTGAACTCCCACAGGGAACAAGCTGTGGCTGCGATGCAAATGATACCCAGTTATCAGAGGAAGAATGTAGAATAAGCTGATAGTGGCAATTCAGTAAGTGGCAGAATTATTATTGCCTTGTTTGCCTTACTCAAGGAAGGGCGCAGTCAAGATATAGGGAAAAAGAGGCTTGTTTGTTGAAGCGTTGTCATCATCAGCCTCCTTTCATTCGAATAAGAACAAAAGTAGGCAGTATGATTTGTTGCCCTCAGAACTGATGCATTAGCCACCCCTGAACTACCATGACAACCCCTTAATTTACTATGCTCTCATCTGCTGAGTAGCCTCCACAGAGGCCGAAACATAATATATTACTAGTGCAAGAGCCTCTTGGTCATGAAAGGTGGAGGACGGCTCAAGCTTTGTGTGTGAACGTTCCCTTTGTGTCTCTGGCACCTGGAAAATGTGGGAAATCTATGGAGAGGGAATGCGCTCTAAAATCCTAGGCCTCTCCTGAGAAAGCAAGTGCAAGATATCCATTAAGTCTGGATCCGTTCGGACAGCATTTTCCATTCAAAGGCTCGGCTTTCTGAATGGCATCCCAAAGCTTGCCTGGGTCAGGTGGCACCTCCCTAGCAGGTGAGCCAAGCATGTGTCAGCAGAGACAATTGCAGAGGATAAGCCTTATTGGCACAGAATACACAGTGGCTGTTTAAGTTCAGTCAAGGGTTGTTCATACAGCCCATTAGTGATATTTATCAAGTAATAAAATGTGCAGGAGATAAGATTTTTATTATCTGATATCTAATTTTATTAATTTGCAGCTAATTGGTTGCATTGCATTTTTAATGAGCAATGTTCTCCAGAGCCTTCTTGGGAATGTTTGTATGTTCTTATCATTTAACAGCTACGGCACAATGGTTGTGCAAACAGCCTCAAGATAAAGCTACTTCTGGTTGTTTCTTGTTTATTTTGTAGCAACTCACCTCTGACAGGTGCTTTATTCTTCTAGACCCTTACATAACCTTGTTGAACCTGGCTAAAAATTTCAGAAAACCAAGCCAGCCCTTGAACAGAAGGAAACTTCCTCTGATCTTTGTTACAAAATAAGATACAACTTCATTGTTACAATATATGAAAGTCTTCTCCATATACCTATAAAACATATGTTATACTTTTATACGGCATGGGATTCATGTGAATTAGGAACTATGAAATACCTTCTGTCCAAAGGCAAATATTTGTGGCCCATTATACAATGGAGAATATTTAAATCCCATTGAAACCAATAGGAGCTAAGTGCACTTCACTGTTACCTGATTGCTGTCAAGGGCTCCATTTGCCCACAGCAGCCATCATCATCACTGCTGCAAGATTCTAGTAGATGGACATCCTTGCATGTGCAAAAGCACAGACACCCCTTAGTGAGGCTATAGATTGCCCTCTTCTGCCCTGGGGCCCCTATGACAACTACAACTACTGTTAATTTTGGAAGTTTTCCAATTTTCCAAGGATTAACATACACAGATTAGTATGGGGCCCACGGGCAAGTGCCCATCAGGCGTTAAGATGGCCCTGGGAGTCTGCCCCACAGGTTTGCAGTTATACACCCAGAAGAAAGAAGAAACAGAACATAGAACTGAAAGGAGAAACCCTGCAGAGGGAGGAACTGCACTGGATCCGGGAACATAAAATAACAAAGAATCAGACAGTTGGAAGGGGCATTGAAGGCCATCAAGTCCAACCTCCTGCTCAATGTAGGACTCAGGTCTCCCATCCACATTCTCACCAGGCCTGGCCTTGCTTAGTTTCCAAGATTAGGCAGGGTCAGGCACTTCAGGCTATAATCTGGTCTAATCATTTTGCCAGGTGGGATGAGAATGTGGTAAACAAGTGTTGGGGTGGTAGAATGGATTTCACACTGCAGACGAAGGGCCATGCTTTTAATTCTTCTCTGTGTAAGGAGCTGTTCTGAACTACAAAAGCAGCATCAAAACCAGGGAGTGAATTAGAACTTTTTTCTTCTGAGGAGCTAGTTTGCCCTTTCTTTCTTTTTGAATTTGGCTTCTCCAAATGGGTGAGAGTTTTTACCCCAGTGTTCCCTAGGCCTCTTCACTTTTGATTTGTCAAGGCACCTCACTTTAGAGAACACCTGCATCAAAGATGGTATACTATTTATTTAATGCATTATGGTTGCAGACTATAAGCAAGAAAGAGAGAAAAGGTCACATTCCCCTTTTCTGTGGCCGTATTGTTTTGCTCAATAGACCAGGGCGAGCTCTGTGGGCCTCCAAAATCGCCTAGGCAAGTGACTCATCCACTTTTCTCACCAGACTAAGAAAGGAAGACATTGCCTCTTGCTATTGATTTTGCACTTGAGCTTGGCCCAATGGCCAAGAAGGGATTGCCATGGATTTTATAAAATTCCTTTGTATCCCTATTGCAGGTGCATAGATTTATTTAATTAGTTAGTTAGTTAGTTAGTTATATTTCTAACCCATCCAATCACTATGCGTCTCTGGAGGGCTTACAAGCAAAATTCAATAAATACAACAATATAAAAATCATAAATACCCCAAACTATAATAAGGCTAACAACCTACAACTGAAGTAAAACATAATTAAATTCTTTTAAACATTAATGTGTAAAGCTCCTCTAGGTCCCCCTACTTCCCTCTTCTTCCTGGAAGCAGAGATGCTTCAGTACAACTAATTGTTTTGTCCCCACAGTAAAGGCACCCCTTATCTAGCAAATGACTGGGCAAGGCAGCTATGAAGCCATTATCTCAGCTGCTTCATCTAACATACCACAGACCACGAGGCCTTGGCATGCCTTCAAGGAAGTATTCTGGCTTCTTGAAAGTTGAAGATTACCTGTTGAACCTTCATAACCTCCTCACTGGGTTTTTCCTGTGCAGTGAGAATTTTGTTACAGTTCATATTTAATAAGAATTATACCAAAATTAACTATTTTTTTCTCATTTAGGAGAGGCAGAAGTTGAGATTTTAAAAATCAGAATGTGGTAAAAAGAGAAGCTGGCAAGGTCACTCATCTTTGCCTCTGAGCATCTGAGATAACCATCAACTCCAAGTTCCCCTTGGGAGTTTCCAGAAATGTCTGGTTGGCCACCACTGAACATAAAAGGCTGGGCTGGGCTGACCTTTTTGTTTCCCTGTTCAGGATGCAGCTTCAGGACACTAAATACTGCAACCAAATAGGCCTGGCTTTGCATTTCCATTTTCTGTCTTTTGTTGTCTCCTGACAATCCCTGACTCTGTCCTTGACTTGTTTTGCCACCAGAGAACATTCATGATATGTATACAAAAAACAGAGACAAATTCTCAAAGATTCTTAAAGTTATATTATTTGAAATGTTGAGGAAATAATATGCTTAAGTAACATCTTCCATCAGTTTGTTTCAAACACATATACTGCATAGATTTTCTATGATCAAATATACAATCTTTCATTATAGTACTATTTAGTGTCAGACTGTGCTTTCAAAGTTCAGGAAGCAAGGAAATATTTACCAATATTGACTTTTAATACATATTTATAATTTTACAACTTTAGAAATTCACCATTATGTTCAATCTTTTCATCATTAAAGAAGTCTGGATTGGCTAGATAAGCAGTCATTTCAGAAAATGAATTTCCAAGTAATCTGGTCTTCCTCCATGTCCTGGTATTGTGCTTTGTTCTGTTTTAGTCATCCATCCTGATGAACAGTTCTAAAGAACATTAATACTTGCTCTATCTTTTCTGGCATCTGGGTTGGTCCTAATAAAAGAATTGCCCAGCTGTGGACTTTTGGACTTTTGACAATCTCTTTGTTACTTTGCAGGCTCAACTTTTCAACAGGTTTTGAAACTATTCAACTTTCTGGATTTTTAAAAATATGTTTTTAACATATATTTTGATTTCAGATGCACTATTTTTCATATTTTTCTGATGGAGTAGCAATCAATTATTATTATTATTACATTTTTATACTGCCCATAGCCAAAGCTCTCTAGGCAGTTGACAGCAATAATCATAGAATCATACACTCAAGTCACCCATCCCACTTCTGTCCAGGCCTGGCCCTGCTTAGCTTCCAAGATTAGGCAGGATCAGGCACTTCAGGCTACACATTCCACGGTTAAAGTTTGTGATTCATAATATCTTGACACCCTTCATCATATTAGCATTAAGAGAGGGGGTTGCATTAAAATGAGATAGTTTTAGTGAATGGATTTGGGAATTAACTCAATCCAAATCTGCATATTGGGCTAGTTATTTCAGACTTCTGAATGTAAAAGCCTACTTTGCTGTCACATTCTCCAGATGTCCATAGTTACTGATTTTCTGGGGCCTGTCTTTGATAAATATTTCCATGCTTAGTTCTAGTTGTTCCTCTTGGGCACATGATGGGACATATCTTTTAAAATCTCAGGATGTACACACATGTGCTAACATCCTCAGTGTTTCAGCCCTCTCATAACTCTCGAGCTAAATCCCTGAGTAGTGGCCGGGTACAGGCAGAGGGGAAAGTACATCTTGTCTCCATGCACATGAACACAAAATGGAAGGGGTCAGATTCCCCCATACGGTACACCCTGCTAAATTGCTACCAGCACTTGGGCAATATTTGCAAAAACATTCACTCAGATTAAACTTCATATGAACTGTTTTTCAACAAACTGTTATGCCAGTTTAGTATGCAGAAGTTGAAGAGCATGTATAATGGGCAAGAGGAGATGAATCAGGTGCGGATCTTTGGTGTGTATGAATGGGGATAGAGGAAGTATACACAAGCATGCCTAATTTCACCTGAAAAATGTTGTGTGGAGTGTGTTTTCTGTCTCCCCAATGCCCGGCTGAGCATGGAAGTCTTGGCTTGGTGGCAGCAGAGCAGGTGCCTTCCTACAGAAGGGCCCAGGTTTTGTTGCTGGCATCTCCAGGCAAGGCTAGGAAGGACCTCTTCCTAAAACCTTGCAGAGTTGCTGCAGTCAGCTCAACGATACAGGGCTTGATGAACCAAGGCCTGGCTTGGGATAAGACAGCTTCTGATGTATGTCTAGGAGGTGTGCCCAGTGTGCAGAGGTAACTCATTATTTTCCATGACATGCACTATCCCAGATCATTTAAAACAATCCCATTCCCTGGCAGAGAAGTGAATGGAGCAACCTCTGCTTGCAGTGTCCTGATGCCATATCAGTTTGTACACTGGAAGCACTGCATGGGGATGATGTTAATGAGAACCAAGGGAGTTGTTGGCCCATATGATTAGCCCTTTTAGAAGTGGATTCTTCATTCTGAAGAATGCTGAGCTACACATCTGGACAAAACTTCCTAGTCAGTGGCCATTATTTTGAATCTGATTGAAAAATGCCATTCCTGCAACGAAACTTAGAATATGACTCATCTCACAACATTAGTAAAACAGCCCATCATCTGCCAAGCAATGATATATTTGCTGAGGGCAAACACATGTCCACATTGGATGTCTGTATTTTAAACAGTTCCGTGGGAAGGTGCAAATTCTGAATGATTTTTGCCTCCCCTACTTCCTGGGTACACTCACCAGCATTGTTCTCCAGCTCTGCACAGACTATACAGCCTCTGCCCTCTACAGGGCAGAAAACTGGATGGGCTGGACCCACAACCACTCTGACAAGTTTTGCATGACACAACAAGCTGTGGTAGTTTCTTGAGAGGAAGGCCCGTTGTGCCGTCTGAGCCCTGTTGTGGTATTTCAGCAGGGTACAGTCTTTAGAAAACACAATACACAACAATGGCCTGCCCTATGGTTTCCATGCTTCAGCATGATTTCTCCAGTCATCTGAACCCAGCGTCATGGTCTCCACAGTTCTGGTGTGCAGTTGCTACAGAGTTCCTTGGAAAGAGCAGCAGCTACAGGAACTGCTCCAACCATGCATTGTGGGATGGATTTCCAGGTGCAGTGGCTGATAGGATATGTGTCACCAGCAGGAGGAGTGAGTGAGGAGGGTGGAAAATATGCTAGATCAGAAACCACTTGATCTTCTCTCAGGCACATGCAGGCAAAAAATGCCCTTTCAGCATGAAAACCATGCAGGGTTGCTTGTAACGAAGCATGAACTCAGCCTGTATCTCTCTGCCACTGTGGCAGACAGTTCAACCTTGTCCACTGTCAGTTTCCAGGTGGCCTATTTTCATGCCTAGGAACATACAAATGACATTCTGGGAATGTCAGGCCACTGCACGAAATGCAACAGGATCCATTCTGAACTTCCTCCCTTTCCCAAACAGGAGCAGAGGGAAGTCTATCATGGCTGCATGCCTGCTATTGGTGCTTTCCTTGGGAGGACAGTGTTGTGGACACACACAGGCTTAGTTTCAGATGCCTCCAGCGACATGACCATAGTGTGTTTGCAGGAAGTGGTACAACAACGCTCACTAATTCCTGGCCTTCAGTCATAGTCCTGAGGGCTGGAATTCTTCTTCAAAGATCTCATCTCCAACTGTATTCTCATAAGCAGGAGGGGGCGTGAGGGGCTCCAGCTGCTCCAGCCGCTCTGTGTTCCCTTTGAGTTCATGGGTATCCGAGACAATTCGCTTGAGTCTTGGGGGCAGTACCAAGCAAAGGTGTAGCCTGGAGTGCAGATCGGCCTCTGAAGCCCGCCGTGCACCTGGGACCACGGAGACACTGAATGCCTCCACCATGGTCTCTCCCTGGGCAGGGGGCTCAATCACCACACTGTACGGAGGGGGGTCCCCCTGGGCTGGGCCTGCACCAGACGTGATAGTCCAGATCGTCGGTGCAGAATCAGATAAATAGCCTGTGGCCACCACCTCCTCATACGCCGGTGCTTCGTAGGCCGCATTGTCTCTGCAAATAAAACAACAGGGGTAGGAATTAAAAACAGATTGGTGCAAGACACCCCCTTTACTGGAATGCTGTTGAATACTAAGCAAGGCATCTCGTCAACCTTATTCATGGAACAAGTCCATGGAATCTGCATGGCCACCTGACTGTCCCACCCAGTGCTTCATCTGATCCTCCTCTCGCAAGGTTTGCACTGAATGAAAATCAGGCTAGCTCTGCTCGTTCTGGTTGCTCTGGATCTGTGATGGAATTCAGACAGAGGCTTATGTCCCTCAGCTGTTCTAGCCAGCCCTGGCCATACCCAAAGGCATCTGGCACATCGTTTGGGCAGCTGCAAACTCATGGACTATGTGACTGCTGAGGCCTGGCACAGCCATGGACCAAGGATTAGGTGAGCTGGGATGTCCCTTGTGTTGGATGTCATAAAAAGGCAAATGAATTGCCCAAATGCCACTGGGCATATGAGTGGGAGGAGGCAGCACATTTTAATTCCACGATTTTCCCTTGCAGGACTGAACCTGGGTGACTTTGGGCCAGTCACAGACTCTTAGCCCAAAGAGGTTGTTGTTGAGAGGATAAACTTGAAAGGAAAATTATGTAAGCTGCTTTTAGTTCTTTTCAAAAGAAAAAGGGTGGAATATACAGTAACTCAGATAGATAGACAGACAGACAGACAGACAGACAGACAGATAAAATTACTGATATACAAAGTGATAGAACAAGAAGCACAGAAACCCTCTGGATAACTCTGTGCATTTTGATGTGCATTTGAAACTGTTGTTTCTGTTCCATATCAGACTCTTTTGGTATCCTTTCTCTTTTCAGAGATCCATCTTGAGAGACTTAGAACTTGATTTTGAGAAAGTCATGTATACACTACTGACACTAATTTAAATCCATTGAGTGTACATGTGGGTGAAACTCCTCCACTAGAATAAAAGGTTTTAAAAGCTGCTGGGCTGAACTGTGCCTTTCCATAATGTCTTATAGATAATGATAGATAATTGGGATTTAAGTACTAAAATATATCTATGATTTAATAGAATCATAAAATAGTATAGTTGAAGGGGGCCAGAGGCCCCAACCCCCTGCTCAGTGCAGGACTCCAAGTTAAGCTATTGCTCTCAGCTGACTGTCCAGTTGCACCTTGAATGCCTCCAGGGTGGGAAAGCCCACAAACTCCTGGAGTAATTGCTTCCATTGCTGTACTGCTCTATAGGTTTTTCACCTGTAAAATCCTAAAATCCAGATGTTGATGGTAAATAATCTATATAGAAATATGAATTGCAACATATTTTAGAATTTTACATGTCACATATTTCATAATTCAGTAAAAGCCAACTATACTACCTATAAACAAAATAATGGATTGGCTCCAGACCTCATCACATTTAGAGTAGATTCACTGTAATCAATGAGACAGCCTATCTGTTTTTACTGTGACATGGTTATGATAAAATAATTGTATATTCCTCTCAACTTTATGAAATACTTCTCTGTTATTCTTGGCAACATACATTTTTAAAAAGTTAAGCAGTGAGAAACTTTCAAATCTGGATCATTTTAATGGCTAATTTGCACATGCATGTCTGAGTTTGTGAAGTTCCCACAATGTGACTTCAACTTCTCAAAGGAGACCTTTGTCTGCAATTGTTGCTGCATATATTGTGTGACCGGCACCCTGTCACATGAGGAAGATTTTACTTCCCTCCCTACACAAATGGAGATGATAAAGGCAAGGGTGTTTGCCATAGAAAATGCACACACGAGTTGGATATTAGAGCTCAGTAAGAAAGGCGGGTGCTAACACAAAACTAGACTGATCTTGAAAACCGGATGGGCAACAGGAGAGATTAAGGGCTAATCTGTAGCAATTTGCACTGATGGGATACAGGAGTTCCTGGATAGTACCATCAGACCGGAAAGGTTGCATGTCTGAATATGCTCCTACACATAACACATGCCCATCAAAAACATGTCAGGAGGAATGCTAGGCTGCAGCCCTTCTCCCCAACAGTTAATTGTCTTTGACTCAGTGTGGAAGCAATGAGAAACCATCATCTGACAATACCATACACAGAAGCCAGGATTCTCAGAGTTGCACTCTCTCTTCTCCCCACTTCTGCGCAATGATTCCTTACCTATTACCCACGTTTGAGACAAACTGTCCTTTGTCATTTCACCCACACATTATGGATAGGACCCTTAATCTACAAATGCTGAACAGACTCCTGAATATGGGTGTGGTGTTGATAGTATTGGCATTGTAAGTTCTGGGATGTGGGTAGGAGGCAGCTACAGTCAGGATGCTGGGACCAGGTGCAGGTGAAGGCTTATATTATGTTCACTGGCCAGAGGCAAGGGGAGCCTCTTTGAACCATCCTGGGCCAAGAGCCAGGAAGACAAGAAGGTTCTGGTGGACACACAGCCCAAGAATAGGCCAAGGGCCAGATACTGGCAAGACAGTCAAATTCAGCAGTAAGGTGGCTGCAGGAAGGATGGGTGCAAGTCAGGCTGGGCTGGGGACAAGGAAGGGAGCAGGAACAGGCTGGCATTGGGCAGGTGGATAGGAGCAAGAGCTTGGAACAGGGTAAAGCTGGAAGCTGGAGCACGCCGTTGCCACTGCCACCAATAGCGCTCGTGTTGCTGTGGCAAGGAGCTGCAGTGCAGCAAGATCTATGCGGCAGCTCTCAGGGCTCCCAGCTGCCTGCGTCATTGCCCCACAGCTGTTCTCTGCAAGCGCCTGCAGAGGTGGTTCTGGACCTGCAGGCACTTGCGCAATGAATCAGGCTCATCCTGACAGGCATTTGATATTGTAAATGGACCCATTGATACTTTTTACATTCCAATCTCTGTGTGCAGAGATGGCGTGCCTCCGAATTCCAGGTGCTGGGGGCAAACCATGCTGGGTGTTCCCTTCATGTCTACCCAGAAGCATTTGCTGTCAGCAGCTGACATCATAACGCTGAACTGGAGAGACCCGTTGTTGGAAAAGCAACATATTTCTCATGTTCGAAGAAGGATCTCTTCCCAAATATACTTGCCCAGATCCTGCAGCTCACCTGGCACTTTTGTGGTACACTTTTCAGTGCCAGGTGAAGACCTTTTTTTCCAAGGAATTTAATATTGCAATCTTTGTTCTAAATCCTTCCCTATATTCTAAATCTTTGTGCTGCTGCTAGGTTTGACTTTGGCTTTTACTTCTATTTTATACTGTAGTTATAAACATGTAATGTTGTACAGTGTATTTTGCATACCACTTTATGGTTTTAATTGTTGTGTACCTCCTAGGTGGTATGGAAATGCATTAGAGAGACAGAGAAATCGAATCTGCCACATGGCCTGCTGCTTATGTAGAATGAGTGGACAGAAGTAAATGGACAGTTGTTTTGGACTTCAGTGCCCGGCATTTCCAACCATTGGTCATCCTGGCAGGGCCTGATGGGAGCTGTAGTCCTAAACCTCTAGAATGCTACTTTCTGCCCACTCTTGAAGTGGACACCTGCTGAAGCATCCAGCAGGCTTGAGGTTAAGACTGGTACAGGAAAAGGAAAAATGACAGAGTTGCTCACCCTGCCTGACTTTGACTCCTCGAGGCTGCAGGATTTTCTTCTGGTGGATTCTGACATTTCAGGAATTGCTCTGCTGCAACACTAACGAGGTAGCCAACCAAACACACACCCCCAACCGTAAGGAAGAAAAATCCCACAGGGTTGATGTCCGAGGAGATGGCCAGCATGGTCACGCCAATGAGGAGTGTGGTGGTGAACAGCACCAGCAGGGTCTGGCGGAGACTCCTCCAGTTAGATTCCGACAGCATGGCAAGGTGAGTGGCAGGTATGTCAGTCAGCAAGGAAAGGCAGGGCAGCTGGGGAAATGGGCATCTGCCAGAGATGAAACGCAGTGACAAACATGAAATGATGCAGACACATGTAACACAAATACACCACAGTCGCACCAAATGACATGCAAGCAAATCTCTGATGACAGCAGCCAGTCACAAAGGTCAATATGGTTAGTATTCGAAACAGAATCTCCCTGTGCTATGTTCATTCTATGCAAGACTCACCAACACCATTCTTCTCTCCCATCCGTCCATCCATCCAATCATCCATTCTTCCAACCTTCCAACATTCTTCCAAAAATGTTGCTACAGCTACTGGGTAAACTTTCCTTCTTTTCTTTCTTTCAAAACTTGCTAAAAGGGAAAACCAGCTGAGTTTATGTCAGGGAAGCCTTCCAATACTAGCCTGGATTGTCTTTCTGTCCTTTAGAAAGGGAAACCCTTCAGCTAATGAGAGGGGTGGAGAAACCACTTCTAGGAAGTCTGGCTCCCTGAGCACAGGAAGAACCAGACAAAGACCGGCTGAAGGCCTGCTGGCCGGAAGCCAGGCAGTTTCAGTGCAGCCGCAGGGTTCTCTTTATTTACAAGATGTTCTACATGTATTGTAGATTTGTAAATAAAGTAAATATTACTCAGGTCCTTATCTAATGACACTCATCCCCAAAGTTTGATAAGAGACTGGTGTGATTGAACAAGGCAGAAAATCAGCCCTCCTAGCTACAGTCTTTCAGAACACCCTTCCAGGAGGTGAGAGGCAAGAGTCGAGGTAGTTGGCACAGCAGGAACTATCAATAAGATATGTGGCATGGGTTGCTTGTGAAACAACCCACAGTGCACCTGGCAGACAACCTGGCTCATCATCTTTCTCCTTGGTCCTGTTCAGGATCTCCCAGAGACTCCACAGCAAGGCCTGTCTGTCTCCTCTCCCTTTGCTGCAGCTTTTCCCCCTTTCCTGTCAGAAGCATGTCTCTCCCCTGCCCTTTTCCCCTTGCCAACAGCATTAGAGAAAACCTTCGATGCACAATCCTGTATTTGAACTCTGTAGTTACAAACACCCTAATTCAAAGTAATGATCTCTTTGAGATGTGAGAAGAAAATCTGCATGAATAAAGGGGGTGGATCCAAAGGGAAACATCTCCCTTTCATAAAGGTTTCAACTCTACCCTCAGGGTGGCTCCTGCTATTGGATACCTCTAAATTGGCCCATTCACGTCACCTGTCATCCCCTGAGAGGGTAAATCTCTCCCCACCACACCCATTCTGAAAAGCCCTCCTCCTTTTCCATGGTGGGCAAGTTCTCATGATCTCACTATCTTCAAGGTTTCAAACTGAAAAGTCATTTGCTTGTCCCTGCCTCACCAGCTCCTCCTCCAGACTTGAAGAATCAAATTTGAGAGAGCTGTGCTCCTGCTTTTTTTGGGAGATCATTTATTGCAATCTCCAAGTTGGCAGCCCCTTCCAAAGTACCCAAGCAGCACCTTGGAGGGCTGTCACTGGTTTACTACTTATTTTTTGGGCCCTCAAATTTTAAAACTTCTTGAGCTGAACAAATGAGGTGGTGCACACTTCTAGGGATCCAGACGGAGAAGCTAAATGGGGCACTGCCCTGGGAGTAGTTTGCTGCTGAAGTGCAGCAGATACCAACCATGAATGTTGACATAGAGAGGCTACACATAGGATTAATTTTATTCTGCTTTCTCCTGAGCTGTCATGGGAAATCAAAGCCATGAGTGATCTTTGCTTGCAAAAGTGGGTAGTCAATAGATTACCCCCTTTCTGGCACGTTCCCCTAGGATGGGGAGGGGGGGAGTTCAGCCTGACTTTTCTCAGTGTCCTGCATCTTTTGCATGCTTCCTTGAGACTCCTGGTGCTCAGGACTGTGAAAAAGTGCAAGCTACCCCATTTATGAAAGCATGTAAATTTGACAACTGTCAAAAGTCAGGCTTCCTTTTAAAATGGGGGGGGGCATAAGAACACATGTATATACATATGTATATGTCCCTGTCAAAAAAAGTGAGTAACATTGCCAAAGTATCTGTTTAAAAAGAAGGCTAGGTTTTTGACATCTACCTGTTAAAACTTCAACAGGTAAAAGGGGTGACTTGCAATTTTCCATCTTCTTGAGCACCTGTAGTGCTGGAAAAGGGTAAAAGAGATACAGAATATTGAGAAGAGCAGGTCCAGCCAAAAATCCTAGAGGCTTTTGCTGTAAAGGAATGACTTGCTGGCTTCCCCCTCTTACTGGCCGCATAAGCAAATGCGACTTGTGACTTTGCTTTCCCTTAACAGCTTGCCTTGTGACAGCTGTTGGGAAAGCAAAGTTAATTAGCAGCCCCTCTGGGTCCATGGCTGGTGTTCACTGCACTTTGACAGCAGACACCTCCCAGGAATCATCCAGGTGAGAACTTCCATTTTGGACCTTTGCAGCTGTGCATCTATGCACTTACACAAGTTCATGCATTAATTAACAATCTGCCATTTAGAACACCATTTTTAAAAGTGTGGTGAACAAGAGACAACTCTTCCAGTGGGCCACTTGGACAATTTGGAGGACCTGTCATTGTCAATTCAGAAATCACAAAAAATGAACACAAGGGGAAAATGGGGGGAAAGTGGGGGGAAACACCAAACATGGACTTGCAGTCAGCAAGGGGGCATCAAGCCAGTGATTGCTGCTCCCCTGTGCCACATGGGGATTAGTGGAGCAGCTTTCACGGGTGGTGGTCTGGATGAGCTCAGCAACAGAGGCAAGGGGATTGCCTAGCAGCTCCCTCACAACTTCCCAGAACCCATGATGGGAGCAGTTGCTGCAATTCAGATGACATGACAGCCCATCACAGGTATAACAACCCCAGTCAGTGTGGCACACTGCCCTTAAACAAGCCATCCCATGGAAAGCAATCCAACCACAGCTTGTCATGAACAGTGGACTGTCATGTTATGTGAACATAGTCAGCAAGAGGTGGTGGTGAGATCCTTACTCACCAACAGCTGGAAGGGTGAATACTGATCCAGAAGCTCAATATAAATAATTGTAAATCTATATAATAGAAAATGGTATAAATGTAACCCCTTCAACTCTTTTTGGTACAAATATTGCCTTGTTTAAGCAAAGATCCATGAAGAACAATGGATGGCCAAAATGTTGGTGGTTGAAGCCCCATGAGTGAGTGTGTTCAAGGACTGGCTGGACATGCAGGTGGTAGGTATATCATGAGCGGAGCTGGCTGGAGCTGGGGGTCAGACTAGATGGCCCGAGAGTTCCCTTCTGACTCACTCTGTTTCTCTGTTATTCTACTGGATTTTAAAGTAAGTTTAATAAATATGGGGGTTTGCATCCTTAGACTGTTATGCTCTCCTTTTACCTGCATGCACAATGTCACCACACACATGGAGTGTACTTCTGTCAAAGCTCATCTTTGAGGCACCTCCGTGAGTTCTTAACGTAATTGTGCTGAAGCTGCCTCACAGGTGAGGTGGCCCTTTGAGAGCACCCTAGCCTAGATCTTCCCCGTTTATTAAGGCTAAGAATTGTGCTGCTGGAGAAGACTCCTGTGAGTCCCTTGGACTGCAAGGAGATTAAACCCTTAGAGGAGATCAACCCTGACTGCTCTTTAGAAGGCCAGATCCTAAAGATGAAACTCAAATACTTTGGCCACCTAATGAGAAGGAAGGACTCCCTGGAGAAGAGCCTAATGCTGGGAACAATAGATGGCAAAAGAAGGAAACGGCAGAAGATGAGGTGGCTAGATGGAGTCACTGAAGCAGTTGGTGTGAGCTTAAGTGGGCTCGGGGGGGGGGTGGAGGACAGGAAGGCCTGGAGGAATGTTCTCCATGGGGTCGCGATGGGTCGGACGCAACTTTGCAACTAACAACAACCACTGTCTGTGTAGTGAAATGTGATTTCTTCAAGCTTAGAGGCCTCTTGGGTAGCCCAAGGGCAAATCATGAGCTTTCCCCAAACCAGCATCACATTTTATGGGACTCGGCTAGGATTGTGGATGGCCTCTTGAGAAAGCTCAGAAGCCCACCCAGCCCGAAGTAGTTGCCCCTGTTGTCTCTCGAGTGAACCAGCCCTCTAACTGCGGCCTCTCTGCACAGCGCGTCCCCGGGGCGCCAGCGGAAGGACCGAATGGAGCACCCGCGCCCTCTGCTGCCGAGTGCTGCGCAGGTAAGCAGCTACTCGAGGAGCGCAGCTCTGTTTAGGCCACAAGGGGATTCCGGATGGAGGAAGTTCTGCGCTCGCTCTCCGTGTTGCAACAACGGCGGCTTTGTTGCCGGACGCTCATTTCCTCGTGCTTGAATAAAGCAACTGCGGGGCGCTGGCTAAGCGCAGGAAAATTCCATAAGCCGAGCCAGGGACGGAAGGTGCCCGCGAAACTGTAACCCAGAGGAGGAGCGGAGAAAACTGGGGGTGTGAGAAAGAGAGTGGGGGGGGGGAGTAACGTGGCGGTGTCAACAGATGATCTTTTGAGGCTGAGGCAGCCTTTCCTAATTTAGTATTGTGTTCACTTCTGTATCGCCCCACAGCTGGAACGCTCTGGCGGTTTATAGCAGTCTCACTTACTGCATACGCCAGAATAAGCTATCTTCACGATACACATGGCAACACCCCTTCAGAGGCCATAAACGGCCCAGTTCTAGAAAGCAAGGAAGAGGTGGATGAGATCTGCATGCATACTACACAGTCACGCATTGAGGATAAAAGCAAACAATTTTTCCACTTAAAACTGACTTGCTTATTTCGCCAGAAGAAAGTTTCCAAGCCCTCCTGGGTGCCTTTGTACTTCTCCACCTATGCAATACCTATCTAGGATTGCAGTTCCTATCATGGCCATCCATGAGTGGAAACATACAGCTTATATGAAAGATATCCTTACTGAATACAGGTATACCTACAATCCACATAATTAAGGGTGGTTTATAAGCTGACATGAGAGAGGGGAAGACCTGGATTAACCAGTAAAACTTTATCCTTAGGCTTGTCTCCAACACTCTAACCTACATCACAAAGTTGTGAAGGTAAAACGGGTGCCGTATACATTGTCCTATACATTGCCTTCTTTGGTTGTCCTACACATTCTAGAAGGGCAGGGATGGTTATTATTACCATGATAATTTACATCCAGAGAGAACCAAAAATATGTACTCAGTCTTTAAACATCATCATAATATAACCTACTTTGAATCTTGACGATCATTTTCAGCACATAGTCATTTTAAAAAAGCCTTTAAGGAACAGAAGTGACCTTAAAGATACATTGCTTTTATGATTCATGATTAGACATGTATATATTCTCAATGACAGCTCAGGTTCCCGTGATTAAAGATGCCGTAATGCTTAAAACATGCTCAGGAAGTATCCTGAGATTTATAGCAAAAGACAACAATGAATGCAATATCGGAAAGCAACAAATTCCATTTCGTGTATTTAGGTTTCAATTCCATTGAAATAATTGGAAGTTTGAATTAAATGGGCTACATTCTTTTCTGTTGAGCCATGTCCTGTCTGTAATATAAGCGGCAATCCTCAGCGGGAGAGAAAGCCCCTCTGAACACAGCAGAACTTGTTTTGGAGGAAACATGGGCCAGGTTGCATTTCTGTGCATCCACTGACTTTGTGCAGGGGGAAAGGAAGCCATGCACTCAGATCATTCAAGGATTGTGGAATGTGCAGAGGTCCCATGTGGCAAAGGCTCTCCAACTGGCTATAGGTTCTTCTGCATAGTGCAAGGCTACACAGACAACAGCCCTTGTTAGCACACTTGGCTGCATCACATGTCAAGTCCCTGAACAGCCGCCCCCTTTGCCAGGCACTCAGTAAGGCACACGCACTCCCCAGGCAGAATGTTCTCTGCCAGTCCCAGCCACAAGCTCTTACCTTCTGCCCTCATTCCCAGGTAACCATCCACATCCTCTTCGCCACACTTAGCAGCTTCTCTCGGTTCCTGTCCTCGCACCTTAAGGGATCATACAAATATCCAAGAAGAAAGTTGCAAGTGTAGAGAGAAAGCAAACCACAGCGCTGCTCAGTTTTTCCACTCCAAAATGCTACCGTCCTCGTGAGAATCTTCTTCCTTTTCTTCTTTTGCCGTCTTGGTTAAGGCACCTCAAAGGAGCAGGAAGCTAACTAGGGAAAGGGTGGTTTGAATGACTGTGTGTGATCTGCCTCTCCTGTTCTTCTTTTGCGATCACACTAAGATCACTCACTTTTTCCCAATAGAACACTTCGGGAACACTTCCCTCCACAGGGTGGGGCCCAAGGCCCAGCCCTAAATCACACGGGCTGTTCATAAAACTATTTACAAGCTCTTTAAACATATCAGTGGTATGTATCCTTCCCGCACGTACTGCCTGCCGGGTACTGGTTTTACCCCTGGCTTTTGACCACAAACAGGCTATCTATCAGGGCAAGAAGCCACCCAGCTGGAAGCTGGGGCAGAGTTTCTGTGATTCACAAGAACCACCTGGTGAGCAGGGCAAAGGGTCTTGTTCTTGTATGTTCATGTGAATGTTCTTGTAAAATTGTAAAAAAAAGTGGGGGGTTTGTTTTGCAAAATTAGAGCTAGTTAGTTGCAATTTTGATGAATGTGTGAAGCATCAATGAAATCTTACCCAAACTCATGTGCCAGTCTCGCAGAGCTGATGTCTGGTGACTAGAAGCCTCAGGTGTCTGCACTGGGAAAGTTTCTCAAACTGCAGGTGAGTGGCTTTCAAACATTCAGACTACAAGCAATTAGTGCCCTGCTTAAGCATCTGCTGCTGATCCCTTTCTCTTGGAAGATGTTCTAGGGAGCCCTTCTGGGGCACATGCACCCTTGCTTGAGATCCCCTAAAACAGACTGAAAACTAGAACTGTGAAGGTTGTCAGTAACTTTTAGGCATTTTTGTCTCCTTCTGTGGGCGTAATGGGACTGAGGCCTGGGCTACCCCAGAGTTTTATAAGATAGGAAATAATGTTCTTTGCTGATTCACCTGTGGGTTTTGGCACATTAAGTGGGGGTGCCCTGCACTTGCTCTCTGGCATACTGTCTGCAAACCTCCGAAGGTCAGATCTGCTTTCTTGTCCCTAGTGCTGCACTCATATCCGTCAAGTCTTGTGTACGTCACAGCCCAGCGTCCTGGTGAAAGGCGTCCTTCATTTCAGGTCACAAAATTGGAAATGCTGCACCCAAAGAGCCAGACCTCCCACGAGAGCTGCCTCGTTGCAGAGACGCACAAAGCCCCCTGAACATGTTTGCCTCCTTCAGCATTTCTCAGATGTTCTCTCAGGCAGGAAATGGCCTCAACAAAACACGTCAGGAAAATATTAGTGGCACCTCCAGACCCCGATGTGATCACCTCTGCCAACTGACAGGAAGTTTCTTCAGCAGTTTCTTCAGCAGCTAAGGTCTTCCTTATGCTGATGAAAGACAAGTAATATTTATTATCACATTGCATTTATATCCCATCTTTTTCCGTCTTGTGAGGAACCCAGGGCAGCTTGCATAGCCTTTCTCCAATCCATTTTGTGCTCAAAACAACAACCTTGTGAGGTAGGATGGCCTGAGAGGGAGTGACTAGCCCAAAGACTGAATGGCATCTCTGGCTTATCATGTATGAGCCCAGTCTCTAGGTGGTTGCAATGGTCCCCAGAGTGCACATCCACCCCTCACCATTTTTATTTATTATTTTATATGTTTTTCCTGTGTTACAGTTATTTACATGCTGCTTTTCAGGGCACAGATTCTATTAAGGTGGCTTGCAAAAATAATAAAACCTCAACGAACAAATAAATCTAAAGTAAGGTATCAGGAATTTCCCCACAGGGTAGTTGGAAGAAGGTGGCTTGGGGTGGGAGAAGAACCCACTGGGCAGAGTGAGGTGGCTGATTTGGAGTGGCATGAAGGGGAAGCAACTTGTTCGTTTAGTGTCTGATTATTGTGGCTCTGCTCCAAAGAGGTTGTATTTTCTGGGCTAGGGGCTGAATTAACTTGGCCAGCCTTGGCTACAATGTGAGGGAGTTTGCTTCTATGCTTTAGGCAGCAAATGTCTTGGGCCAGTCTGTCAAAATACATCTAGAAATGTTAAAAACTGAAACATTAAAAAATAATATTTGCACAAATCATGCTGAAGCTGAAAACTATGCAGTTTTGGTACAATCTGTACACATTGCACTAGAATGATGTAGTTTCTAGCTTTTATTTTGCACAATAGCACAAATGTGTTTTTAGTTTTTGTTTTGTTTTGGGGTTTTTTAAGAGTGCAAATTGTGGCCCTTAGAGAAAGAATTCAATGGGAAAACCTGTGACTCAGCCTGCTCCCCATCACTGGAACAGAAGTGGGCAGAAAATCGGATGAGCTTAGGCAAGCCAGAAATCCCAGAACCAGCAGACCTGATGGGTCCTCTCTATTCTTTTGTTCTAACTTAAGCTGACTACATGAAGTCTGAAGCGACAATCTGCATTCAAGTGCATTAGATTAGAGTTCTGGACTAGGGTTCAGGAGACCGGGGTTCTAGTCCCTGTTGGGCTCTGGAGCTCACTGGGTGACTTTGTGCCAGTCACTGACCCTCAGCCTAACCTACTTCACAGGTTTGTTGTGAGGATGAAATTTGGAGGAGGAAGAACAGGATTATGTGAGTCACCTTGGGTTCCTTGAAAGGAAGAAAAGGCAGGAGATAAATATTATACCTAAAACAATAATAATAAATTCAACTAACATGGCTAGTGGCCCTAGGGTTGTTGTGAAGATAACATGAGAAGGAGGACCATGTAAACTGTTTTTAGTTCCTTGCTCTAGGGAAAAGAGTAAGATATACACAAATAATAAGAAATATTTTGAAATATTTCTACTGCACACAACTCTGTTTACATCCCCAAGCAGCTGTCACCTGCTCGCCCTGACTTCTCCATATCAGCACTTTCCTTGGTTGCAAGGAATCTGCCTGCCCGTATCCTCCTGACCTCCTGAGAAACTTGCTTGGCCCCTTCTGGCCAGGCCACTAGCCCACGCCACAGCCTCCATGGCATGCTTCGTCAGCGACCAACCCAGAGGCTCCTCACTTCTTTTCTGGAGACAGGAGTAACTGCCTGCGCAAATTATACCCCAGGGCTTGCGTTTGTTCTCTCTGTTCTTGTTCATACAAAGCTGCCTCTGGGCAGTTTCTTTCAGACTGAAGATAAAGGCTTAGACCACTTGTAGGCCATTTCCATAATTCCTGATTCCCTATCCATGGTTTAGACGATTGTATGCTTCCCCATACAGAAGCATTCCTTCCAGATGCACAATGTAGAGAGGGAGAAGAATTCCTGGACACACCAGTTTTCTATCTGCAGGGATCTTAAGGTTTAATTTATGGAGAAACATTCCATCATGTAGTCCCCCACCTGCAGTCTGAAGTGGTAAAACCCAGGCACAGGTTTACAAGCTTTGCAAGGTCTGCTCGGGATCAGGGTTGCTTTCCGGTCTGAAAAGACATCTTCTCCCCTTTCCATTTGTTTCTCTTCTGGCATGAGGTGCTGAGTCATGCTGATGGACCTGAACCTTGTTTACCATTTGTTCTATAGTGACAGCCAGAGGATTTTAATGGTGGTCTTGGAAGAGGCATCACTTCCTGATTTTGCACACCTGATTTTGCTTGTCCCACTGGGAACTCTGGCCAAGCAGGTTTTGCATATAATTGAAATAATTAGGAGTGCAAAAACTGTTCACCAGAATCAAAAGTAGGAAATATTGGCCCTTTTCCAAACTGCTTTCAACTCTCTGAGGAAATACTGTCGTCTTTTTCCAGTGTTACTGAATATGTTAAGGGGCTTTCCACAGAAGCAATAGTTAAGCATATGATGTACATTCTTTTAAATGTGTGTGCATTTTGCACATCTTTCTCAAGGACATACACCCTCCAGGCCAAGTAGATTTTAGGTGCTAGAGAGTGAAGATGGACATAACAGCTAAGTTTTAAAATGACACTAAGCCTGATTTAGCATTGCTAGAACAAGACTGAGCAAATCCCCAGTTGCACATTCCCTCTCACTCTGCTTCCAACACTGCTGCCAGAAGGAGACTGGAAGCTTCACAATTCTAAATTAACTGTAGTTTAGTGAGTTGTCTAACACCTAAACTGTGGTTAATCTTAATTATGGCTTCTTGAAACAAGACAACTTCTTAAACTATGTTTTGAAGTTGGCTTAATTATAGTTCAGCTAACCAGAATTAAGTTTAACCACAGTTTGTCTCTGTTTGGAGAGCATGTCAAACTATGTTTAATCCAAAATGGAAGCAAAAGCTTCCAAACTTCTCATATCTACAGCAGAGGATGAGGAGGGAATGTGTCAGGTATAGCTCATTCCTATAAAATTACATTTCAGTTTAATGTCACATCTGAATTAGCCCAATGTTCCCAGAGAAATAAGAGCATTTTTCCCATCCATGTTGTTTTGCCAGATTCCTACTGTGTGCACTTTAGATATTTTATCAGCCCTATTTTTTTGCCCCTCTGCCTGCACTTGAGGTGAGCTGTCATCCTTCAAAAACTCTACACATGCATGTATTAATTCATATACTTCTTCTTTGTCCATAGAAACATTTGAAATAGTAGAAAGAATGTTCTGCTGATAAGGTGGGAATAAGGGGTACTTTATTTTTCAAGAAGATTTGGGAAATGACTGTAAACATGTTGCTAGGCTATACAGTCTATAGGTCTTCAGAGTTCCCATCCCCACTTGGGTGTCTAGTCTCTAGGATGGGGACAGAAACTTCTTGACTGCTGTGAGGGAACTGTAGATGAAACCACATAAACTTCAAGTTACTATAGAGTGCATGGTTTCCCATTCACATACTGGAGCTGGTGGAATGCATTGTGTGTTTTTAATGTGGTAACACATTTTGGGACAATTATTTTTTTCAGGCAGAACCCAACATTTTTAGAGCAATGAGAACACTCGGGAAGTGCCTGCAATACCTCTAGACAAAAACTATTCCTTCTGGCTTGAGTTCTGAAACATCTCCTTGAGGCTTTCATGGGTCTAAACTACCAGACAGTTGCTCAGTAGGCTTTTAAATTTAGCTTAGCTAAATTTAGCAGCTAGAACATCTGGATGGAGGGGCCTCAGGGCATTATTTGGAAGTGCCTAAACAACAGAAAAATATAAAGAAATGGACCACTGAATTCTTCCTTCACCATTTTCCTAATAGGGTCTCATCTAATCCTCCCTTCCCTTCCATTTTCCTTTTTCTTTTCCTTTTTGCCTCTCTCTCTCCTTCCTTCCTTCCTTCCTTCCTTCCTTCCTTCCTTCCTTCTTCTTTTTGCAGGGGAGATCAAAAGAGATGCTTTAGGCCAATGGTTTGTCAGAGTATAATAATTATCGTTGCCACTTGTAACACCAACTTCAATGCCATGAACACAAGATAAAAGAAGTGATAAGATTACAAGGTAACCTGTGGTGGCCACACCCCAATTAGTTAGCTAATGTAAGTTCCCATGGTCGCTTGTAGTTCCATGGAGACCATTCATGACACAGAAACAAACTTTCTCAAAGTCTCACACGTGGTTTGCTTGCATTTTTATCCTGTGGTGTTCTATCTCAAGCAGAGGTGGGGAACCTTCAAGCCCTAAACTAAATCTGCCCAGTCTGGGTCTCAGTACTCCTCTGAGGCCCTGCCCTTCTCTGCCTAGTGGTCCAAGTGATGACGAAAGAAGTGGGAAGAAGGTTAATGCCGCCAATGCCTGCCCTCTCCATGCCTGGCTGGGCAGAGGTGACTGAGCGCCAGGTGCTTCTACGCACACCTTAAGCCTCCCCAAGAGAGGAGGTGGCAGTGGGGGGCAGGAGGAGGCAATGAGGCTTGTGTGGGACAAGTGCTCCATGCAGAAGCCCTATTATAAAGGACTGTCAGTGGTCAAGCAGGGAATGTAGCAGCTGTGGCTGAAAGAATTTAAACTGCTTTAAGTCCTCTGGGTACAGAAAAGAGTGTGTGGGGGACATACTGAACAAAGGTATAAATCACATCTGGATCTGTCTGGTTCTGACTCTGCCCACAGTAGGAGCATGGTTTTGCCCAAAGGGATGTGGACTTTGACCAGAAAAAGGGCTTTCCAGCCTCAGTGAAAATGCCTGTAGCACAACTGCAATTTTAATATTTCTCTCTGACCCAAATAGGCCAGCTCCTATTTTCTTCCTAAACTCTTCAGCTCCTAAACTCTTCAGATAGCATCAGTGGCGCTTTAGAGAAATGGAATTCATGGAATTCAGAATCCACCCGGGGTTCACAGATAAGTGATTCACAGAAGAGCAACCTCAGCCTACCCACTCTTTTCCCACTGTTGATCAGCGATCAGTTTGGCAGGGGACTGGGGTGAGGGATTTTAACTCTCCGGGCTCTGCTATTCACAGCACAGTAGCAGCAATCTTCATGGGAGCCACATTTCTTCTGCAACAGGCTGAGAGGAGATCCTTTTCATGCTTTGCAAAAGAAAACTGCTACAGTCCATTAACCAATCGGCTTCAGGAGGAAATAGAACAATGCAGGCTCTTGCAAGAGAAATGCGTATGTATCTGTGCATAAATTTAGGAGGCTGGAATGCACTCAGGAACAGAAAGGAACAAGGATCCTTGTTTCTAAGAGTATCACCTGTGAAAGGTTAGACCAGAGATGTGCACCTGCAAGGCCTCCAGATGCCTTGGCCTACAATCCCCATTATCTGTCACCATTGGCTATGCTTGCTTGGGTTGATGGGAACTGTATTTTTTATTTATCCGATTTATATGCCACCCCACCGGCCCTAGGCTCTCTGGGTGGCTTACATCATTAAAATCCACCCGACAAAACACATATAACTGGTGGCCATTTGGAGGGCTACAAGTTGCCTATTCCTGGGTTAAAGGGTGGGTTACTCTTGATGCTGCCAATAGTGGGCAAGTAATGCCATAAGGGACCTCGCAGTGCAGTCATGTTGAAAGCTGAAGCTTCACATTTCGCCTTACAGTTGACCTGGACTCCCTGCTGCCTTCCACTTGTTCCAGCCTACTGGGGAAGGAAGCCTGAAGATTATCAGAACAATTGGCCCATATCTCCTGGGTGAGCCAGACTTACAAGGCACTGCAACACCTTCCCACACCAGCAAATAATTGCCAGAGCATTTCCTCCTTTTTTCAGCAGTACATGGCTGGGGAGTGTGAAGAGTGCGCTGTCTCCCTGAATGGCCACCGCTCCAAGAGATCAACTAAGCAAGCTGCAAATGGGAAATTCTAAAGACATTTGCCCTGAATTAATCCAGGGGATTGCACACCCCGTGCCCTGGAAGACACACATTTCTATTACTGAGGGGGTGGGGAGGTATATGAGTCCTTGTTTTGAACTACATGCAGGAAATATGAAAAGAGGAAGAGTAAGTCATGTGTGCTTCCTGTGCCCACTTTTTGTGTAATTCCCCTCTTTGAGAAGGTTTCAACAGAACCACATAAGAATGAGAAAAAATACTTCTGAGTCCCAACTTATGAACCGTGGCAGAGGACACAGGAGCAAAATGGTCAAATGGGTAGGGACCATTTTATAACGTTATACATGGCTCAACAAATGGGCTGTTCCACAGAAATCTATAGTGAAGCACTTTTCCCTGTCAAATGTTCTCAGAAAGTCAAGTGCACGTGGGAACTCAGCCAACATATGGTTTTGTTTCATAGAACATTCCCCTTGTGGATCAGTGACAGATCAGTTGCTGACAGCTGCATCATGGTCCAGTGAGAAAGCAGGCATCCTTTCTACCATTATCTTTACCATGGTGACCTGGTCCCAGCAGGGCCTCCAGTCTGGGTGGAAGGCCTGGAGCAGCAGAGAATTCCAGCACCTGCTGGCAGCCACCACGAACAAAACAAGCCCAGCCTCCGCAGATCCAGGTGCTCTTGGTCGCTTGGGACTGGCCAAGGATCTCCCTAGGGTCTCTTGTGATGGGCTTCTCTGTAACCCCTTTGGGTCCTCAGGAGAGCACAGCTAGATTACAGGTTTTGCTCAATACCTTGTGTGCAACCTGGTTGTTAAGTCAGTGTTTAGCATGACAAAGAATGTGTCACACACCTTTGTGGGCCTTCCTATATTCACCCCAAATCCACACAGTCTGAGTTTTGGTGAAAGCAGGGTAAAAGTGTTTTAGGGATTCAGGGAAAAGTAGAGAACAGGAAGGTTGGTCAGCTTAGGAGCACAAAACAGTAACTGCTTTGAAATGGCAATTTTCACTTAACCGCAGTTGACCTTGGTCCAAAAGAGAAGTCATAAAGTAGCAAAGAGAAGTCATAAAGTGCTTTGTTTAAGTGGAAAAACTCAATTTAATAGGGTTTTAAATTTAAGAAAAAAAATGTATGCTGAGGTTGCTAGGATATAGTGTAAGAACAAATTCTTCCATCTGTGAAATTGTGAAAAAAGAAATGTATATGTACAGTATATAATGATTGCTATTATCTGCAGTTTCAGGCTTCCACTGGGGGGCTTGGAACCTTTCCCCACCGACTTGGGGGTCCTGCTGTCATGGTTTTGGAATTCTCTCATGCATTTTAATAAGTTTTATGCAACAAAACTTCACAATGGATTGTTTCCTTAATATAACTTTACCTGCAAGATCCACTGGAAGCTACATTCCACTATGAGACATACTCTGTACCCAGCAGCAATTATTACAGACTTCTTGAGTAAATAGCTATCAATTTGTAAGTGGGCTGTTGGGCACCTAGCAACCCACCAAATATATCTCAGAACAAAGATGGTTTTTCTGTCTGTCTGTCTGTCTTTTTCATCATGTTTCATTCTATGCCCAAGATGGGTCACAACCATAAAACGGTATAAAATCATAAAATATCAAACCCTTTCTCCAGGAGTGGTAAACACTCAGACATTATTTTAGAACATAAAAAGCCATTTTAAAAATGTATGTTATTTACTGACTCTTTAAAGAACATGTGCCTCCTTAAGGGACTCATTAGGATCCATGCTACATTCCTATTTAATCAGTTGAAAGCAGTACCTCTTGTCTGTTGGAACACCAGCCTTCTGGCTTTTTCCCCCAGAACCAAAAGCTTTGCTAATAAATTCTGGTTCAGTTCACATGTTACATATGACTACCCAGGTTTTACATAAAACCCTGGGCAGCCATGAATAAACAGGAGGAGTGGGCATGTTGGTACCCACCCACATGCTCCTACTGAATCAAACCAGCTAGGAACACTGCATCCCATCCTTGCTCATCATGACATCCAAACCCAGAACTGAAAGTTACTGGGAGAAGGACAACTTGGGTTACAAGTCTGGGCTGCTCCTCCAACAACTACTCTAATTTTGAATTTGGACATCATGATAAACAACCCAGAGAGGGAGCATCCCGGGGCTGTTGGAGTCAGTAGGAGCAGGTGGACAGAAGCCCATACGATCACTCATTCCTGTTTCCCGTCAGCAACCTGCAGATAACAGATTGTGGGTTGTGTTCAATGTGCAAACCAGGTCACCAAGTTTTGCCAGGAGTAGAAAGACAGTGGAAATATTTAAACGTGTATGGTATTTTAAAAAATCAGCCTTCTAGCCAATGGCACATAACAAAGTTCTGGTTTCCGGATCTAATGACAATTTTTGCTGTTCAAGTTCTGCTCTAAGGGACTTGAAGTTCACAGAGTACTTCATGGAATGTAAAGCCTGTTCTTCTAATTCATCTGACCAAACCTAGAGGCTGAGAGCTGGTCATTTCTGCAAATGATCTTCAAGAAAAAAACAAAAGCATCATATAGACCAAATTTACTTTCTATTTAATTGTATTATCATGAAGTGCATAAGAACTGAAACCAGTCCAAAGGCCAACCCAGTTCTACTTTCTGCTCTGAACAGAAGCTAAACAGATGCTTTGGAAAAGAAGAGCATCAAACTGAAACATCTCTTTTTGTTTGTGGCCTGCGCCTGGCAAAAATATGCCACCTTCCCCAGGACATTGAAGTCAATGATATACCATTTGTACAGCACTGCAACATTAAGGCACACAATGGAACGATGTTCAGACTTTACCCACCCGCCCCGTGAAAGAAGAGAAAACTAACTACAAGTTCTGCTTGTATCCAGCAGCTGCCAGAAAGATTCCGCTCATTATGGTAGAATCTTTAAGCCATTTAACAGTTACAAGGTGGAATGAAGGATTCTGTGTGGAATTTCAGGAATCCATGGTTGTGATAACTTAGGCCAGACTCATGCAACAGCTTACATGAGGGACTGGGGAAAAGGGTGGGGGTATTTTAAAAAGCAAATTATGGAGTGGATGCAGCTGAAGCTGGATAAGAGTTCCCAACTCCTTATTCCTGGAAATGTTTGGAACAGAACTCATTGACCAACGTTTATGCAGCGCCACTGTCCAAATGGGCTTCGGCCTACCCGGTATTATGTGACTCTGTGCCTCTCCCCATTGAGAATCACAAGGCGGAGCTGCAGCCATGGTGCAACCAGAACATGCATGGGAGGAGAGCAGGAGCAGGTGCACTGCAGGCCTTGCATGTCGCCTGCCTGCTTTCCTCTCCACAAGCTCCTGCATGACTTCCTTGCTTTCTCCAGCCATGACCAGGTCCGCCGAGGTCTCAGGATCAAAAGCTTGCCCAAAGTGCCTGCAGAATGTCTGCAGGACGCATCGCTGAGAACCAGAAACTCGACATGTGGAAAAGGCTGCCATTAAGCATCAGCCTGGTGTTTTACAGCACAAGTCATTCTCAGATAAACAGTTTGCAATGAGCCAGCCTTCTCAGCAACTGAAATATAAACGCTCACCCTGCTGAGAGTTTTGTGTCAATAACTCTATTGTACATTACTTTGCCTTGCTGGGTTTTATCTGTGCTTGGTACCAGGCTGATTTACCACCTCCCAGAAGGCTAATTAATTAATTAGTTAATGATTTAACTGCTTTGAAGATACAGAGTACAACACTGTTAGCAACAATAATCATTTAGAGCATTTGTGCTTTAGCAGTCTAAAACTGATGGAGGGTTTTTGTAAAATTGAAGCGGTTCCTTTGGAGTACACGAATTAAGGTGGGGCACACCAGTGGTCTGGGATCTGCCAGCAGCCCAGCCAGGGACGCAGACCAGTGCAATGGCACCAACTGGTGTCAGCTGCCACCACTGAGATCTGACCAAACCCAGTCTCAAAAAAGGGGACAGATCACATTTCAGGACATAATCATTAACCTTTGCAGTGGGTGCTATTTTATGATGCTGTTGTTATTAGTTTTCAGTGCAATCCTCTCAAGAAGTCCAGGAAACCTCACACTTGAAGGCTTATGGACATCCAGTGCAGAGTCTGAGCAGCACGGAGGTTATTCTCGCTTTCCTACGTTTGGAAGTTGTTCTTGCTTTCCTACATTTCTGCTCTGCATATTCACGCGACAGGCAATTTGCCATCTAGTTGGCATACTGCTGAGGACTGCAGTTCCTATTTGCCACTATTAAATAATTCTGTTCTTCTGTGCCACCCATGTATGTTTGGGCTATTGACTTAATGGACCACAAACACTGACCATTTATGCAACACTTCTTGAAAAGCTTGTGGATTTCTGAAGACTAAGCACCTGTTAAAAATACAAGAGCAGCCCAGAACAGTCTGTCTGTCTGTTTTTCAACTTATCCATCAACAACATCACATGACTTAAGATATTTAGTACGTATTTATTTATATATGTGTATACATAAAAATATGTATTTATTTTTCTTACTGCTTGCTTAAACTATTTACATCCTACTTTACTGACTGACAACAGACCTCCAATGTGGCCAACAATACAAGATAACTAGCACTTAGTAAACATTTAAAAGCAGAAAATAAGCATGCTGGACTGTGTTGATAAGGTCTTGTACTCCACTTGCTGCTCTATGCAGTAAGAATCTTGAGAAATAGTCCTGTCTCCCTAAGGTGGCCTCATGGAGTACTTCCTCTTGCTCAACTGGGTGATCTAGTACTTCTTGTGGTAGAGGGATGGAAAAGGTGCAGACAGACCACACGGACCCAAAAATTTCCCATCCCTTCATGCATCTTCACTGCCCTGTGCCTCTCTTTTTCCTGAACTGGATGATGTAAACAAATGTGAAAAGTAGTCCCACCATCACCCTACAGCAACAACATAATATAGGGTTGCTGCCCAGGACAAAAACAGCCTGCTCTCTGAACAGCAAGCTTGTTTTTAACAACCTGCATAACTCACAAGGCAACACCTTTTGGGTAGGGAGATTATCATGGGTTAATTTCTGCAGATCAAAGTGCTGCCCAAAAAAGGAGAAACCAGGGCACATCCGGAAGCTGGCAACCCAGTGTTTACAGTGTATACACAAAGAAGTGTAAAAGTGTAAAGACAAAGCAAAAAACATGTGTGTTTAAAAACATAAACATGTGTTTAAAAACATATGTACTGTACCATGCAGGTATATTTTTCAGAGGCTGATTCCACACTTGCACTGGCAAACCCAGGAAATGTGTGGAGCATCTCTGAGAGAATTGTCATCATAATTAAAATGCATTTTGATTTATAAAGTACTATAAGAAGAGAAAAGTAACAGCCCAGGGGAGGTCTTCTATCCCATCCCACTGGAGATAACCCTCCAACAGAGAAGGGAGGAACCCAGTGGTGAGACCATCTGCAGCTTTGGTGTGGACATTGAAGTATCTAGCTGCTTTGTCACCCTCTTCCAGGGAGGAGGTGATTTATCAAAAGTGGCTGTGAACAGTGGGTAGCCCCATAGGCAAAGGTGCCACATCCCTGTAACCCAGGTGAGGGGAGGGCATTTGGAGTAGGCAAGTGATGTGAAATAGACTGATAGAGGAATTGATAAAAAATGGTTGGTTTAGGACCAGAGTTGAGGCTCTCTTGTGTTGGCTCAGGCTCCACAAAGCGAGGACACTGGTAGCTAAGGCTGATGAATAGGACAGGAGCCATCTGAGCCCAGTAAATAAGATCTAGAATTGTATCTCTTGTCACCACTCAGCCTCAGTTCCTGAAAATATCAGTTCCAGCATGGGTATCTACCCTGCACCTTCTGCAGTGAAAACAATTCATTCTGCTTCTCTTTTTACCCCTTCCCCCTCCCTTTAGCCACGACCCTTCTGCAAATAGGAGCAGCAATACAGGAATCCTGATAGGGTTCCTCTGGGGAGAGGAAGGCTTTAACTTCCCTACCCTAAGCAATTCCATCTCAGTTGCTAGGTCTGGGTGACATGCTAATCCACTGTGGTTAATGTGCCACAGTGGCTTATTGTGTCATGTGAGCCCAATCAGAGAGGGAGGGAGGGAGGGAAACACACCCATGCACTTGTGTGGCAACCTCTGACCTATAACAGGGCAACTGGGTGCAATCCTCAAGGCCAAAAATGGTTGCTATCCTAATCTTCTGCTTTGGCTTTATATAATTATTTATTGGCTTCATTTGGAAAATTTTTGCCCTGCACTTGTCTGAAAAGAGACACGCAAGGAAAACAATGCATTTTTGCTAAATGCATTAACAATCACATTAAAAATAGAACTAGGCTAGGAAACAACCCTAGTAAAAAGTCTGTAAGTTTGAACCAATCTGGTAGATTCGTATCAAGGGGAGGGCTTTCTCTGTGGTGACCCCCACTTTGGGAATAACGCCCCCCCCTCGACACTGAATTTGTTACTGGCACTGAATTTTGGGCACCAGGTTAAGATAGCCCTCTAAGCCAAGGCTTTTGAAGACCTTTCTGGATGCCCAGGGGCTTGAGGGATTTCCCATCCCAGGTGTTTTGCTGAGTCTCTCTTGAACTGGTTTTAATGCATTTTATTTCATCTATTTTATTGTATTTTAATATGATTCCATTTTAATATCTGCAATGTACAAATCTTTGTATTTTAATATGTTTTATAACCTGTTGTAAACCACTCAGAGAGCTTTGGCTGTGGGATGGTATAGAAATTAAGTAAGTAATAATAATATGGGAGGAGGTGGTCTTTAAGGTAACTTGGCCGTAAGCCAGCAAGGGCCTTAACATGATAGCAACCCTTTGAATTTGGCCTGCAAAGCACTGGAAGCCTGTGAGATGGTTTTAACAGTGGGGACACATGACCTGGATAGCAGCTACAACTTGAGCCCATGGAAGTTTTCAAATATTCTTCAAAAATAGACATACCCAAGTAGGTTGCCCTCTGATCTTGGTTGGGTAGTATTACTGATATTACTCTTAAAGTTCCTTATTATAATGCAATATTTTTAGATCAGTCATGCTTAATTGATATTTTGCTGGGTAGCCAATGCTATGTCACCAAATATTTTATCATTGAATTGTTTTGTGATGTGCTCTTTCTGAATTAGAAGTAATTTTTCTATTGAGTAGCTTGCATTGTTTCAGTTGAGATACTACTGATATGTTGATAACCCTGCTGTTGTTGTGAGCTGGCAATCACAGTTGTGGGAGAGCTGCACAGGACTATTAAAGCAGCAAGGAAAAACAACGGCTGATCGAAAGTTTAACAGAGTTTAAGAGGGGCAGATGGCAAATGGAGAAAGGGGGAGGGTGCAGTTACACCTCTTCAGGCTTTGTTTCCTTTATGGGTCTCAATTAGATACTTAAAACACCCGGTGTTGTTCCCCTTTATTTGCTTGCAGGGCTCTAGTCCAAGGCAGTCGTGCTGGGGGGAAACTCTCTTGGAGGAAGAGTGCCCCAGAGGGTGTGGAGGGCAGCAGGAGGGCCCTCTTCCTTTTCCGAGGAGGGAAAGGGTCTTTGCAATGGGTAAGGTGGTCTGAGGGAAGGCAGAGAGCCGCTCCTATCTGGCCATCAATCCTTGTCCCCACTTTTCCACTGTTGAGTCCACATTCTGGATTTTGAAAATAGATGCCCTAGTAAGGGGCATTCACGGGGAAGAGATGCTCGCTTAAATCCTCTGGCTGTTCAGCAAGTGCTCGGCATACTGCCCACGCTGGTGGGGAGGTATAAAGCAGCAACTGGGCTATGGTCCAGATGGGGAAAGCAAGAGTTTTGCAGGACCCTGACAAGAAGCAACCTCTTCTGGGGTGAGAGGGGAACCTTTTGTGCTTTGGGGGACGTGCACGCGGTTCTAAAGGCGAGCTTTGTCTTTTTGCCCGGTCCCGCATACTCAGCTGGTACGTTTATAACCACAATAGCCTATAGCATACACGATCCTTGCGGCAGCCCGTTCCCCCACGCTGCGGATGGAAGGCCAAGCGGGACGCGGCACGGGAGGCTCCTGACTGGCTCTGGCAAGATTTCTTTTGAAACTTCCAAACGGCCATGCCCCAAACTAACACGAAGAGCCGCAGCGGGGGACTTGGGAGGGGCGGCGGTGGCGGATCAGCGCGGAGACTGGTAATGGGATTCTTCCCACCTACACACACACGCACGCCCCCCCCCCCCCCAAAAGAAACTCCCAAGCCGCGGGCCGCTTCCCAGCCGGCCGCTGTATTCCTGCACTCCCGAAGCCTTTCTCCGAAAGGCCGGCGGCCAAAGAGGTTGCAGTGCAATGAGGTAACGTGCGTAGAGTCGCCGGCTGCCGTCATCCGTCCCCCGCGCCGAGGCGCTCCGTGCTGCAGTGGATCGTGCCGCCCACACTAATCAGCAGCGCCGGCTGGGCCGCCCTCTCGCCAGGCGGGATGACGCCATGCTCCGCGGGAGGGCGGTGACGTCACGCGGCGAAATTAGCCGCGATCGAAGCTGCGGCGCGCCGCGGCCGCCTCCCCCTTCCAGCAAGATGCGAGGCTGGCTACCCTCTCGTTGCCGGGCTGGCTCTGCTGCCTTCGAAGGTGACGGCGGTCTCCGATTTATTCCGCACTTGGTGGCTTCTTTTAAGGCGCCAGATTACTGCGTTGAGGGGCCGTTATGCCAAGCCAGGGCACCCGTTTGCGAGCTCCGGTAGCAGCGAATGGGCTGCGTTGCCCTCCCCCCGCGCAAGACCTTACTGTGCAGAACAGCCCCGACCCTGCATGCTCCATTCGCCTTTTCCCGAAGCCATTTCACACCCCGCGCCTCTGGATCCGTTTCTGGACCCTTAATGGAAGCTGCAGAAACCATGACATCCAAAAGTGTCTCTGAAAAGCGAAGGCATAGCAACGAACGCGTGCAAAAATAGAGTTTGGTTAGGAATGGTTAAACATCCAAATCTGCATTCCTATCGGCTTGGTGTGGTGTGGTGTGGTGTGATGTGAGACAGTGTGGTGGAGTGTTGAGAGTGTGTGGGAGACCCAGGTTCCACTCCTCTTTGGCACTTGACTGCCTTTAGGCCAGGCATTAACTTTCTGGCTAACCTACCTCACAGGGTTGTTGGACTGATAAAAGGGAGAGGAGGAGAAGGTAATTTAAACCGCCCTGGCAATGGGGCTGCTGTACTTCGTGCAAGGCAGGACTCAGTGGGGAAGACAATCACGCTAGGGAAAATCGAAGGCAGAAGAAGAGGAGGAAAAATAATGAGGTGGATTATTCCATCAAGGAGGCCATAGTCTTGAACGATGAACTTGAGCAGGGCTGTGAAGGACAGGAGCTTTCATTCAGAAGGCTGCCATAAGTCAGAGACGACAGTGTGTAACAGCAGCAAACAAGGCAATGCAGGTTTAAGTGCACATCTGAATTCATGCACAAGCTACTGCACCCTTTCCCCACTTGATATTCTTGATACAGACACAGGTTGTCTTCTCTGGATCAGGGCAGCTGAACTTTGGTCTTAAAGCTATTTAAACATTAACTATGTAACCCAACAACTTTTTAAATGTATTTATCCAGCTAGCTAGTTATTAACCACTGTGAAGAATGTAGAATTACCACAATCTCTCTATCAATGCTGTACAAGCTAGGGCTCCTATCCTGCTTGAAAGTAACCCCCATTGAATACAGTGAGCTTTCTCCTGAGTAAACATGCATCAGATGAGGCTGTAAGGCCCTGGCAGAAAGAGCTGGGTGGAGCAGAGAGGAACCTGCAAGAACGGCTTGAAGGTGAACCAGACTGGTACAGAACAGTTGAGGGCTTGAAAAGCTACCATCCCATCCCTCGCTGTGAGAAACGGAAGTGCAGCAGTTGTTGCTGGGGGTAGTGAGCAATGGGTGTACCTAAGTTATCTCCCTGCTCTGTTCTTCTCTGAAGCAGCAGGAATTCCCTGCTGCATGAGAAGGGAACACTGGAGTCTCTGGGTGTTTTTAAATAAGTGGCTGGGCCGTGGATGGTGCAGTCCCAAGCTTAAATTGAAACAGATTTGGAAGGCATTTTGCACCTGCTGCATCTTTTTCTCTCTAATAGAAGCAGCAGTGGGACAATACAGGAGGGTTATGGGGGGAAGGTGATATCCAGATGCTACCGTAAAATTCCATGAATGAGGGAGAAGAGTGCTATGAAAGCCTTGTCTGAAAGCATCCTTAAAACAAAACGAAACTTGCAACTGCTGTGTCTGTGTGTCTTTGCCCAGGATGAGGACAAGAGCTGCTCTGCAGCAGCTTCAGATGACCATTTCAGGTCATCTAAAGGAGCAGGGCGGGTTTCTGTTTCTTTCCTCCCATATCGAGACAAGCAGGATCCCAGGCTTCATCCTGTGCTAATAGCAGCTTTGGGGAGGAGAAGGCACCACAGCCGGGGATGCAGCACCCGAAAGGGGTTAAACAGCCCTCTCTCAGCCCCACAGTTCAGCCCACCTCCATGGCTGCTTTTATGTTTTAAAATGAAATGAGGAGAGAAGCAATGACAGATTTCCCACGTGGAGTGTAGATTGACCCTCATCCTTCCCCATGTGCATGGGCGTAATAATCCTGACCTACTTTACGGGGTTGTTGGAAGGATTATTAAGATAAAGTCTTTAACGTGCTGTAGGCTGTTCTTATTTGTATAAATAGAAAAGTTGAGCATGGCAGAGCAGGCAGCTGTCCAAAGAGACAGCACTTGCTTTTAAAACAGAATGCAGTTCCTCAAAAGCATGAAATGTTCTTGCAAGAAAAAAAAAAAAGTCTTGCTTCTTGCCAGACTGCTACAAAGTTCGAGCCGCTCTCTCTCTCTCTCTCCGGCTCCCATCCTCATGCACACAACTTAATGGGAAATGCTCAATAGCAAATAGCCGTCAGCTGTCAATTACTATTTAAGCAAACATATTCCAGGTACCAGTGTCCCTTAAGGAAACTTCTATTTTCCAGAATCAGAGTTAGATTCTGAGAGTTGGATCCAGGTTTAGGTACATGCAAGAAGCAGACTTTCCTGTCCCTTCTCATATCAACCCCTCAGTCCCTCTGAAAATGTTACGCAGTGGGTTGTTGGAGCCTGCTTGAATGGGGTGACTTGTGCTGTGGGGCTAGGCAGGAGGGATGGGATCATCCCTGGAAACTGGGCTGAGGCACCTTCCACCAAGAATCCAGCCCCGACCATGGCAAACCAGAGTTCAATAGGAAAGGGGTTTGTTTTGCTCAACCTTTGTAGAGTCTACCTACCTCTGAAAAAAAGTGTGTGTGTGTGTGTGGGGGGGGGGGGGGAATTGGCTTCATTTGCCCTCCCAGCCCAGTTCTCCCATTGATTATGTGTGGGTCAAACATGGTCTGCATCTTCACCATTAAAGGGTTGGTTAAGCAAAGAGCTCTGCACAAAGGGCTCTGCACTTATATTTTATTTAATACAATTTCGCCTGTATTTTGGATGTCCTACCAGTAATTCTAAACTTGGGTGGAAAAGCGAGAGGAAGCAGAATTAGAACTCAGGACTTGCACTGCAGAGGATTATACCCTCATCACACTGACAACAGATTTTTAAGTTCTACCAGTATGCAGATTTATCTGCGCCAAGTAAACATATGCTTGGTGAAAGGATCACACTAACTGGAGTTTTCCCAGGTGATCAGCAAGGGACATTAAAGGTTTTTTTTTTTTATGAAGTCCTTACTTAGGGGGGTTTCTTCTGACATTTCCAGAGATGTCACCTAATGAGAAGAAACAACTCATTGGAGAAGACCCTGATGCTGGGAAGGACTGATGGCAAAAGGAGAAGGGCACAGGAGAGGATGAGGAGGCTAGATGGAGCCACTGGGGTGGTGGGTGTGGGCTTGAGAGGACTCCAGGGGATGGTGGAGGACAGGAAGGCCTGGAGGAATGTTGTCCATGGGGTCGCAATGGGTCGGGCACGACTTTGTGACTAAACAAAAACTACCATGTAGATGAATGTTTCAGCCCACCAAGATCCCCTGCCAGCCTCTGTTGCTGATCAGGACAATTTGTGATGACTATAAAGTTTGCATAGCTGGTGTTGTGCCATGAGGCATCCTGAAGAAATATACATACCTGAAAGATTTGACTGCACCAGCTCCAGCATCCAGGAAATGGGAATCTTAAAGCAGCTCTTCTTAGAGCAGTTGATTGGGTAGGCAGGTAGCACATAAGGGGACTGAGCTGAAGTTTAACTCTAATTTTGGACCTGTCACCTGACCACACAATGCCAGTGCACAGCAGTGATGACCGGGAGAAAAGAGCAAGCATATTGGTGGGTCAGCAAGTCATCCTTATGTCCTTGAGCCCTCTTGCTGCAACGAAGAAGTAATCTCTGCCAGCACCATTTCTGGCTGCCTGGCACAATGACTGCCATCTTCTGGAAATGGTCTGTTTTGCAAATTGCAGATCTTGGGTCTAGCACAGAGAAGAGAAGGAAGTTAATCAGGACTTGCTGAGTCATGTGCTTTCACTGGAAAATACTAAGAAAGAAATCTTTCAGAGATTGAAGTAATGACTTAGATTAGACAAATAAATACCAGTTCTGAAAATGTAACAGCATAATCAATGTCTTGTTGTGCCAATTAGGCAGAGGTTGGCTGTTCCATGCCATCAAGTTGTCGCCAACGTCTGGTGACCCTACGAATGAACATGCCGTCTTTCACAGCTCAAGGCTGTGATGGAGTCAGTCCTCCCATATTTAGTCTTCCTCTTTTGCTGCTTCCTTCGACTTTCATCAGCACAGCTCAAAGATATGGTGGTGCATTGAATTCATTTATGCATTTATTATATTTTTGATATATTTTATAATATTGTTATATTTTTACAGAAAAAAACTATAGAAAACAGTCATAAAATTTAAAATATCTGAAAATAAAAACAGGTTTTGCCTAACACCAAAACATTTACTGGCAAAGGTTCCAAGTGAACCTCCATGGGGAGGACATTGCATAAACCGGGAGCCACAACTGAAAAAAGTCCTGTTGTTTCAACTTGCCTAACCTTGTACATTGAGGATACCTGGAGGAAGACATCCAAAGATGTGCTAAGGACCAGGGCAGGTACCCATGTGAGAAAACATTTCCTTAAGTACCGCAGCTCCAAGTTGTTCAGGCTTTAAAAGTCAACAGCAACATTATAAATTTGGGTTTCGAACTGTCAAAACACTGGCATCACACGATCACATCACTCAGTCTCAATTCGTATCCTAGCAACTCTATTTTGGGCTACCTGACATTTCCAAGCCATCTTCAAAGGTAGCCCCACATGCAGTGCACTGCAATGATCCAACTGGGAAGTCACCAGGCATGGGTAACTGTCGATTGCCTCCCAGCTAGGGTGGCAGCTGGCCGAAGCTGGCACAAGGTTCTTCTATTATTATTATTATTAATTATATTTCTATACCACCCATAGCCGAAGCTCTCTGGGTGGTTCACAACGTTGAAGTCCCCCATCCGGATTCCAACCAGGCCTGACCCTGCTTAGCTTCCAAGATGAGGCGTGATCAGGCCCTTCAGGCTACATGGAAGCACTAGTCACCAGTGATAGTCACCAGTGATGCTCTCAGGAGCACCCCCTGATCTTTCTGGAGGTATTCAGTCCCATCCAGAACAGGTCGAGTGCTGGCCAGATGAATCAAGGTGGCAGAAGGGGGAAAGATGGGCCACAGTATGCAGGTGAGTTCCACAGCCTGGATGAGACCAGGGAGAATGCCTTCTTCCCATCACTGCTTCAGTGGCTGAGGATGCAGCTGCTGGAGTGCTGTTTGGTATGAGGTGTTCTGATGCCATCATTCCAGGCATGTTTCCACTGCATGGCTATGAATTCGTTCCTAGAATCAGTTCAAAATGCAGACAGTAACCTCAAAGATGGTAAGATTCTGCATATCTTATTCATTTATTAAATTTATGTACTGCCCAATAGTTGAGACTCTCTGGGCAGTTCACAACCTTGAAACCATAAAATATAGCAACACAATGATACATAAAATAAAGTATATGAGAGTTTAAAAACATAAAATTTATAAAAATGTAAGACTACAGCATAAAAGCAGATCTTAAAACTCTGCTTTCTATATATAAGCCTACTCAGATATGCCATTCAATTACTGAGGCCCTATTGATAGTTGATTCACCACCTGAATTTTGGTGGGTAGGAATGCTAAACAGCATTTTTGACTATGTCACTCATTTCAGTAGGTAATTAAAACATGGCTTGCCCAGAAAGCTTTATTGTTATTGCCAAACTCTTAGTTTAGCTTTTTTAAATCTTCCTTGTGGGTGTTTTTATATAGTTCATATTTTAACATGGGTTGTTTAATTTTTTAAAATAATGCACTCCACTTTGAGGGTCTCCAGGAGGAAAATGGATTCTCGGCATTTTAAGAAAATGAATACAAATAAATAACACAGAGAGAGAAGAAAGAATGGCTGCCCTAGCCAGGAAGGGGCCAACCCTACAGGTATTGTTTTGAGCCACATCAACAAACCAGTTCCAGCAGTTTTCATCTGCTAGAAGCAGGTCTTTCATAAAACTCATGGCTCTTAACCGCCCACTCAAGTCCAGAGCACCTCAAGATACTTTGCACTGCAACAGGGTAACTCACACCTACATATTCCTGCTGAGAAAACACGTTCCCCTGCTACTATGTTTGCAATTTAAGCTTACAGGCAACAGGAAAACTGGGGTGGGGTGGCAGATGACTTCAGAGTCGGCCTGCTCATACGGAAGTGCCAGTGCTGTCTCCATCACTGCACAATAGAAAGAAATGTGCCAAGTACAGCCATACCTCAGACAGAGGTGCCACACAGAGTGATGGAGGAAAGCTGTACCTGAAGACCTCCTGCCTGCCACACAGCTTCCAGAGGCACAGGGGCCCAAGAATGTAAAAAGGGCCAATAACCCTGTTCTCCTGGACTGCTGCTGAAATCTGCTGTGCCACAGATAATGTACAATAGCAAATGTAACTGGTTGATGCAGTGACATGGTGGTCCCACCCTGTGCACATTTCACCTTAGCCTTCTTCATGAATGGAAGGGTGCATCCTACTCCTGGCTAAGATGGAGAAGTTGCACATTGGCCCCATAGCCATTGTGAGAGCACCACCGGGGGTAACGGCACAACCTCCCACCATGGGTATGTTTAATGCGATCACCCATGAAGGACGCATGAAGCAGATGGGCAGGGGAACTGCTGAGATTACCTGCTGGGAAAACAACCAGCAGCTACAGCAGAGCAAGCACAGGTGCCAGTGGGTAAGGCAGAGGGGGCTGGGCAAGGTGCCAACCAGGCATCCTGGGGTGGGTTGACTTCCTAGATCCTTTTGCAGTCAAATGTGTGCATCCCTCTCCAGCCCTTTGTCTTGCCATCTCACAGCCAGCATTGGAGCCTGGAACCCTTATATGCAAAGAGAGTTTTAGCAAGCTATGGCTTTGCATAGAACCCCTTTGGTTCTTGTCACCATGGGGCTGCAGGGGAGAAGAGAGTGCCTTAGTCTCTTGGAAGACTACACAGGCCTCACTGCAAGTGTTTTATGAGGATGTTGCTGTCCAGAGTGTGAGTTTTGGATTCAGGGCCTACAAATTCTCCCTTTTCTTTCCATCAGAATGTATTGCTGCTGGAAGGATGGTAAGCGTTGTCCTGCAGAGATTATCTTCCCACCTTCCAAGGGCGGGGTGCAAGCCCACATCTCCACTTCACCATTGCCTTACTTTTCCTAGCAAGCTGGGCCAGCAAACTTCCGCTATCAGGCAGCAGAGAAACATTAATATTACAAAATGTAATAAGCAGCAGCTCTTGCAAACTTGTAATTGTTGTAGCTCCTGTTCCTCCTTGTTTATGGGTCTATTATCTTTCTCTCCCCCTTAAAAAATGCTTCATCCTTTGCACACACCAACACAAATGTGTTCTGCACATAGCCTGGCGGCCAGACCATGCACTGGAAACCTCAAGACTGGACTGCTACCATGTGCTTTACACAGGGCTGCCTGTCACGTTCTCCTGGAGGGTGCAGCCAGTGCAAAATGCCTTGGCTGGGCTGCGGGGTGGAACAGCCGATTGGGAACCATTCACTCCAGTTCTGCAAGAGTTGCACTGGCTGTTGCTAAGGACCAGTCCACATCCAAGGTGCCTATGTCCACACAAAGCCCCACATACCTAATGAGGTGCCTTCTCCCACATGTACCTGCCTGGATATTAAGATCAGGTGGAGGTGCTTTTTTAATAGTGCCACATTCGCCTGGAGTTCAATATGCGACAACCTGAAAGGGTGTCTTCTGTAACAGGTACCTCAACTGTGGAATTCCCTTCCGAGCAAAGCTTACAAGCTTTCCAGTTAAATACCTAAATACCCAGGCTTTTGATGAAAGTTTCCTCTCTTTTCTTTTGCTGCATTGTATACATTGTTATTTACCTATTAGTTTTCTCCCAAGTTCGTACTCTTAATATTTTTCCCTGTGTTTTATTGTTTGCACCCCACACTGGGAGTATTCTATAATGCAATGTGAGTAAGAAAATTCATAAATAAACCAACATTTTGCATATGGGGTCACTGGACCTGTGGTGCACTTCAAGTCCTTCTCCTAGAGAGCCTGAAACCTACAAGCTCCACCAGCAGGTCTCCTACTACCCACTGGCCACGTATATGACCAACTATTTGGCACGAAGACATCCTCCTTTCCTGTCAGCCTCTGCCTTTTGTGCTGGCAAGAGTTGTTTGCAGGCTACTCTGTCCATTCTCTGTTGCTCCGCCAGTGCTTGGGTTCCTGGGGGTGGGGGAGGCGGACTGTGGTCGCTCTTATTAGGTCCTGACAAGGGAGGCACCGCGAGTTTCTGCCTGCAGCACGCCTGTGCATTTTGTGCAAGAGACTGAAGGCATCCTGTGCGGTAAGGTTATCGTGGTGCTTGTGCCACTGCTGCCTGCCGCTTTCTGCGCATGCCGCCGCAAAAGCATCATGGGAGCCTGCCATTGTGATGGGTGTGCGGCAGCCAGGTGGCCAGGAAGCCACAGCAGTGTCTGTCCTGTGCTGCTAGGCAGACTCGTGCTCCTCTGACTGTTCTGCTCTGCTGTTGGGAGTACATAAGAGCGCCACCACTTTGTACTGCCATTAGCCGGGGTGTACAAGCCCAATGGGATCCATGTGCCTGTTGATTATATCTGAACTCAGCAGAAATACTGGCTCTCTCTATTCATCTGAAGTACCTTGCTTTAAGCAATGGGGCATGAAAGTACTCCTGGAAGTATTAAGGGAAGGACTTGGTGGATCAGCTACAGAACTGCCCAGCTCTGCAGACAGCAGCATAAGAAGATAGAAGATGTCCAAATCGGGGTCAATCCTGCCATGAGGCTGAGTGAGGTGACTGCCTCAGGTGACAAATGCAGGGGATATGGCAGTGGCAACCCCCACAAGGGGTGTCTCCTGAGCCCCTGCCCCAGCCGCTCTTACCCTCTTGACTTGCCTCAGGCTAGTATCGGCTTGGTTCTGGCTGGGTTTGCTGCCCGCCTCACACAGCAGCCCCCTCCCAACCCCCAACCCCCGCGACGAGACAGGTGAATCCAGACCACGTGGTCCTGCCAGCGGGCATCGCCGCGGATGATCTGCAGCATTTGCTGTCATGGGCAGCAAACAGGCACTGGGCAAAGAGCTGGTTGTGCCTCTAAGCTAGGCTGCTGCTGTCAGATGCTGCCTGAGTGCCGGGGCTGAAGTGAGATCCAGTGGCTGGTCTGGCTGCTCTCTGAAGGAGGGAGCAACGGAAGGCATCTTCTCTCAGCTTCTGGGCAGCAAGATGCCTTGCCCTGGACCTGCTGGTTTTGGCTGGCACAGGGTTCACGCATGGCACAGCTTCGGAGTGAAAGCAATCTTACAGATATGTAAGATGAGCCATGCTAGAACAGTCCACAGGCCCATCTTCTCAACCATGCCGTTCCTACAGTGGCCAACCGTATGTCCAAACTCCCAAGAGCGGGACTGGTGTGCAACAGCAGCCTCTTGCCGACGCTTCCCAGCAACTGGTAGGCAGATACCTCCAGTACTGTGGGTGGTATATAGACATTGATAGCCATATGATGGGCTTTAACTGCACATTCCTCAACAAAAGGGCCAAATTAGACACAACAACGGAATGCTTAATCACAGCTTGTCTGCCTAGAAAGTATCAGGAGGGTCTGATTTAAGGAGCGAAAGGGAAAGAAACCATCTCCCACCAGGCATATTTTTCTTCTAGCATTGTTATTGGGAGAAATTGTGAAGAAGGGCTGCTGGAAGGTAACCCATGGGAGGAGGAGAATTCTGCTCCCCTCCCCTGTGTACTCTGACTCTGCTTCTTATCCAATTGCAGCACAGTTGGATAAAAAGCCCTGTATAGATATGGATCTCCTGCCGCAATGTCTATTTTGGCCCAAATATCTTAAACAAGTGGGAGCTGGGATTTGATTAGTATAGTGTGGATAACTTGACTAGATATAATGTTTCCCACATATACTCCCACCACTCCTTTCTCCCATGCAAATCCCAACTTCTTCCATAGTTTGCTTTGACCACGGTGTACTGTAGTACTGCATTTGCAGTCTGCTAACTAGTTAAAGCAAAGCATAATTTGCAAACCCACTTAAAATTGTGGCTTTATTCTGTGGTTGAAAGGACAGGGGATTTTCATGTGAAAAAAGGAACAAGGGGAAAGGAGACCATGTGGGGTGCTGCCAAGTTTTTGACCATGTATAAGGGCTGGAAAATATATTACTGCACCTGACCAGATCCATGGATGCTTCTAGAAAAGCATCTTTTTATCCTGCCACCACCCAGCTCCATTCATGGAAATTTACCAGAATACCAGCCTTCGTAATCTACCATTCATAACTCTCCTATATTCTCCCACCAGTCCTTCCAGCTTTTTCTTTACCACAGAAATCCACAAAGGAAAAAAAGGATGGAACTGCTAATGCCAGGACCCCTTTGTCTGGGAGCACACTTGGACCTCCAGATAAATTACCTCGCAGATACAATGGGGTAACTTGGATATGAAGCTCCTTGGAGCAAGGGTGAAATATAGATATGATCAAATCAGTAAATCAAATGGAACCATCTTATCTGAAAAAGAAAAACGAACGCCAGTGACCTTCTTGCACACGGAAAGTGGAGAGTGCAATACACCCACCCACCCCACTTCGCCGACGCACAGGCTGCATTGAGCTTCCCCTTCTTTCCACCTGGACAGAAGCCTCTGGCCGCAAGCTTGGAGGCGGCATAGCCAAGGTCACTCAAGCCATTTTGATTTCTAATGACTTATCCTCCGTCTTAGAAAGAGTCCGCCAGGCGCCTGTGTGCAAAAGGCCTTCAAAGCGGTAACCTCTGCAGCCGAGTGCACGTGCGCAAGATCCGACTGCAGATGCGCACTTCTGCTAGAAGCGATAATCTTGACACGGGTGTCAGTCTGCCCAAGTTAGATGGCGTGGCCCCCCGGCCCCTCTGAAGTTCAGAAATCCTGAGCACGTCCTCCTGCTATTCAGGCACACTCGTGGCCCACCGAGACGCTAGCTTGCAAACCAAGCGTGTCCCTCATGCCAGGCTGAGGAGGCAGCTCATCCTGCCGGACACGACTCGTCCCAGCCTAGATTCAGTGCCCATCAACTTCTTCTCAAGTCAGAGAAAGGGTGCGGGGAGGGAGGGACTCAGATTTGCGAAGCCTGGGGGGGGGGGCTGCTCGCCACCCAGCTTACCTGCCCCCCTCTTCCTCTTGGAAAGGCCCCCTGCCGAGCGGCTGCACGCCCGCCAGCCATCCGGCCTCCTTCGCCGCCAGCCGCCCTCCCTGCCCTGCCTTTCCCCCTCCTCGTCTGCAGGTGGAGGAGCAGCAGCGGAAGGGGAGGAGAAGAGGACACTGCAACCGCCCTGAATAATTGATAGGCTGGGCTGCGAAGGGGGAGCGCGCAAATGCGGAGGACCCGCCGGACGCCGGGCTCCCTGCGTCGCCGCCCCAGCCGCCGCCAGCCCGGCCGCTCGCCCCGACGCCGGCGATGAGAGAGCTCTGCGCAGGTAGGGGAGCGCGGCCGCCGCGTGGCGCCTCTCCCGCCAGGCTAATTAGGAGGGGAGGGAGGCGGCCGGGGGAGGGAGAGGTGGCGATGGCCGGTACCTGAGGAGGCTTAAAGCAGAAAAGAGGCGCATTTCTTCAGCAGGAGGACGCGGAGGGACAGTAGCCGCGGTAGCGAAGTGGAGCCTCCTTCTGCAAAGGCAGTGTACCTTGGAATGCTGGGGGCTGAGGAAGGCTGCAGCCTTTAAGCTCTGGGTGTAGGCTCCTCGCGAGCATCTGTCTGTCCGCTGTTGGAAACAGGGTGTTGAGCTAGGCTGATCTTTGTTCTCGCCCAGCAGGGCCCTCCCTTCTCATGCTCCTGTGGCTGCCCAGGGGAAGCCCCCATGCTCAGAGCTGAAGGAGAGCTGGGAACAGAGGAGAGAGGATCGCTGTTAGTGGTAAAGAGCACAGCCACTTGGATAGCCACCTTCCCACCTACCTCTCGCTAGTACAGCTTTATAAAAGACTGCAGACAGAAATACAGCAGGTGCAGTTGCATTGCTACAATTGCAACTCCATGCCAGATTAAATTTGCACCTGTTGAATTGTGCCTGCCATGCCACTGATGAAGGCTCGAAGTCGGGAATGACAGCACAGGAAACTTTATGGTACTGGACAGATTGGATGAGGGAAAGTGGGGGGCAGACACCCAAATGGGTTGTTGAAGTTCACTAATTCTACCATCATCAAAGGGTAGTTAACTGAGGCTGAGGCTCAGCTGAGTGCAGCCTCAAGGCCTGTTTCATTAGTGGGGCTCATCCATGAAACACGGCAATTATTTTCCTTTGTAAAGTGTATCGCTGAGCATGTGTGGAATGCCTTTCATCCCTGAATAACCATAGCCAGCAGCCACATATTTCGAACTGGACAAGCAGTGGGAGTGCCATTGTTGGTTAGAAGGCATGATGTCTGAGTAAAGCCACCCTGGCATCTTTTCTGCCACAGATTGAGGTTTCTGTAAGCACTGGTGGGTTGCAAGATCATACGTTACTTGGCAAGGACTGTTTTACTTGTGCCTGCACCTGGTAGCAGATGTGCCGAGAAGGCTATGATGGAGTGGAGTTGGCATCTTTTGAGGCTTTTTGGTGTCACTGGAAAGTCAAAGAGTGCCTGAGCTTTCCAAGCTCTGTATTTCATAACAGTCATTATCTGTTTGGCATGCACGATTAGAAATTTGCTTCCATTTCCATGCACTGAAGGAGAAGAACAGCATTTGTGTTTCAGTGTTGTTTGGTGTGCAGCAGTTTTGTGTATTTGCATGAGAGAGGCTTGTATTGCAGACTGGTAGCCATGCTAGTCTGTTGCAACAAAAACAAAGTCTTGGGGTGCCTTAAAGACCAACAGTTTTATTGTGGCATGGGCTTTTGCAGACGAGAACCCTCTTCATCAGATGGCATGGTTATTCTCGGTTGGAAGTTAGATAACGGGGTGCATGGAGGGGGAAAAAATCTCCCTCTGGTATGCATGTGATGATGGCTCTTATGTCTCACATCAGACTCACAGATCCTTAATGTGACTCATTTAATTGATGAATGGTGCAGAAGATCAGTCTGTGAAATTTGTCTAGAATTCTGCATTTTGTTGGGCATTAGCAAACACGTATACAATTATCCTGTTCAAGTGTGTGCATTTCCATCATAAGTTGAATGGAGATTAAATTTTAAAGCAGAAAAAGGTGACAGCAAAGCAAGTTAACTTCTAGCCCGCAATCCAAATAACAGTAATTCAGATATATTGTATGCTAAGAAGACGACTGCACAAGCAGAGTCTAATAATCCTGAAGACTGCAGCTATGGAGAAGAAAGCAGCCACTTTCCTTTGTTACTGATGGGGGTGGCTGGGTGAGCAATCCACTATCTTTTCATAGGGCCAAAAACATAACCTTTTAGCCATGAGATAGGAGAAATCTGCTTGTTTGCTTTTGGAGATAGCACAGTAAAGCATGTAGCGTGCATCCCCATAGCAAATGCAGAATGAAAGGAGTGTCGGGATGACATCCGATAACATCCGTTGGAGACAGCAGAGGGCAGTTGTTGGAATAGTGGCCATGTAACTGTCCTCAAGTCTGGGGAGTTGCAGACATTGCTAAGTGGTGCTGAAACTTTATAATTTTGATCGTTTTACATCAGGCTGATTATTTTGTATTGTCAACTGTGCAAAAAGATCACCACACACAAATCTATCTCAGCCTGTTGTGAAATTCCAGTTCAGCAGCTGGCAGCCTGGAAAACCTGCCTGCATCAACAAAACCATTTTCTAGTCCAGTAGGACCATTTGAAATAATTTGACTGTAATTGCCTTTGAGAGCTTCTGAGGATATGCTATCATCTGACATGTAAGACAAAAGCATCCCATGTGTAGAAGATGTGCAGGAAAAGTTGCTTGCTTTCTTAGGTCCACTGCAATTTCTGAGCCAGGTTCAACAGAGAAAGATCCAGATGTGTTTTGCAAAAATCTAAACTAGAGAACAAGTCTCCCAGATACTTTTTTTCCTTGCTTAAATGCACGAGTCAGTGAACTATGCATATTTGTTTAAATTTGTGCACCAAAATGTCCATCTTTTTTTTTTTTTGTTATAGCTTATTGTCAGCCAGTTTTTACAACAGTAATTGGCGCAGACCATCTGTGGATAAAAAAGGAGGACTATTTCCATTTTTTTAACAGAATGCTGAAGGGTGGGGACAGAGCTTATTGAGCAGTTCATCCATGATATGATTTATCCTTTTTTTAAAGGAGCAAACCTAATAATTGCTTCACTCCCCAACTCACTGGGACATGAATTGTTAATAGCTAGAAGAAGTTGTTCGCAAGTTGTTATTGGAACAAAGAAGATTAACAGCAGCACTTGATACTCTGGTTTGGTTTATCCCAGCTTTCCCATACTGGAGTTCACCCATCCTGTTGGATTCCAGCTGTTCTGCTTCCCAGCCAGCAGAGCCACTAGCCATGCTAGTTGAAATTATTATTATAATTATTATTTTATGTATAATATTTATCTCCTGTCCTTTTTTCCCTTCAAGAAACCCAAGGTGAGTCACATAATCCTGTTCTTCCTCCTCCAAATTTCCTCCTCGCAACAAACCTGTGAAGTAGGTTAGGCTAAGAGTTTGACTGGCTCAAAGTCACCTAGTGAGCTCCATGGCTGAGCAGGGACTAGGACCTGGAGCTTCCACATCCCCAGTTCAGTACTCTAGCCACTATGTCACACTGGCGTGTATATCATAGTCCAAAATATCTGGAGGGCAACAAGTTGAGAGAGGCTGGCTTATGCCATGTATTACAGGTGACTGTCCTGTGTGTCCCCATAGCCCTTAGCATACCTTGTGCAGCACACACAACCCAAGAGAGCCCCATAGCTGGGCAGCAGCCCAAAGACCACTGTTTCGGCACCATTATTAAGAGAAGAGGGTCAGTGATACATATTAAGAACCCCGTGGGCACCTTTCACCTCAGTGCTACTTTGGAACCGCTGGGGTTGAGGGAGAGTACGAGCGTGTGTTTGTCCATCTGAGAGTGTATGTTTATGGAAAAGTGACTGAACAAATTTGGGAAGGGGAGGGAAAGAGAAAAGGGGTGACCCTGCCCATTCATGATTTTGGCCTTGCCTCTCCACAGGCAGTATGCAGCCCCAACCACTTTCCTGCATGGAAGGGCCTCCACATCCAAAAACTTGCCCACCCAAAGTAGAGGAAAATTTTCCCCAAACATTTCTTGAAAAAATGGTGCCAATGATTGCCTTTCAGTCCACAAAAGCAGCACAGAACGTGGCCTTCCTACAAAACAATTATCTGTGGTAGAATGCCCTGATTTGAGACTGGCTTGCTCTTCTGAAGGACCTTGTCTGTCTTATCCTAGTTCTCCAATTCTGGCAAACAGACATTTGGCCTTTAATTTTGCCAATATGCCAAAGGACCTTGTCTGTAATTAGAGGGTATATTACAATTAATGCAAACATGGTTGTCTCCAGGAGGAGTGAGGGGGAGAGATTATGGAAGAATATTCTGCTTGTTTAAGAATAGAATTAACACAAATGTGAGCCTACAACAAAATATTAGGGTATCTCCTTAGCTGCTAACAGGAGTGCCCTGTTTACAGCTTCAGCCAGCCCTGGTGCAGGGTTTGCAGCTTTCCTGCGATTTTCTTTCCTACCCTCTGGGAACTGGGATTTGAACGTGAGGAGATTTTTTGTAGGGGCTTGGACTGGTCGGTCCTCTCCCCATCTCTCCATGTCCCTGTATTTCCTTCCTGAACAGCCACCTTCAAAACAGAATGGCTCAGTTGACCTCAGCCACAGATCTATTTTTAGCCTCATACAGCCCGCTCTGCACATAGTACCGTCTTTTATCCTTGCCTCTGACTTGCAGTAGAACAGTGGAGTATATGACACAGCTGTGGTCATCCACTCTTTCCCAGCCTTGGCGTTCCTCTTGTAACCTGTAATATGGACTCTGGTGACATTGGAGAGCATTTAAAAATAATGTTCCCTCATGATGAAAAGGCTGCCATTTTTTGGGGAGGGGAATGGGGAGAGGGAAGCAGGCACGTTCTTGATAACAGCTGTGCTACAATCCTGGATGTGTCCATTGTTTCTGGGCAGCTCACACTTCAGCTCTGGGGGAGATTTAAAAAAGGGTCCTTGGTGTGAACTAGAAAGTTTCTCTTGAGATTACCAGAACATTCATTTCTCTATGCTTTCTATATGAGGCTCTGGGAGCTCACATCTGGTTTTCGGGTGTTGTTTTATTGGTAAACACTTTCTTTTAATCTTTGTCTCTGTATGCTTCTATGTATCCAGGAAGTCCTGTGGAAAAGCCACTGCATACTTTTTGGGTGGCCCCATTCCACCTCCAAGCTAATAAACACTCAGCTATCCATATTACTAGCTGAGGAAAGAAGTAGGACCTGCAATGATATGGTCACACTATAACCTTCAGTTATTTGGTAAAGTTAGAGAAATAAATAAATGAAATATTATGATTATTCTTCTGTAGTAAAGTAGCACAGACAAGGAATCTAGATTTGATCCCAGCTTTTTAAAAATGTTAGGAATAAGGAGACACTCAAAGCTGCAGGCCATCAAACCTTTCTAACAGGGCTTGTGCTTCCATTGGGCCGAGTGAAGCAACTGCTTAAGGTGGCAGATGCTAAGGGTAGGACTTCAATAGAGGATGGATTTCCATAATTTGACCTTCCAGATTTTGGTTTGCCGGCCCTGTACTGCCACTGACTCACCGTGGGGCAAGTCACGCCAGCTTGTGGACTTCTTTCTCTAAGATAGACTGCTCACGGGGGGGACGCTAAAGAAATTTGCACAAATGAGCCTCCCAGACCCACATGACTGAAGCACAAATTGCAATTACCAGCCACACACACTACCTCTCCCCCTACTCTGATTTCGTCATCCAGCACACCTGGTGATGCCAGGGAAAGAGGGTGGCTCATGAACAATCCCACTCTCCAGGCATCAGCAGGAATGGTGGGTAGGGGTTAGCAGAGGGCAGTGGCAGAAAGACCCAGGTAGGCTACCATGTGGTGGCTGCAAGGACGGAGGGAGAATCTTCCAAGAACAAAGTCCAGCTCCAACTTTGGGACACATTTCTGAGGTCAGAGCTAAGATTCTGAGCTGTCCTGTGGCCTTCTAGACAGCCATAACATTGTGCCCTCAGTTTGTTACAGCAACTTAGCAGCTCAGGTAGACCAGCATCCAAACTCTCGAGAATGTACGTTTCTTCCACCTCATGAGATGGCGAGTCTGCACTCATGTTGGGAAGCTGAGCATGAATAGGAGCATCTCTAATGTCTATCAGTGAAGGATGATCTGTATCAGTACTTCTAATAAGGAATGGAAGAAATAACTATTTTGGTATCTTGTAGGGAGAACCACTACCGTGGCTTCATTGTTTCCAGAAATTTTTATATCCCTAGTCTTTCTGGGAAAGCTTTATTACATGCTCTTTAGAAATCATGGGGGAGGGTGGGAATAAAAGATGAGAGGCGATATAGAAATGATTTGTCTTACATAGGTTATTCATCATTTCATAAGAAAAGATTTCATAATTGAAAGCCATTCAATTTTCCCAATATTTTGGGAAAAAACCAAAAAACACTGCTGAGGGAAAATGTATTTGTCTAGGGTTTCACTTCTCCAAGAGCCCAAACCCTCTCTCAGCTGCACAGTGCAGGAAGAAGCTTGCTGAGGACAGCTCAGATGTCCTTCAGGCAGCTTGTCCTGATGAAGCTCATCAACCAACCCAAGATAAACTTCTTGGAAACCTCAAGGGTCCCTGGAACAGTATCTGAAGACCACTAGCCTAGTTATATTTCTGTCTCTGGTCTACTCTCTCTCTTGAGCGCAAAGCACCATTGCAAGTTTCTCTGGAGCCAATTCTTAGATGCAACTTACATGGTCCATATACTTCCAAGCTACTATTTAGAAAGCATCTCTGTTTCCTTCTTGAGTTATTTAAAGTTCTTCTACGAAGTGCCAAGGGCATCCACTGCAAAGTCAGTTTCTCCTTCTAAGTCCTGGAGTACTGGAGTACTGATCTTTAAAGGAACGTCAGCTCACCAGAAGCAAATGGCGTGCCATTGGAGCATGCCACCACATCCCAAATGCCTTCATAGCAAACTGCAAAGTCTGTGTTCATTTCTTTCATCATGCGTTTAAATTTATTTCTTCATTGACTTAATTGCAGTCATCAAGCTGTTTCTCTTCAGATCTAGACCAAACTGGAAAGGTGTTATCTGTGGGATAGCTAGAAGCCACCAGTCATCAGTGTTCATGTAAGCAAGCAATCAGGGCTTTTAGCTACCGTATATACAAACTTGAGGTAAAGGTGTTGTAATCTTCTTTGAAGGTTACAATGACACAATTGATACAATCACCTGTTTTTATTTTTCAGAAAGATGCTTCATTTGATGTTTGTTGTTTTAACTTGCTGTGAAACTAGTCATTGTTTTCTTTCTTCCTACTGTTGCATTTTATTTATTTATTTATAGCTTTTATATACTGTCCTTCACTAAAAAGTCTCAGGACAGCAGTACAGTGAAATAAAAGTACAGCATCAGAGGACAAAAATCAAATAAAACCCCATCTTAAAACACTGCAACACTTAACATATTCGGGAAATTAAAAGGTATTTAAGGCATTTCTGCTACTCATTTCAGTAATTTTCCATTCTTTCTATCTGCAGCAGAAACATTAGGTGGAAATAAATTCTGCCAAAATTATTGAGATGTTTCACTTGTGGCAGCTTTAAGTCTGAGATCACCAGTGGGGGGATTAACTCGGCAGAATGACTGCAAATAAGGCTCTTGGCATCACAGCACATGAAAGCCCATGTGGTGCATTACCTAAGAAAGAGTGAGTGGTGAACATATTCCTGCTTCTAATCTCACTAGATGGCTTTAGACAAGCCACCATTTTTTCAGTCTTGGCCCATTCGCTCACCCACTTGTCTTATCTTGCATTAGTTGTTTATTGAATAGGTATGCCCCACATTCCAATTAAAAAAGCATAGCATGTTAGAAGGAAGAACATGGGATACATTTATTTGCATCATTGCTAGGCTGCTTGCGACAGATGGGTTGATCTGTCCCATGAGATTATTTGCTTTCAGTCACAATTGTTTTGACTTGCCCTGAACATATCTAGCGGAGTTAAATCTCTGCTTCAGACTAGGCTGAAACGCTGGTTTTTCCCCAGTAGCTTTGTCGTTTTAAGGGTTCTTAATAGCTTACAATGCAATCCTATGTATGTGTAAACTTTGGAGGCTTACTGAGACATTTGGGCTTTAATGAACTCAAGGTTCACCTGCAGGTGGGTGTGTAAGGACTGGACTGTAGCATCGCAGTCCCTCTGCTTGAGGAAAGATTATACAGCAGTTGGTCCTCACACAGTCCTTGCTATATTAGAGGGCAGGATAATGGTTTGGACTCTTTCAAATTCTGTTTTGTGGAACTCATGTAGTGACTTGAGTCCTTATCTTTTTTAAGGGAAGGACTATTGACTCTTGTCTGGTAGGATATCTCTCATTGTTCAAAATCTTAATATTTTATTCAACATTGATTAAATATTGAACAAGAGTAGTTTATCATGTAGCATCCTTTGCTTTCGCTGCAGTGAGAACTTGAACAAAGTATATGTAGAATGTCTTTCTGTAGGTATAATTTCTTGTGGATCATTCTTTTTCTGATTTACTGTTGCTCTCTGGCAGAGGAAAACATTTTTACATAGTACTCTTGCTGTTAAATGACTGCTACCCTTTAGATTTATGTTGTCTCTGTTTTAATTATGTGTGTTGGGTTCCCCACCCTTTTTTTAGTTTTTGGAATAGCCTATGGCTAATAGCCATAAAACAGCAACAGAGAAATATATCAAATGGATGTTATAAGGCTGCGGGAACAAGATTCAAGAAACATTTCCTCCTAAGGCTGCATACTGTGCACTTAAATTCCATTGAAATCAGTGGGACTTCCTTCTAAGGAAATTGGCATAGGATTGGATTGAAAATGTGTTTGCAGCATTTGAATAAGTGAGCTTGGTCCTAGAACATTCCTTCCTCATTTTTTCTATTCTGGAACTTAGCCACAGATAGGTTTCCTTGTGGACCAACCTTGCTCTTTTATTATTTATTTTTTCCCCTTTTTCTTGTACTGACACACACCAGGCTTGTTTAAATAAGACTTTTTTTCCCTCTTGGAAATACCAGCTCCTACTTCTCTGCTGCCCTATTCAGACCACCTTCATGTTTGTCACGAGGAATTCAAAGACAGCAAGTTAGAATTAAGGCTTTTAACTCCTTTTCTGATATATGAGTGTTCAATAGCCTATAAAAATGAAATAAAAATGAATAACATACTGGTATTGTTTAAAAAATTCTGTAGAACTTGAGGCTCATTCTCCCTGAGGCAGTAATTATATGGCCTGAATGCATCACATCAGACATCTCTCATAGGCTTACATGATTGCCTGTTCTTTTATTCAGAACAGAAGGAACCCCTCCTGCACGTAGAAAACCAGCATGCTGGCTTACGAGCATCACTCCTACTTCAGTGATGCCAGTTATATCGAGATACCCTCCTAACATGTTTTTAGCCTGGTTTTGGAACATAAATTTCCTTGGCTGTTCTAGCAGATGACTTTTGGTGGCAGACAGACAGGACATGTGTGACATCTTGGAGCATTTGATTCGACCATCAGCTGTGGTGCTCCTTTGGGCTACCTCATGGGAATGGTTGCAGCAGGCAGTATTTTTAGATGGCTCAGCCATTCCTGGAGGGCAGGAGACCAGAAGACTGTGTTGGAAGATCTACAGCTCTGCCTCTGGGCTCTGCCCCAGGGCGCCATCCCATCCCCATGGGTGCCTAAGTGAAATGCTGGGGTGGAACTGACAGGGGCTGTGTTGGAGGACTCGCCAAAATGCTGGTCAGACCCCTCTCCCTCCCTCCCTCATTTGCATCAGATTCTAGTGTGGCAGATGGCCGTCTACTGTGGCAGTGAAGGTCTGGGTGGAATCTGCAAAGCTGAAACATGATCCAGACAACAAAGAAGGACTGTTGGTGGGGAAGCCTTTGAGTGGTGCAGGCTATTATGGTCACCTCTCCCCAAAGTATCAGGTTAACAGGTTGGGGCTGCTCCATGATCAGGCGCAGCCTTTGGAGTCAGTGCTAGCAAGTGAGACAAGGAGCACTTTGGATTCATTTCAGCTGGTTTCATGCCCTAGAAACCTCCGGGCAGAGCCCTGCAAGGAATGCTGGGTAGGGCTGTGGGTAGTGCAAAACGTTACCAAAGGATTATTGGCTGGAGGGGAGAGATCAGAGGGCAATACTCTGATGCTTTTTGGTCTGCACCGACCGACTGTTTGTTCCCAGGTTCAATCACCTTTAAAGACTTCAATGACTTGGGGACTTTCTTAACGGTCCTCTTCTCTATATGCCTTCATTCAATATGGGAGGCTTTGCACTGGGTCTGTTGCTCAATAAAGTTTTCAGGCGTTCCCTAGGAGCAGGATTTGGGGCAGCCTTTTGGGGTGCCATCCAGAGAGGTATAGCACAGGTTCTTGACACTTAGGAATTTGGCCCATGCCTGGTTCTTCCAGGAAGCTTTGGCTGACATGGTTTAGTCATATTTCAGTGAAATAAGCTTACTCTTATTTATTGCTGCTTGATGGGAGTACAGTATATTGTTTTTTCCACTGCTTCCTTGTATTTTTTAATTTGTTCTTGTTTGATGTTTTATTGATGTTTGCCTTACGAGATGCTTTGGAATTATTCCTGATTATTTAAAAAATAGGATGTACATTATTAGAATAAATACCTATTAGGGGGAAGGTTAGGCTACAGTGCTTATCTCAGGCATCTACTTTTCTTTGCTCATAGACTTTCTTTTTTATGGAGGATCGTTAAATCATGAAATCCCCATCTGCAGTGTAAAACTTCAGCAAATGTTTACCATCTTAGGAGAAATGAGCTCATAGTGCCTTGTGAAATTCCTTGTTGTTGTAGATACAGGTTTGAGGGGACCAGGTTAATAGATTTCTAATCACGTAAACATATATTCAGTGGCTTAGAAGGAAAGTTTGGCTTTCTATTGTTTGGCTCAGCAATGACTTCCATCGTCAATGCCCTTCCTGGTACACATGTACTATTCAAAAGAATTTGCCCTGTCTCCTCTTTCCTTGCCAGGGTGTTGCTTATATGCTCCTTGGGATATGCCTGTCTTGCACATTGTGTGTTTAGACTCTGTGCGCATTGTTGTTGCCGTGTGAATGCTCATCCTAGACATAAGGTGATGACGAGCACGAGGGTTCTTGTGAAGACCCAGATTTTGGCTGCTGGGGGTGTCCCATGTTTCTAGCTTTCTTCTCCCTTACTTCTGCTGCATATGCCTAGTTCATTTCTTGCTCCAAGATTGTTTCTGTGTCTCATCGTCTTCCCTCATTGCTCTCTTGCATTTCTGGCAACCTGCAGTGTCTCCCTAGGAGTTTCCTGCCCTTGCACAGCTTAGGCCAAGCGCAAACTGTGAGCCGCTCTTCTTTTTCTCATTTGAAGTGTGTCTCGAGGAAGCAAAGGAAGTAGCGGTTTAATTTGTGGGGTGGGGGTGCACTGGGGGCAGAACCGTTGCCCTCTGGAGACAGGGTGGGGCGTTTGCACTGCCAGAGTGTGGATGCAGGTGGCCTGAGAACCCACTGCGGGCAGAGAGAGACGGCTGCTGGACCAGAGGATGTTTTCTCGGAAGCGGAGCTGCACTTTCGGAGGGTATGTCCGGGTGCCTTCCCTGGCTCTTCCTGTTGCATGTCCTTCGTGCTGCATTAGATCTTCCAGGGAAACAAGGGTACTGGATTTCTTTAACACTTGTGAGAATTTGGGACCTCTTCTAGGAGAATGAATGGTTCCTCAAACAGGGTGCAGTGGGGTGGAAGGAAAGGAGGGCAGGGGAGGGGTGTGCTGAATTGCTCCCTTCAGGGCCACCTCTCCTTCCATGATGCCGTGAGGAAAACTTCACTTCCTTCTCCTTCTCCCTCTTTCTGTCCCTCACCTGATCTTCAGAACATGACCTTTTCTGCTATGCACAGTTTTGATGCTGGAGGAATGCTTGAGCTTGCATTTCTTATAAGGAATGTACTGTCGAAATTGGAAGAGAGAAGGGCTGCAGTTGTGAATCGCAGGCTGGAACTGTGGTGTCAGTACTGTAGGTTTCTGTGAGGTATGAGTGCTCAACGGAGGTTACTCCTTAAATTTTCTGGGACTTAAGCAGATCTATAGCCGGGAACATTGTGGCGTGGGGACCTCATGTCCACTGAGAGCTGAGGGGGTTTGTGTAGTTCTGATCCAGTTAGAACCTGGATCCAGGTAACCCAATATGCCAACCGTTATTTCCTATTAGCTGAACAAATGTTGATTTTATAATAAAATACTTATTATTATTTCATTTTTACTACTACTATTACTACTACTACTACTACTACTACTACTACTACTATTATTATTATTATTATTATTATTATTTCATTTTTATACCACCCATAGCTGAAGCTCTCTGCCTGGTTTATAACAAAATATAAAAACAATAAAATACAATAGATAAAACATTAACAAGAATGAACATTAATTTAAAATAGCATTAAAATATTAAAAGACAATAAAAAATACCAGACCAAGCGTAAAAGAAAGGCACCTGGCTAACTGTGTCACACCTCTGAATGACCAGGGAGGTCTTTAAGGGCTTCTGTAAAGAGGGCTGACTTAACCCGGCACCAAAAAGTTGATAAATTCAGCACCTAGCAGGCCACAACCGGGAGGCTGTTCCAAAGATGGGGGGTGGGGCATCACGGAATCACCCTCCCCCTAGTTGTCACCCTCCGAGCCCCTCAAGGGGTGGGCACCTGAGGCTAAGGGTAGTGTCTGGGTAGATCAAGGTTGGGCTAAGTGCTGCAGCAGGTATTGTGCAAAGAGTGTGGGGCTTTATAGGTTAAGATCAGCACCTTAAATTGGGACCAGAAGCATACAGGCAGCCAATGCAGGCAGGCCAGAACTGGTCTTACATGTTTGGGCCTCCAGGTCCCATTTATTAATCTGGCTGCTGCATTCTGCTCCAGCTGCAGCTTCTGAACCTACTTCAAGGGCAGCCCCACATAGAATGTGTTGCAGTAATCTCATCTAGAGAGTGCCAGAGCATGGATCACTAAAGCCAGGCTGTTCCTGTCCAGGGAGGGGTGCAGGTGGGCCACCAGCCAAAGCTGGTAGAAGGCACTCCAAGCACCAGTGGCAACTGAGCCTCGGGTGACAAAGATGGCTCAAGGAGCACCCCCAAGCTACGAACCTGCTCCTTCAAGGGGAATGTGACCTCATCTAGAACAGGTCTAGAACCCCCCATACAGTCAAAGGAATCGCCCACCAATAGCATTTTTTGTTATTTATCCTGGTGCTTTTTTGCTTTCATGACCAGCGGAAGTTGGGAACAATTGCTACTTACTAAGCAGTTGACTAGACATTCTGCCTACACATTTCAGCTTTATATCTCTGTAAGTAAAAGAGCCAGAATTTCATTTCCCCCCAGCCTCATGTACAGAGGAGGGGGCTAGCGTATTCTCAGACCCTCTCCAGCGGGCCCTCTAGGGTTACAAATCTGCATTGTGGCCCCTGAAATGAGGACATCTGGTGCACAGAAAGCTATGAGTGGTGAACCAGGAATACCCCTTTCAGCTCAGGCTCAGGGATACGGTGCGGAAAGTTTTTCCAAAATGGGAGTTTTTCCAGGATGTTATTTTTTCACAGAAAATGTTCCATTTCCGAAATTCACTGGAAATAACAAATTGGACACCTGCCAATTTGCAGATCCATTATTAAGAAGCTTGGCAGTTCCAATGTTGTAATTAATATTTGCAGGTAGCAAAAATAAATGCTAGCAAGTGTTTCAGCAAACACATCTTGGTCCTTGCATTACGTACATCCCTCAGTGTGAAATGGAATTAATAGATAGGAACTGCAAAATTGCAGGTTCCCCACCAACGTAGTGGAGGAGAATTGAACTTTTTGAAATAGTGGTTGTCACCATATACTGCACAGTTCTGTGGGTTGCTAACAGTAATTAGAGTGTCAACAGCTTTCCGTGCCTTTGTTTTTTTCTTAAGTGCAGGTGACATATATGCATGGCCACAAATGCTCCCCTGCTCATGCTATGGACAAAGCAGTAACATGAGTGACTTCGGTGCGATGCCAGTGAGGGATGGTGGCGTGATGGTTTCCCTAGAAAACCCATCAGACCAGCATGCCTCACTGGGGCTGCAGTAGAGGTCACTGGTGCTAACATAATGGCATGGGCTTATGGGCAACAGCTGTAATGGAATGTCTTTAAAGTTTTGCAAGTATTTCCTTAAAAATTCAACCAAACAGAATTTCAGTCATGTTGAGGGACTTTTGATTGTTCCCCTCAAATATTTCAGGTCACACAGTTGTGGTATATGGGGACCAAATAAATAAAATGGACCCTTTTTATTTTGTAAATACAAATAAAACAAGGCCACTAAATTAGGCAGGGATGGGCAACTTGAGGCCTTCCAAATGTTTTGTTCTATAACTCAGCTCCAGCCAGTGTAGCCAATGATGGATGATGCAAATTGTATGCCAAAACAACCAGAGGGCCATAAGATGCCTGTCCCTGCTCTAGAATATTGGAACATTTTCTGGTGTAAACTGGAGTTAACAACCCACATTAACAACTTGAACTGCAGATTTTTCCAGAAAGCCCTCCTCCTAAGTGACAGGTTACACAGCTTGGGAGTACTTCTTGACCCAGAATCCCAGGTGGCATCTGAGGCAAGGAGAGCTTTCCTTCAGCTAAGGCTGGGCCATCAGCTGCATCCTCGGCTGGACAGGCAAGCCCTAACAACAGTAACTCACACACTGGTAACCTCCCATTTGGATTATCGTGATGCACTTTACATGGGGCTGCCCTTGAAGATGGTCCAGAGTTTGCACTTGGTTCAAAATAGAGCTTCCAGATGCTGACTAGGGCCAGTGGACAAGAACATATTATGCCGGTCCTATATCAGCTAAACTGGCTGCCAGTTGATGTTTGGGCCCAACTTAAGGTGCTGATGATGACATATAAAGCCCTGTTTAAGGCCTGGTTCTCTAAGGGAATGTCCCCTTCCATATGAGCCTGCCTGGGCCTTAAGATCACCTGCAGGGGTCCTTTCCCAAGAACCCTCCTCCTCACTAGTAGCAAAGGAGAAGGAGGGCCTTTTCTGCTGTGGCTCCCTGCTTATGGAACATGCTTCCCAGGAAATTGCATTTGATACCAATGCTTTATTTGTTCCTGCACCAGGCCAAAACCTTTTATTTACCCAATTTTTTAATTGTTAAACAGAATTTTAATTATTTTAGCATCAACAACTGGCACTAAGGAGTTCTTAAACATTGTTGTATTTCTTGGGGTTTTTTTTCATTCATTAAAAAGCATCATGAGCTTTTTAATGAATGATGGCATAGAAAAGCTTTAAGTAAATAAATTACTGCTTATGCTTTAGCTACTGCAACCTCATGAATAGTGACCCTAATGCTCACTAGTCAGTTGGGAAATTGATCTTGGAGAGGAAGTACAGTGGGAGGGGAGTCACTGGCATTCAAGATATCCTGGCAGCACTTTAGCCTCCTTCCTAAGCCCTTGAAATGCCTCTGCTCCACAGCCAAAGCTGATGGTCTACCCAGGGGTCGGCAACGTTAAACACTCAAAGAGCCATTTAGACCCTTTTCCCACAGAAAAGAAAACACCGGGAGCCACAAAACCCTTTTGACATCTAAAATGAAGATAATACTGCATATATCATTTTTTACCTTTATGCTATGTATAAAAAAACTATAGTGTGTTGCATTTATGAAATCAGTGAACTGCTACAGAGAAAACAATTTTTTATTTCTGCATGCAACAAAAACATTTTCAACTCTGAAAAAAAAGATGCTGGGTTGAAGGTTACTTTCAAATAAAATACTCAATGTCTATTTGAGTCCTCCTTGTATTTATGAAATAAAAAGCCGAACTTAAATTATGATTTTTGCTCAGATCAACCTTCCTCATCAGTTCCGAAATGGCTTTTTTTCTTTCATCTCCATCTGGATATTTTTCTACAAAGGCTGTGTGTTTGTTCTGGAAATGTCTTGCAACGTTCGACTTTTTTGTTGTTTGCCAATTTCTCACCACATGTTAAGCATACTGGTAAACCAGTCTCATCATCAGTGAAAGCAAATGAATCTGCCCACGTACCATTAAACGTTCTGTTTTCTTCTGAAACTTTTCTTTTCTTGGATTTATCCATGGTTGGCCTACCCGGGGGTTGAAATCTCAATAAGACGCGTGCAGGCGGGTGTCGCACATTTGTGGTTGTGATGCATATTTTGAGCGACAGGGAGCCACAGAGGAGGGATGAAAGAGCCACATGCGGCTCCAGAGCTGCGGGTTGCTGACCCCTGGTCTAGCCGAATTGCAAAGAGGGAGGTGCAAGGAGGCAAAGAGTGCCTGCACTGCTCTGCCCTGGATGCTCCAGCATCATTTGGAGGCTTATGAACACTGAGAGCAGAATTGAGAGGTTTATGCCCAGCTCACCTTAGGCAAGCCCTATCCATGCTACAGACTTACTATCCGTTTTATACCACTTTAAGGGGCAGGAATCTCACCATTGCATGTAGGGAATTGTACTGACTGAGATGCTGAACACTACGTGTTACTGGCATGATTCCAAGTGCCCCTCCAGTGCTAGGTTCATTGTTAGGTGATGCTCAGACACTCAGCCTTGGACCACCACTGCTAAATTGTGAGCCACCTAGGGATGCTATGGCTCAATAGGCAGCATACAAATCTTTTTATATATATATAAATAAAAAAACAAACAAATTTGGGGTTCGAGGTAAATAGTGTATAGGATATATATAAATAAATAAATCTGGGGTTCGAGGTAAATAGTGTATAGGAAGCATATTGGGCAAAGTGCACAGATGTTCCTTTGGATTATGCAGTGTTAGACAAGGTTGAAAATTAGCCATTGTTCTCCAACATTATATTTGTGGGCCCCATGCATATCGCCCCTTTTATTTTATTTCAGAAAAAAAATTAAAACAGTAACCTATTGAGTGTTTTTAAGAATGTAATTATTATTGGAAGGCTGGTATGCTGCAAAGGAATGTACAACCCCAGCTTCACATGGGTCCAGAAGAGTGATCGGGTGTCTCGAAGCTCAGCTGCCATTTCCTCCTTTTACTTAATTCCTTTGGCCAGTTAGTTTTGCTCGAGATTCTGTAGTTTGCCTTCTGGGACAGGGGTTTCTGATGACTGACCTTGCTTAGCCATTTGACACATGGGCTGGCCCCCCAACGGCAGCCAATTTGGAAAGTAGGTGCTCGTTCAAAGCTCCCAAGTTACCCACCAGCCCAGAAGGGAGGGCAGCCCTGGTCTGTTGCCCTGTGATCTGACGGGAGGCCCAGCGCTGGGGGATCCAGGAAACTTCCAAGGTCGATTAAAGTGTCGGAGGTGGGGTCAACCCATTCTGCCCTTTGATCGGCTCGTGCACCAATGCTTAGCCCCAGCTCATTTTGGTCACAGAATGCCAGGACACTTTAAATCCATAGCTGGCAGCCTGCGGGAAAGTTGGTCGTGATTCAGAGTTAGCCTCGGGGATTTGCAATTGGGCATTTTCTAGCAGCCATCTAGTTTCTACTTGATTTCCCAGATGTTTTAAATCCACATTGCAAAGCGAGCAACAAACAATTGGATTTGCTGAAGCCATACAATGATTAACCTATATAAATGAGCTATGACAGAGCATAGCTCCCCCACCCCCCGTTCCACATGCTCATTTATTCTGGAAACATCTTCTCAATTAGGTTCATACTGGAAATCCTTGAGGTGTGTTGCTGTGCTGCCTCTGTCTTGCCCTCTTGCAGCAGTGCGAAACAACAGGGAAGGCAAACCCACGTCTCCTGTGCATGGTACTGCTATGAATGCATTTGCAGAAGTATTACTTCCAAACCATGAGAAGTAATAGTTCCTCTATACTCCTCACTAGTCAGACCTCATCAGGAATACAGTGTCCAGTTCTGGGCACCAAGATTTAAGAAAGATGCAGGAAACACATGGTTTTGGAAACACTGCCCTATAAGGAGAGACTGAGAGAACTGGGCATGTTCAGCCTGGTGAAGAGAAGACTGCGGGGGGACATGATTTCCTCCTGTAAGTACCTGAAACGCTGTCACAAAGAGGAAGGTCAAGATCTTTTCTTGCTGATGCCAGAGTGTAGGACACAGAATAATCAGTTCAAGTTGCAAGAACCCAGATTCAGGCTGGACATCGGGGGAAAAAAGCTTCCCTACTGTTAGAGCAATACGACAGTAGAACCAGCTGCCTTGAGAGGTGGTGGGCTCTCCCACACTAGAGACATTCAAAAAGAGACTGGGCAGCCCTCTGAGTGGGATGGTGTAACGTAGTGTCCTGCAACAGCAGGTTGGACCCAATGCCTCCATGGCCCCTTCCAACTCTACTATTCTGTGATTCTATGAATGCAGGTACATTTGGTACATCTAAGCTGCAGCTTGGTCAGCAAATCCCAAATGGCAGTGTCTGGGACTGGCAGGTCATGCATCTTGGCATTCTTGGTGCAAACAAGTCCCAGGTGTGCACAGCTCTTATTGTAAAATTGGACAAGTCTTTTTATGGTGTTGGTAAATGGCACTGACCTTGCAGGCGTACTCAACAGCTTTAGGTAATTACACCAATGAATTTATGCCTTGTTGCTGACATGCAACTTTGGGGATGAGGGTGTCATTTATACTTTACAGGCCTGTTCCTCATTAATACTAATATTCAGTCTAATGGACAAGGTCGGTATCAAGGGAAGGAGCTGCAAATTGTAGGACCTGTTGGGGTGTTGCAAACATATACAGAGTGGAGAACTCTCATGGTCTAGACTGGGCCATCCTGTCCCATTTTAACACCAGGCTGGGACCTAGGTGGGCCTTGCCATTTGAAGTCCTTTTGGGGGGGTCAGCCCCAACGATACCCTTTCACAGAAAGCCCATCAGCTGCTTTGGAAATCCACCAGTGTGATTTGCCCTCCCATGGTTTCCACAGGCTGACAGGATGCCCTTGGGAAACAGGGTGAAAACCTTTTGGCTAACAGCTTTCGGAGTGCTATTCACAAGGCAGTTTTCACTCTGGAGAGTCCATGGTGATTGTTGGTGTGGGAAACACTGCAAGCGTGCCTGTGGGGACTGCTTTGTGTGGATTTTTTTCAGTGCAGGTCTGGCATACACTGCCACTAAGGTTTGTGGTTCAGAACATTGCTTCTCGCCCCCTTATTCATCATGATCGTTTCTTGGAAAAGAACCATGATTGTTCTTGCCTGACTCTGCAAGCAAGGCCTGGAGCTTCTGTGACCCGCAGACACGCCCACTCTGAGGCTTGGGTCCGCATCTGGCAGAGCACCAAAGGACCTGGGATGGACAGGGGACACATCTGCTGTGTTGTGCGCTGAGGCTTGACTGGCTTGGCTTCCTTTTCATGTAGGAGGTCTAATGAGGCAGAGCTGTGCATCGGGGACACCTTAGACTCACCCATCCAGGACCCGGAGGCTGCCCATCATCCAGCTGTTCAGAATAAGGTAAGGAGCTGTCCTTGCTTGCTTTTTGTCTCCAGGAATGGAAATAGGCTTCCTTTATTTGCAATCCAATATATCCTGGCTTGCCTCCAGGGAGCATGAAGCAGAGGGAATGACTGCCAAAGGTTGCCCAGAGAGTTTCGTGGCCAGCAAGTGAATCACTACAGTTCTCTGCGCAAGCTCACAGCAAGAGCAAGGCCCTCAGCAGGAGCTCAGGCTGGAGCGTGTGCCAGTGCCCGTTGCCAGCTCTTTTGCTTCCTTGTATTTGTGCATGTACTACAGATGCATTTGTGTGTGTTGTTTGAGAGGATCCTCTCAAGCTTGCTGGGGAGGTTTTCGGAGAACAGAGGAGGGGGACAGCTCGTTAATGGGATGCCAGCTATGCACCATGTAGCCCTGGGTGTTGAACTGGAGTGGCAAATCTTGCATGCAGCACCTGTTGAATTGTGCAGTTCTCTGTTCATCAAGAGATACAGGTAGAAGCCAGTTTCAGTGCATATACAATAAGTGGTTGGATTAGTGCGAGTATCCAACATGGTGCTTTAGAGTGGAAAATTTTGCAAGCTGACACATAAGTTCTTCTGTTCAGCAGAGGAAGAGTTCCCGAATAAGAAATGCAGTGCTGATGAGCCCACTTGTATTTAAAAGAGAGAGCTCGATCCTAGAATGCATAAACTAAGTACTATTTTCTCATCTGATTTCTGAATAATTAGGTCTTCTGCAAAAGTGTTACCCTCAGAACTGTTTCCGTGACAATGAAGTACTCATAATGTCAGTGATGAAATCTGCATTTTTATGAGAAGCCTTGCAATTGCAAGTTTGGGGAGCATGTAAGATGAAGGATATGAAATACAATATTTATAGAATCACAGATGTAAGGCACATTAAAGATGCATCCTGGCAATAAGCTAATCTTTGACTTTACAAACCCATATATTTTTTATATTATTCCTCACAGGCAGTGGATTTGTTTGAAATGATTGAAAAAATGCAGGTATGTTTTGCTTCTGTCATCAAACATTGATTTTTGCATTAAAAGTGCTATGCTGTTGTTCTGAAATTCCAAAACTGGCCTTGGGAAATCTTGTCAAAGACATCCCCCCACACATTTCATTTAGTATTCTCTGCTAACCCACACACTCTTCCAGTTTTTTGAAGCCCATCTCATCCTTCCTAGCATTCCAGGCCTCAGTTTCCTACTGGCTCATCTGGGATTCCAGCGAGGTTCAGCTTCTAAATGCAGAAAACTTATTTTTGTCTCTCTTTGTTTCCTGCTTTTTACAAATGGATGCTTTCTTTCCACAGAAGATCTACCAGCTAACATTAACTGACCACCAATGGTGCATGCTTAGCCACACGATTCCTAGAGCAGCTGTCTTATGTAGGAGGGCTTCTTTCTCCCTAGGTGGAGGCTTAATTCCCATTGCCACTTGGCTGAGAAGCAGTTGCAGAGGCCAAAACTAAAAAAAGGTGCTCAGTAGACTATATGATTGGGGACCAGCAATCCTAGGCTGCTGCTATGAGTCCATAGCTGGCGCCTGCCCAGTGGCCAGAGGCTGAGCACACAGCAGCTCTGACATGAGGGGTGCATGCAAAAAGATGCCCTCCTTTGGCACCTGCTGTGCCTTTTTTGTTTTTCACTGTGACAGCTCTAGACCAACTATGTTTGTACACAAGGCATATTGTGTATTCACAATCCCTCGCTCACTATAGCTCGGAGGACCTATGATCAGCCTCCATAGGTTCTCCCAAGTTTTCCAGCCAGTTTTGTGGTTTTTTAAAAAGCAAGTAAAATTGGGCTTTTTTCTAGATAGAACTGTTGTTCCCTTCAGAAACCCTGCACATTTTTGCAATTTCACTCAATATCACAGCACCACCTTGTGTTGTTTAATGAAATTAATAAGAACATCTAGAAAGGTAGAGTGGAAAAGAAAAGGGGACAAGAACTTTCCCTGGAACCAGAAATGATGAAACTGAAGCTCTAATATTTGAGGCACACCGTGAGAAGGCAAGACTCATTGGAGAAGACAGTCATGTCTTCTGGGGAATGTTGAAGGCAGAAGAAGAAAAGGAAGACCAAATATGAGATGGATCAGCTCTGTAAAGGAAGCCACGGCCTCAAGGTTACGAGAGCTGAGCAGGTCTGTCAAGGGCAGGGCATTTTGGAAAACACTCCTTCATGGGGCCACCCTAAGTCGAAGACCACTTGACAGCACATAGCAGCGACAGAACAAAGTGATCAACTGGCCATCTTTTGATTTTTTCTTCGAATTTAACCTAGGATAAAGCAGGAACAGGCTTTTCAACTTGATTGAGAAAGTTGTCCCCTCCAAATGAAATTGATAATAGTTCTCCAAGAAAGAAGATACAGACTTCTGTCAAACCTGGGATTCTTTTTATTATTGGCTAGAGAAACGGGACTATGCATAGACTTAAATATGTTTATAGTTTAACATAAAAAGAAAAAATCTGGGGGGCTGACCCAGTAGGTATGATGTTTTCGATGATTGATGCTTCTTAGTTTCTTTTTGTTAGGTATATTAAGAATAAAACTTACAAAAAAAAGGTAATAATTCTCCAAGAGGTATGGTAGAGTGGATCATGGCACCAGGTGAAGGGAAAGAGAGAGGTGAGAGATGCTGTGCTGGGGGCTTTCAACTTCTTTCTTTTCCTCTGTCCAGAGAAGCCGTTTGGATGAGCAAAGATGTTCACTTCCAGCTCCACTGAAGGTCAGTTCAGCTCTCCAAATTTAAAGTGATGCTTTTATACAAAGCTGTAGCGTGACCACACTTTAAATACTGTGTACAGTTGTGGTCACCCCACCACCAAAAAAGTTAATGTAGAGCTGGAAAGGGCCAGAAAAGGGTGGCCAAAATTAGCAGGGTTTGGAACATTTTAGCTCAGAGGAAGGGTGAGTAAGGGGAGTCATGGTAGAAGTGTGCAGAATTATGCTCAGTGTGGGGAAAGCGGATAGGGAGAAAAGCCTCTTTCAGAAACCTCTCTCATGATAGTAGAATCTGGCCCTCACCCATGAAATGGAATATACCTTCATAACAGATAAAAAGTACTACTTCACATAGCACATTGTTAAGCCTTGGAATTCACTTCCACAAGATGTACTCTGGCCATCACATTGGACGGCTTTTAAGGGGACCGCCCTATCAGAAGCTACTGGTCCTGGTGGCTTTATGCCACCTCCAGGATCAGAGGCAGTGTGCCTGTCTGCACCAGTTGCTGGGGAACATGGGTGGGAGAAGGCCCCAGCTGTGGGCTTCTCTCACAACAGTGAGGAGAACCTGAGCAGGACTCTTGTACCTATGCAGTGGAGTGAAGGGCTGCGTGGCTGTGTTTTCACAGGCCTACTGTTCTGTGATTGCCCCCATCCTCAATTCGGCCATGGCCCTGGGTTCCTCCAGAGGGAGGGGACAGCGGGAGGGGCATCACAGCCTTGGACAGTGACTGTTTTCCTGCCGGTGTAAAGTTCTGCCGAGCTCTGCTGGCGAGGCACGTGGGAATCTCCCCCCACACCTGAAAGGTTTTCAAACACTTCATGGTTTTATGCAGGAGAGGGGGAAAAACAGGTGTAGAGAGAGAGTCCCAGGTATGATGCAGAGGGACAACATGGTGGGAGAGTGCTGGAATAAACTCCTCAGGTAGAAAAGCCCTGAAAGTTTGTTCGACTCCTTTGGCTCTGGCTGTAGCCACAGCTGATTTGTCTCTGGGTTGGGGGCCATTCATAAAAAATGTTTTCTTCTGTAAAGGGTCATCTCTGGGCCTAGCACTATTAAATATCTCTGTTGGGGGCATGAATGAAAGGGATAACAAACCCCATGCTGCACTGGCAGATATTTTTAAGCTGAAAGAGCTGCGGTGGACAGGAGCTTGGCGCTTTGGTAGACGCCCTGCCAGCCTGCCCAGTGCTCAGGCAAGGTCTGTAGACCTCCTTTCTGCCTGCTGCTCCCTGCTCACTGGGCAACGGTAGCAGTGATGCAGCAGAGCTCTTGACGTGAATGAAACAGACGTGGCCTGCCAGGCTGCAGCTGTTGTGAAGGAGTAGGGATTGTAGTCAAGGACACCAGTCATCCTTGCTCGATCTTAATGAAAGCGGTCTACGTTTTGTAAAACATTCCCAGGAGCTGAGATATGTCGTTTCTCCCTCCCACTTTGAAAAGGGTGGTTGGGGTGGAAGAGCTGGTGAGCACACATGTATTATCCTTCCCTTGAGCACAGAAATTTCTCCAAGGGGGCTCGGCCAGCTGGCCAAAATGCATGTGGGAACCCAAACAGTACAGCATGCATATCCCTCCCTGGTTCCTTGCCCCGGGATGCTTGCTAATGGCCTCATTGTGCTTTCAGAGAGAAGAGGAGTACATTCCATACCCCAGCATCCACGAGGTGAGCCCTGATTATACTCCTTGCATTGAGATGTGGAGTCTGGCTCAGGTATTCCCTGGATCAGGCATTGGTTTGAACAGTTGTGCATTGACTTACTGAAAAGCATTTCATGTTAGCAGTCTTGGAGTCCTTGTACCTACAGACTGGTCCCAAGCCTTTCAAAACTTAAGAGATTAAAGCAGTGCTCTGAATCAGTTCAGGAAACAGACTAGGGACCAATGCATCAGATAAAACTGTTGCTTCAAATGTTTAAAGCCATATGTGGTTTGGCATCTGTCTCTCTAAAGGACCAGTTCCCCATGAACCTGCTCTACTCCAGAGTTCCCTTCCCTGGGTCCCCTTGCTGTCAGAGGCTGTGGCGTTGACAAGTGGGTAGAAGGGCCTTTTTGGGGGTGTCCTTTGATATTGGGGCTACAGGCTATGTATCAAGGCATCCCATTCAGTGAATTTCCTTTGCCAGGCAATCTTTTCTTTTCAGGCTTTTATTATTCAATGGATTTGATGTGGCTGCATTAGTTTTTCCTCTTTCTTGTGTTTTATTTCTGTTTTGGGTTATAGAGAAGATGATATTTTACCATTGTATTTAATTATACTGTTTTAATCATGATCTATATAGCTTGCCTTGCTATAAACATACATATATGTGCACACACACTGAAATGCATGTTTTAAAACTAAAACAAATGTAATACGAAATCTCTCTTGCAAGCGTGATCTCTTTTTCAGCAGAAGTCAGTCTTGCAATACTTTCAAGCCTGTTGCTTCTTTTGCTAACCCGCTTTCCAGTAATAAAATATGACTGTAGTACTTCAAAATGTTGAACTGCTTTTAAAAATCAGCAAATAAATTATTTTAAAAGTCTCTTTTCTGGTTCAGTGTGTGTACACATATGAAAGTAGAGACTGGATTTGTTTTGAATTCAAGTGCTACAGAAATCCATTCAGACTAATGATGCTGGCCAGACTCTCCTCTCAAGCCTGTTCATGTCTCTTCCTCTGCAGGTGTTACAGAGAGGGTGGCCCTATCCCCTCATTATCCTGCCTCAGTTTGGGGGTTACTGGATTGAAGGGACCTCTCACAATCTGCCCATCTCAGGTTCAGAGTCACATGAACTGCCATCTCCTTGCAGTGGCAAAGTGAGGTTGGAGTGTGACCCAACAGCCAAGGTGTACCGCAAGCACTTCCTAGGAAAAGTAAGCGATGTCCCATTCCTGAGCACTACTTCACACCATTTTAATTTAATTTAATTTAATTTAATTTAATTTAATTTAATTTACAGACATTTATATCCTGTTCTTTCTGACGAAAGGCTCAGGACGGCTTTCAATGATCTAAAATATTACAATAATACAATGATAAAACAATAGATATTAAATCAATATAAAACAACACTTCACAAAACAAGGGAAAGAAGGAGATAAAGAGTAGAAAATGTGACTGTGGAAAAAAGATCTTAAAACATCTAAAAACCTTAATTATTAAAGTGATGGTTGAATATAAAAGTCTTTGCCTGGTGCTGGAAAGAGTATGAAGTCGGTGCTAGGCAGAACTCTCTGGGGAGCGCATTCCATAGTTTGGGTGCCACTGCAGAGAAGACTCTCCTTCAGATAGACACCCTCTGTACCTCCTTCAAAGAGGGTTCCCAGAGCAAGGCCTCCCCTGCCGATCTTAAGGGGCATGAAGGCATATAGGAAGGAGGCCATCCTTCAGGTATTCTGGTCCCAAGCCATTTAGGGCTTTATAGGTTAATACCAGCACCTATTATAGGTTAATACCAACACCATCATATTCTCTGCTTTGCTGTGTGCGTGGTTTGCAGCATCAACCTAGAGTTTTTGTTTTGCTAATATGTAGTTAGGATATAAATACAACTTATAAATAATAAAGTAAGAGCCAGGTTCCAGCTGCACATCAGGAAGAATCACCTGGCTGTTAGAGCGATGCAGTAATGGGCTTTCCCACACCGGAGGTGTTCAAGATGTGGCTAGACAGCCACATATCAGGGATGCTTCAGCCTGGAGTCTTGCCCTGAACTGAGGATTGGACCTGATGGCCTTCCTGCCACTTCCCACTTTACTGTTCTGTTATTCTATGGTTATCTTAAATGTCAGCTGCCGTACTTGTCAGTTAATTAGTAAGAACCAGTTTTGGATCAGTCAGGCTGAACATTATGGGTACAGTTATTTTGAAGACTATTTTGGAATTGATGTTTTACTGTAGTAATGAATTAAAAATGAGATGGCCTTTCTCAAACAGTTGATTGTGTTGCATGTTCTCAAAAAGATGGTTTTGCTAACATGACAGTTTATTTCTCAGTAACATCTTAGCAGGGATTTTTTAAGTACCTGTTCAAAACAATAAATACATATTTAAAAAAATCAATAAGTGTATTTTAAAAGTCAAATGAACAGTTACTTAATTCTTTAATTGGTTGAGAATTGTCTGTTCAACAGCAGTAGGAATGGGAGAAGATAGCCTATTTCTGGGTAACATGAGGTGAAGTGCTATTCTAATATCTTATTTTTAGGAGCATCAGAATTTTTATGCCAGTGATACTGCTCTGGGCTACCTGGTCCTTTCTGTGAAGTATGAACAAATTGAAAAGCAAGATAACCTCCGTTTGCTGCTGAGGTAAAACTGCCCTTGGTACAACCACATACATGTTCATTCAAAAAGCACTGCAGAAACTCTTTTCAGAAGGTTCTCCTGAAAATGCACATGCAAACGTTCTTATGATGCTTCATTTATTACATTTTATATACCATTTTAACCTAAAAAGAGAGTATTGTGGCAGATTACAAACTAAAATGTATGAACTGCTTTCATTCTAAACTAGATTTACACCATTAGCAATTCCATTAACTTCATAGCATTAGATTTATTTCTGTAACCACAGGTTGTAACAAACATCAAGACAGGAGGCAGGTACCCAATCCCAGACTACTCCTCTGGCGAGTCCCTTGCTTCCTCCCTTTTCCATTAATTCCCTCAGTGATTCTGGGGAAATTTTCAACTGCCAACATTAGAGAAGGGCTACAAGAATTAGCTACTGTACTGCAGCATTTCCATAGTGGGCCCTTCCCACTCAGGATGCCTCCTAGAAGCTGGAAGCATTGCTTCATTACCTTTTAACATTTGTCCTGTTTTTTGTTGTTTGCTTGTGTCAGGATTCGGACAAGTACCAAGCATGACTTGATTCCTATTTCCTGCCTGAATGAGTTCCCCAACGCTGTCCAAATGGCAAAGGTGTGTTCTGGGTGCAGCACTTTCCGTATTGATACCGGAGTTGTTTTGCCTCGTTCCATTTTGTTTTCTCCCTTTCTCTCTGGTCTAGTCTCATGCAATAATCCATAGAGCTCAAAACCACTCTTTTCTGTTACTTTATGGCAACTATCCATGTGAATTCGACATGCCTCCAGCTTGGAGGTTGTATGGGCAGGGCTTAGTCTGACTTAGGGACATGGCTCAGTTGACAAAGGTGGACAAGCGCTGAAGCAAGAACACAGTGTGTGCATGCAGGGCCGGGATGCCAGCCAACCGACAGCACTCTAATATTGGCAGGCATCGCCTGTAATCCGGAATGCCCTCATGCAAACAGCCCTTCTGTTGTATTGGAAAGTTATGGCAGGAATGAAGCCTCTGGCTCCCCAGTCCTCCAAAGATGCAGGATCACATGTGGCCCTCATTGAGGAGCAAGCCATCATGTGGAAGCTCAACCCCTTTCTCGGTAGCGTTCAGCCTTTCCCTTCCTGAGTAACCCCCATGTCCTTATTCCCGCTGGTACCCATGCCCTGGAACTGCAGGAGCCCAGGGAGAAGCAAAAGTATATTGTTTGCCTCCATGGGGACACGGCTCCCACTGCAACATCCCTTGCATTTTCTGTGGGGACAGTGTGGCCTGGCAAGGTGCTCTACATAACCTTTGGGAAGGAGTGGAGTTTTCTGCAGTAATTATTGTAAATCTCTCTGTCTTCTAGCACATCCATGTTTTAGGAACAGATGATCCATTGGGCAAGGGTGCTTTCTCCCTTTTGGCTTGTTCAGCGCTTGGGCCTTATCCACAGCAAGGTGCCCCATCTTGCTAATGGCCTCAGAAAGGCAGCATGATGGGTGCCTACTTTGCTATCTTTTCAGCAGTAAATTAAATTTTGTTAAAAGTCTTCCCAAACTTTTAAACCTTTTAATATTTTACAATGAAAATGTTTTAACTTTTTAAACCAAGTTAGCTGTTGAGTTGTTTGTCATATTAATTGATAAATCAATATTTTAACTTGCCTTCTAGTGTGTAATTGTGTGGGTTTTATATTTGTTAGCTTTAAACATTCTGTATCTCTTGTGGGTTATCCGTTTTATGAACAAACAGAAGGGTTGCTCTTGGTGTGTGGCTAGACCTTTTCCTTGAATTCATTCATTAGATCCTAGCATGCAGGGGTTTAAGATCTGTTCTAGGAAACACATCGGAAACAGACAACGTTCAATTTTATATCACCTGTGCCATGCAACATATGACCCCTTTGCTGTAAATCTAAAGCAGAAATTTAGGTAATCGCACAGGATGGACAAGGGCACTCAGTGTATGATCCTATATATGTCTACTCAGGCATAAACGTCATTGCTCCCACGTATGTCAGAACAGGAGTGCAACCAGGCAGAGCAATCCTGTGGCCTCCATACAGCAAGTAGACAGCCATAGGATTGCTCAGATGACCAGCTTGATGGTCAGAAAATTCCCAACTTTGTGGCGGGGAGGCACACTGCCTTTATATCCCTCTCCCCACCCACCATTACAGCTCATGCAGAAAGAACCATGAGTGCCTCTCTAAGGGCATAGGGGTGACCTCGGGGTCATGCTTTTGGGGGCACTCAGGGCATGGAGGGCACCTGCTCCAAGGCACTGTATTTAAGATGGCCAAGACTGACCTCTGTACGCTTCCTGCCCTGCATAGGATGACCCAATGCTCCAAGTTGCAAGCCTGCATTGCATCAGTAATTAATTCTGAATTCATGAATAGCAGCCTGGATGAGGAAAAAAATGTGACATGAGATAAGCCCGTTGTAAATGCAGACTTTTCAAAGTTTAACTTTGCACAAGTATATCTTCTCATTTTATTAAATACCGGAGCAACCTGTATGACTCGTTTGCATGATAATGGCATTTGTCTTTTTGCTAGGAAGTCACGTCCCTGCCTTGAGTGTGCTAACACCTACTCCTTTCCTCCTGCAGCTGCTGTGTGAGGATGTGAATGTTGACCGCTTCTTCCCTGTACTGTACCCCAAGGTACTGGATCACATGCCTGCCCTTTCTCATGCTCTAGGGCAGCTCTGGGGCTGCCACCACCACCGCCTCTAATTCAGGCTGTTTCTCTGCTCCTAGGCTTCCCAGCTCATTGTTGCATTTGATGAACATGTCATCAGCAATAACTTCAAATTTGGAGTCATCTACCAGAAAACTGGGCAGGTGAATTGCTTTTCCACATCCACACTTGATGTCATTTCCTAGCAAAAGACAGTTAACAAGCATTTGGGGACCCTGGGCAAGGACTTGCCTTCCCTTGCCCCTTCTCCCAGTAATTTTTTGGTCTTCCCCTTCCTTTCTGGTGTCCTGTCCCCGCTGTTTGACTAGTTTGCACCACCCCAACCCCGAGCAGTTCAGTCTGCAGAAACAGGGCAGCTGGATGTGATGGACGACAGTTGGGAGAAAGTCGGGTAAAGTGCAGCAACAGTGGAGTCGCCAGAAGAGACTGTGTTGTTTTGCCCTCAGATAAGCAACCTTTGCTAGGTTTGCACAGCATGCTAACCTGGCAGGTGGGAGCGCTATGGCTCATCATGGCTTAAATAACCCATGACAAGCTGTAGCATGTCGTCCAAACATCCTTTCCACACGAGACATGTACTTTGCGCTTGTGGTTGCTCACACATGGCAGTTTGCTGGTGCTTTACACAGCATCCGCCTCCAGGACCTTTTCCATTCTTTGCAACAGTTTCTGTAGCTTTTTGAGATCAAGGAAAGTTGGGTGTTGTCTGCAAATGGCAGCATGAAACCTTTGTGTATTTGCACAATTCCACTGTTCCTCCGTGCCACTTAGCAGTCACGAAATTCAGAGAACCTGGAGCCAGAAACCCTGGTAAAGTGGTGGGTTAAAAGCTTCATGTAGAAAGGCCCGAAGTCTAGAAAGTTGCTTTCTTGACACTGCCAGCTCTTCTTGGACCCTCATCAGCAACTTGGAAGATGAGGAGAAAAGGCAAGAAATAAATGGTAGGAAAAAGAAGCACGTGCATGCATGTGTACAAAAATGGTTGGAGTCTCTCTCCAGCTTCCTCTGCACTCAATCCCAGGGCAGGACAGGAACTTAAATGGGAAATAGCCTTCCTTCCATTTTCTACTGCCTTTCCATTTCCAGACGACAGAGGAAGAAGTCTTCAGTAACACCGAGGAGAGTCAGGGCTTCTTAGAATTTTTAGATCTCCTCGGAGACAGGATCCAGCTGCAGGATTTCCGCGGGTGAGTGCCTTAGTAGTATGTGAGTGCCTGCCAGGTAGTATGTGTTGTGCATTTGGATTTAAGCTGATGCTGCTACCCCTGGCAGAGGCCGACTGCCTGGAGTTGCGCGGCGGCTCAGAAAGCATGTTTGCTCAGGGAAGAAACCCATTTTCAGCCCTGCGAGGTCAAAATCTCAAATGGAAAATGGTCCTTGGGACAGCCTTTCCTAACTTGGTGGCCTCCGCATGTGTGGGGTTTGGGGAGTTGTAGCCCAACACATCCAGAGTGCTTTGGGTTGGGAAAGGCTGTCTAGGTATGGAAGAGGCTGAAAGAAGGTTGCCAAGGAGGTAGCAGATAAGAAAGGAGAACCCGAAGGAAGGCTTGGTGGAGAAGGGGGGTCAACAAACGGCAGCAGGGGGAGTAGAAAAGAGAGAAGACCCTGAAGACGTTTCAGCAGTTTGAAATCTGGAAAGTAGTGGCCTGACAAGTTGGGGCTGGAAGAAATGGTGGGTGAGCAAGACACAGAGCTGAGTAGAGGAGGAATCAAGAAAGAGAAATGGACTGGGGCTGTAACACCGTTGGCAGGAAGGGTGTGAGCATGCCTGGGTGGCTGGAGGAGTGGGGATTGTGGGCGAGGGTCCCACGGCATTGCTCGGAGTTCGTGGCTGGGGAATTCTGCCACCCGGGAGCTTCTGGCTTTGCAGTGTTGTGGCCTGGCTCTGCAAGGAGGGTTGGGAAAAACTGAGGGAAAGTGGTGGAGCTGGATTTTGCATGTTCTTTGGAACTAAGCAGCGAGTTATTTAGCTGCAGGATTCCAGGAATATGGATTTTATGGATGCCATGCGACTCTGAAAAATACAGAATTGCCTGTGAAATGTATGCAAAGGCTTAAGTTTTGCTGAATACAGATCTCTAATTTTATTGAACAGGATAAATGTGAATACTTTGGCATTCATAATTCCAAAAACACCAAAGTATTGAAAGTGTTAATTTGCTCCATTGTTTCACCATTGAATTATCTTTCATAAAGAAACAGTCCAATGCTGTACACTTGGGCACTGATCTTCTGCTAACCGAAAGCCTCCAGGGAAAAACAGAGTTCCACCCTCTTGTAGTGCAGTCGCCTGGAAGTATCCCTGAGCTCTGTGGGGCTTTCCCATAGTAACTGCATATAGGATTGGGCACCTCGGACTCAGTCTGCTCCCTGGGAAAGGCCCTGTCACTCCTTAGTGTCAAGATTATTTTTTTCTCCATATTTATTAAACTGCTTTTCATTGAGTTCTAAAACTGCAATAGAAATATAGACAATGGAGCAGAGAAAAAACAGACATTTCTACAGATGTCGAAACAGGTTTCATAAGGTGTCTTTGCTGGCCTGTTCTTCCTGTTGAGATGTGTGTCAGAACAAATGACTTTGACCAACAGAAGTAGACCAGGTTGGGGAAACCTCCTTTAGCTGAAACAGTTAATTCAGTTTCAGAAATGGGGGTGGGGGGCGGGGGGGCCTGCATTCAGGTGGTGGACAGGACTAAAAGCAAAAGCACTGGGGCCAAAAATACAAAAAATACTTGAGCAGTTTATTTTAAAGCTCTTGCAGCCAGCATCTAGGGCTTGGGAGGGGGAAGGGCCAAACCATAACACTTCCAAACCACAGGTAGTTCGGTAAAGCAAACGGCCAGACCAGAATACTCCTGTTGCTTCACTTGCGTTACCATCTTTAATGACAGTGCTACTTTTGTTCGTGGCCTCTCTTTGTTCTTTGCTCTTCTTTCCACCCACCTTCTTTTGCCTTTCCTTTGTTGGTCTGCTCAGATTTCGAGGTGGCTTGGATGTCACGAGAGGCCAGACAGGAACTGAATCTATCTACACAAACTTCCGGGGGAAAGAGATCATGTTCCACGTCTCTACAATGTTGCCCTTCACCGAGGGAGATGCCCAGCAGGTATCTTGTGGAGCGCTCTGGGGAACACAGTGGTCCCTTCAGATAATCCCATTCCGTCTTAACAGGACAAGGAAATGAGCGAGTTTAGCACACTCTCCTAGGCCCTTTTACTTCTTTCACATGAGCCAGCTAAAAAAAGCTATTTAACTGCACCTAACCTGTTTCCTCTTATTCACAAACTGGAAATTATAGTTAATGGTCTCCAAACAAGGCGGGATTCAGTAGCCAACCTTAAATCACAGTGTCATATTCTGGCGTGTTTGGAGATTATCAGCTATACTAACCTGGTTTGGATGTGGCTGGAACCTTCCTGCAGCTTCCTGGCCTGTTTCCCTGTAAGCAGGAGTGGAGCTAGAGCAGAGGGTGCGGCTTTGGATGCCTGCCTCTCACTCATCTCCTGGCTTTCTTGGAAAGTCTGTCTGAACAATACTGGTTTGTAAGCTTCCAGAGCAGGGGCAAGCAATGTCTTTGGGCCTGTGGACCCATTTGGCAATGAAGGAAACTCTTCTGCGCAAAATGGCCTCCGTGGAAGGAGTGGCTAGTTGGAAGAGACACGTCGCTTGTCCAAAAGATTTAGTTAAAGGCAGAGATGAAGTCTTCGTCCAACACAAAATTAACTTCTTTGAACCCACACTTTTCAGTGATTACAGAACGCTATTTCTGTACTTAGGGGTGGGGGTAGGTTAGGTGGGGGCCAAAAATGGTGCCCGGTAGCACACTGGAGTTTGCACGCCACAGCCACAGAGTGATGGGAACAGTTCGGGTGCTGGTGTGACAAAGGGATTGTTGAAGAAAGTTGCAGTTGGAATAAGAGGCAGCTACCTGTTTGGGGAACTAGCTGGTCTGGAAGCTGGAAATTCATGGAGAGGAGAGTCTGGAGACTGAGTAGGTCTTGCTGGGCAGGCTGCTCCTCCGAAGGGCCACTCCCTTCTCACGCGTTCCTCTGTCTCCTCTTGCAGCTTCAGCGGAAGCGCCACATCGGGAATGATATCGTGGCCATTGTCTTCCAGGATGAAAATACGCCATTTGTGCCCGACATGATTGCATCGAACTTCCTGCATGCCTATGTGGTCGTGCAGCTCCACCGCCGCCCCCCTGGGGAGACGCTCTACAAGGCAAGCGCGCATGGGCCCCTGCTGGCTGCATTCGCATGCCGTGCTAGGCCTCCCTGTAAACAAGCCGTGGCGGGTGGGTTGGCTGCTCCCTGGCCAGCCCGTGGTGTTCCTGACAGATCGTTCAGCTTGCCGGGGCTGCTTCTCCTGGGCCTGAGTCCTCTGGCCAGCTCCAGCACATCTCCCAGGCACCTTCGTGGCAGGACCGGTCTTGTCTTCCCCTCCTTGCCTTCTCTGACTGCAGCCCTATTTTCTCCATAGTCTTCCTTTTCTTTCTTATTTGGTGCTGTGGAAGTATGTGGATTTTCTCGTGATTTTCCAAAAACAGATTCCCCTTTATTTTGCAAGCATGCAAGACTACACTTTTAGCTGTTGGATGTGTGCAGTCCTGTGTTGTCAATATACTTGGATGATGCAGCTGTGGAAGGTGCTCTGAGGTGAAATAGGTAATGTAAAAGGAAATTGACAAGACGAGGCTGCATAAAGGATGATTTGTTTACCTTTGAGGAGGAATGGGTAAAGATAAAACAAAGAAGAGGGACCCAGTTGTGCAGTTCAAAAGCACCAAAAATGAGAGAAAGGGTGGACAGAGTAAGTGCGCCAGAAAAGGGGTGGGGTGGCTGTACCTTGGCAACGTTATTTTCTCACTATTGGTAGTAACAGTGATAATAATGTTGCTTTAAATGTTTATAATATATTATATACTACTTATAATAACTGAGTCTGTGGGAACGAGGCGGTATATAAATATTAAATAAGTAAAAATACCTCTATAGTGCCGAGTAGCTGAAGCATTCTTGCATGGTGTACAATACAATAAAATGCAATATAAAATATGATCCACAGTAAAAACATCCTAGCACTTCCTGAAAGACTTTAGAACCAAATGTTAACAGCGTTAACAGGGAAGACAGGTTTATACAACTTGGCTGGCAAAAACAGCTGACAGTACACACCTGCCACTCCTTTTCAGAGCAGCTACAGCAGGTATTCAATTTTTCCCTGCATTTATTGCCCAGCCTTTAAAGGTGCACAAATTGCCTTTCCATTTACTTCCCAGCCTTTAAATGTGTAAAAATACTCCCAACAGTTAAAAAACAACAACAACCCTGAAATGGTGACTGGGGCAAAATTGGGGCCCACCTGCTAAGAAGCTTTGCACACATGGACCAAGGCTCAGTAATACTTGGCAAAGGAGTATGTGTGTGTGTGTGGAGAGAGCAAATAAGTACAATTGGACTCTGAGAAGAGTCGGGTCCAAAAGAAACCGGCCACCCCTTTCATGAGCAAAGTTCTCCTGGCTTTGATTTTTCTTGACATCTCGCCTTTTGACACCTGCCAGGGTAAAGCGAAATGGAATGAAAGACAGAGCTCATTGCTGTCTCTCAGGGTCATTGGCCATGGAGAGGAATGATTGCCCTTTGACATGTCCAAGTCCAAGTAATCAGTTAACTAAATAGATCTGTTTTTAAGCTTTTGTGCAAATTTCTTGCCCTCAAAAAAGGGAGAGTGACAAATCAGTGCAGCCCCTCCAGTGTGCCTCCTGAACAACACCAGCTGTCAAATTGGACAGTTTTTCATATTCTGTTTAAAATAATAATAATAAAAAGGTTAAAGCTGCAGAGAGCACTAAAGGGCTCACAATTGTGGCGTAGGAAAAGGAGACAGATTGGTTCTATTGGGGAGACTCCAGTGATACCTGTGAGAGGATGAAGGGAATAAAACTGGGAGGACTGGGAGGACCAAAAAGGGCGGGGCATAAACAGGAGTGAGTCCAGTTGTACATTAGATGCATCTTCAGTCCTACCACGGGTGTCCCTCTTCTCCTTGCTGCAATTGCAAGCCATTTTCAGCTCACCACATCCTTTTTACCATTTACTTTTTTTTTTTAATTCAGTGGGAATTTCAGTGCTTAGCAAACCTTTTTTCTCAATTGCACCCACATTTTTTCATTTTTAAATTATTATATTTAGCCACAACTACAGAGGCTTGCAGTTGTGCAAGTCTAGAAATTTAGAGTCTTGGCTTGTGCAGTATGCTGAGAAATGGTTGCTGCCACATTGGAGCAGGTACCAAGTCTGGAACACTGGCCCAAAGAAGCTCTGAATAGTTTTCCTCCCTTGGTTTCCCTTGATATATTTTTCACTTTCTCTAGAAATTCCAGGTACTTGAGAAAGTGCTTTCTTTTGGGAAAGTCTCAGGGAAAAGTGCAAACTGTACATCACCCTCAGACTGTTGGTGAGGAAGAGAGGACGATCTCACTACGAAGATGGTGTAAATCACACCAATCCCATTTCATCCGCAAAGGTCATGTGTGCCTCTGCTTTCCCTTGCTCATGTTGTCCTGGCTGAGGCTTCGAATTTCTGTTGTCACAAACTTCCACAGTTACGCACATGTGGCAAGAGAAGAAAAGAAGAGAAGAAGTACCTAGCTGCATGCATTTTGTGTGCAAACTTTTGGTCTTGACAGCCCCTCCAAGGTGCCGCTTGAACTCTTTGAGGGGCTGCCGGTGGATGCCAAAATAGGGATCACGGTCAAGCTGGCTTTCACGATCTGCAGGGAAAAAGGGGTAAAAGCATCAAGAGCTGCAGATAGGCCAAAACAGCTTCCAGGTGCAGCAGGGAGACCAGCAAGCCCATGCCAGCCACCTCAAAGTGCTGTTTGGGTGCTTGTGGCATGGCTGACACTGATGGGTCCTTGGGCATGTTTGATGGGAGCTTGAGTTTCGCCAGGTGGCTCAGTAGCTGAACCCCAGTATGCACAGTGTGGCCAGTCGCCTGGGTTTGGATGACCTGGCAACCTGCCATGGGTGCAACAATCCTTAAAATAAACTGTGGGTTGTTAGGGTGGCTTGTCGCCCTCAAACAAACCACCCCCTGGGAATCCATTTGGGTTTGCAGACCATGATGCGTCCTTATGTGGTGTGAACCTGGTCAATGTCTATTTATAAAATGTTTGCAGTTGTGTTGGTTCGTTATGGAAAAAAATGAGCAAAAGCTAAATTTTACAAAATAGTTTGTATGCTGTAATCCCTTCTGGGTGGGTGATAAAAACAGCAATAAAGCTGGCTGTGATTGGGGTCATAGGAAAAAAATTCCATTATGGACCACAGCGTAACTCCAGAAGGGTAGAAACTATAATGTTAGAATTAAAATATACACTTTTTCATGGCTTATAAGAGAATAGATATAGGATGGGTTTATGGTATGTGTGTGAGAAGGCCCAGTTGCGGGCCTGAACCGTCCCTCCCAAATCATCCTTTGGCCCCAATTTGTGCAGGGTGTGAGGTCTGTATGTGGGGTATTTCTGGCAGTCTGCACCTTTTGGTCATAAGCAGAAGTTCATTTTGAGTTGCTTGGTGATTATTCACTATTTCACCAGAGAGCAAGAAAATTCTTGAATTCTTTTTTCTCTGCCCTACCCTGTCCAGTAGTCCTATTCTATCCTATTCTTGAGTCATTCTGTCATTTCTGATTATTTCAGGTTTCTGTGACAGCACGTGACGACGTTCCCTTCTTTGGGCCTCCTCTCCCAAATCCAGCAATATTCAAAAAGGTTTGTTAATTTCATGGGTTCCTGTAGCAGGAAAAAGGAAAGCTTTAAGGGGAAAGGCCTTTGGGTAACTTTCTCCACAGTGCAGGCTGCATACCATGGAACTATCTAGGGCTAGAAAAATCCTGCAGTCATCACAGGTATGGCTCCAGCACAGGGGTGGGGACTCTGTGGCCCCCTAGATCAGGGGTCCCCCACCCCCAGGCCATGGACCAGTGCTGGTCCGTGGCCTGTCAGGAAGCAGGCCGCACAGCAGGACTCTTAACTTCAAAGATTCCAGAGTTTGAACATTAGAGTCAAGATAAGATCGCTCCGCATTTCAAATGATGCTTCTAAGTTCAAACTGCGAGTGAAGTGAAAAAAATGCTGTCGCAGCAAAAACATCACTGGTAGTATACCCAAGTTAAAAAAACACACACACACACATTACAGTAAAAGATACATTGCCTTGATGTCCTGAATCCATTTGTCTTGAGTCAGTCTGTCCTGTCTTGAATCCATTCGGCTTGAATTGATTTGTCTTGTCTTGAATCCATTCATCTTAAATCCATTTGTCTTGTCTTGAATCTATTCACCTCGATTCAGATCGTCTTGTCTAGGATCCATTTGGCTTGAATTGCTTCATCTTTATTAAAACATTTATATGCTGTCCTTTGCCGCAGCCTCAGGACGGCTTACACTCTTGTCTTGAATCCATTCATTTTGAATCGATTTGGCTTGTCTGGGATCCATTCGGTTTGAATTGATTCATCTTGTCTTCATCTTGAATCAATTTATCTTAATTTGAATCTATTAATCTTGAATTGATTCATCATGAATCCATTCATCTTGAATTGATTTGTATTGCCCTGAATCCATTCATCTTGAATCCATTCATCTTGTCTGGGATCCATTCTGCTTGAATTGATTCATCTTGTCCAGGACCCATTTGGCTTGAATTGATTCATCTTGTCTTAAATCCATTCATCCTGAATCGATTTGCCTTGTCTTCATTTCATTCATATTGAATGGATTTGTCTTGCCTTGAATCTGTTCATCTTGAATCAATTTGCCATGTCTTAAATCCATTTGGCTTGAATTGAATCATCTTGTCTTGAATCCATTCAGCTTGAATTGATTCACAACATCAAGGGAGCCATGACAGTGTAACTAAGGAATCTCAAGAATGATGAGGTAATTCATTTGAAGTGAGGGGGAATATTTTGAGGGGGATAATGGCAATGTGTCTTTTATTGTAATAATATTTTTATTTAAACTTTCACCATATTTTTGATCACACCTCATATATAACTTCAAACTTCATTTGTTTCAGGAGGCTATATTTGCTGTTTAAATTTATCAAAATGGGTATTGTTTAGTGTGTGGGAACAGATTAATTCACTTTCCATTATTTCTAATAGGGAAAATTGATTTGCACTTCCAAAAATTCAGGGTTCAAATGGCCTCCTGAAATGAATTAAGTTCAGAGTATGAGGCACTGCTGTAATGCACTCGAATCATCCTGAAACCATCCCCTCACCCTGGTCCATGGAAAAATTGTCTTCTACAAAACTGATCCCTGGCGCCAAAAAGGTTGACGGCTGCTGCTGTAGATGATGGACTATAACTCCCTTTATCCATTACCATTGGCTGATGGGAATTGGGGGTCTCAGTGCAAGCTGGAGGATGCGCACCTCTGCTCTAGCATGTTTCTGTTGCCATTGTCTATTTGTAGAAGTGCCTAAAGTGTTCTTGGTGCTGTATGTAGCTCAAAGTCACCTCACACTCCTGAAAACTCACACTTTTCACTCAAATTTCTCCTAACTTCAGAGATTAGCAGAGATTGATCTGCATCTCTGAAGGACTTTCTGATTGGGACTGTGTCCTTCCACATGGCAAATGCAGGATTACTTGTATGTATGGCCCTGTATGCCAAAAACTCCCATGTATGTGAAAAGCTAATATACCTGGAAGAAAGATAGTCTTTATTTGCTAGATTCCAACATCTGGGAGAGATTCTTTTCTATGGAGAGTGGAAAGCACTGACAATGTAGAGTGCAGCCCATTGCAGTATTTCAAGGTTACTGTATGAGGTGTCTCTGCTAGGCTTTGACATTGACATGAAATTTGAGTGAGTTCGGTCGGCTGAGAAACATCCCAAAATCTTTTAGCCCCCTTTCTGATGCCAAAAGGGTTCTGAGTCATTTTGAAACGGGGTCTTGCAGAACCTTCAAAACGGTGAGTGAGTCTTCTCCTTCTTACAGGGTGCTGAATTCCGTGAATTTCTCCTGGCAAAACTTATCAATGCAGAGTATAGCTGCTACCATGCTGAGAAATTTGCTAAGCTGGAGGTGAGCTTCTTCACTGTTAACTTTGTTAACATCTCTTAGAAGGAACAGCTGTATGAAGAGCAGGAAGTAATGGCTTGGAAAGAACTAGTAAGATACAAAAAGAAATGCCAAGTCAACCAGGAATCCATTGTAGGATTATCTATTCCACGGGAGACTTCTCACAATTTCTATCATAATCTTAAAATTGTTGGAAGCCAGGAACTAATTAAAAGGACTGAGTACCTGTTTGAAATGAAAGCCCCTTAAGAAGAGAAGAAAAACACACGAGCAGGTAAAGAGATGGCAAGATGACGTGGACTAGTCATAACCCACGGGCTATTCTTCCTTATTGCAGTAGCACCTCATTCTTCCAGTGTGTGGAGGAAGGGAGGTGGAAGGTTGCCTAGACTGGGGAAGGTGGTTTCTCTGACAAGCCCTCAGATTCTTCCAGCTCCCTTTTTGCAATATTTTATGCATCCGTGCCACATTTGTGTCCTGCGCTTCCTCCAAGGAGCAGTAGCACTGAGGCAAGGACCCAGTGCCTTTGAAGTAAAAGAGGCAGGTAGTGTACAGGTTGGGCTGGGGCTTTCATTCCTGTAGCAGAAACTGTTTTAAAAGACAGTGAGGAAGGGTCCCCTTGGCATTGCCGATGTATTCCTTTCTCATTCTTCTGCTCAGGGTACTGTATGGCATGCAGCCAAACAAAGCAATACAACATGCTCTTTCAGAAAGTAATGGCCAAATACAACTAACACTTAAACAAAACCCAGTCCAAGCAGCTGAAACAATAGGGCATCACATTAAAAGGCTGTCCAAACAAGTGTTTGTAATTTCTGGCAAAAGAGAAAGGGCCTGACAGATTCCTGTTGGAGAGAGTTCTGGAGTCACTCACTGCATAGCCACCAAAAAGGATCTGTCTCCCTTGCTCACTGAAGAGCAAACCCTCTGGTGTTGGTCTTAATATCTTCAAAAGGGAACCTGTTTCTAAGAAGCCCCTCAAGTTTAGCCCAGACACCACTACAAAGCTGACCTGAGGCTGAATTCATATGATTTAGTGGACTATATAAATAACCTAGATATGGACTTGCCTGCCATTCTGTCACTCGGGCTGGTCTTTCTCTGCTTGTGTGTGTAGGCACACACACGCACAGATGCTCCACTTGTCTTTGGATCGCACTTTGATGTGTGTGCTTCCCCCCCACCTCTGTCTGTCTCTCTCTCTGGAGCAGGAGCGTACGCGCAGTGCCCTCTTGGAGAGCCTGTATGAGGAGCTGCAGATTCGTAGCCGCAGCATGATGGGCCTGGCCTCTGGTGACGAGGACAAAATGGAGAACGGGGGCGGAGGCTTCTTTGAGAATTTCAAGGTGAGGGAGGGAGCGGATGCTGACTCTCTCAGGGTCGTGTTGCGTTCACCCATTTTGTACTGCTCCTGATGGACGGTGGTGACAATGGTGGTGGTTTGCTTTTTGTGTATGGAAAACGCTTCACCTGGATCACCTCTACAACCACTCTTACAGACAGGTCATCTCCCTGTGGTAGGTGGGGTGAGGTAGGGCTGAAGCTGAGAGATGGTAGCGTACTGAAATCCAGGGGTTTCCTGGCTCACAGCCCGGCCTCTTCGCTACGCTACATGTCAGTATGTTTTGAAAGGCTCCACACAGGTCCTTTTGCCCACACATATCTTTGTCGCACGCGGCTAGCAGCCTCCCCGGTCACGTAGTTAAAACTGAGGCACTGATCACATGGAGATTTTGGGTTCAGGTTCTCAGATGCAGCTCCTCCTCAGGTTCTGCACTGCCTAACACAATATGAACGGCAATGTGCTGGAAGAGAATGCAGGATTGGGGTGAAACCATGAAGTAACATTGCAAGTGCTCCAGGGACTGCAGGGAGCGCTTAGCCCTGTTTCCCTGGCTGTTCTCTGGCACGGCATTATAGGAACAGCCAGCCTTTGTTGCTGTTTGGTGGAGAGACGAGCGGGCTGGAAAAGAGGACTTCCCCAAAGATCTCAGTCATAAAGGCACGTAAGCTCAGGCCATGTGCTCCTCTGTAAGCTGTCCCTGTACTGCATGGGACTTGCTACAAGTGTGGAGAGAGTCAAGAATGGTGGATTTAGGTCTGGTTTTTCGAGCAGTGCTGGGTGGATCCATGGCCACTTTTGCATCAGCCATTGTTGTCAAGTAGCACACTGCAGCCTGGAGATGGCTAGGTTTTTTGACAGTCATTTCGTGCACACAGTTTTTGACTTGGATCATGGTCAGCTTCAGTGCTTTCTTTTTATGTTTGCTTGCTTGCTTGTTTATTTTGCTTCCTCTGGCCCACACTCAGAACAGATGAGAATTGCTTCTTCCCTGATGCCACCTGGTGTGCTAGTGAATGGGAAGTCTTTATTTCGGCCATGAGCAATTCCTAGTATTTCCTGTCCCTGTGCTTGAGAAGGAACATTTCCCCCACACCACCCTGCTAGTCACTCAGTTCCCCACCTTTTCTGCACAGAATAACAGTATGCACCCCTGCATGTGCCCTCCCGCTTTGGAAAAGGTTTAGCAGCACAGTTAATGCAATGCTGCACACTGTAACTCTCTTCAGGGGAAGGGCTAGTATTTATGCTTGGCTTTGGCTAGAGACAGAGATCGATCTGGTATCTGTACGGAGTCTTAGAGAAACGTGGGGTCATCTACATGAGGCATTTATTGTGCACTTGTCACTTCCTACACACAGATGAATGGAGGCTCTTTAGATCATCATGACCCTCCAGTGTCTAACCAGCACTTTCACTGAGGTTTTTTAGGGCAGGGAAAAGGCAGCATTTGATTGTGAAAGCAAAAGAAAGCACAGCTGCTTGGTGTGTGCTTGAGCTATTCTGCTGTGTTACAGTATGACCTAGCAGTGTTGTAGCAGAGGGAACACGGGCTGGGGCCCGCCGGTAGCCTTTTTTCTAGTTTGGCAACACAGGATTACATCCTAAATCAGGCAGGAAGCGATGCCAGGCTGAGTCCTGACATGCTGGTCTTGTGTTTGTATGCACAGTGTGGGGTCTTGAATGTTGGGGGTGCCAGCTTTTTCCCACAAAGCATGATGTGGTATGCTTTGGCCGCAGTTTTGTTACTTATGGCTGGGTAGCCTGATTCATGAAGTAGCAGTGCACTGGCACCAGAGTTGTGGTACAGGCAGTCCCCAGGTCACGAACACCTGAGTTATGTACATCCATAATTACAAACAAAATTTAAAAATTGGAATTGAAGACAAATGTGCTGCTCTCCAGCCATTTGTCCCCTAACCTGTACTTACGACACCCTCCCAAGACCTTGCACTTATCCACATTGAATGCCATCCTGTTGTCTCCTGCCCACTTCCATAGTCTGTCCAGATCTTTTTTGATCTGGAGTACCTGCTCCTCAGTTGTGGCCACTGCCCCTGCTTTAGTATCATCTGCGAATTTGATCAGTGGACTGTTCACCCCTTCTTCCATGTCATTGATTAAAAGATTGAACAGGATCAGCCCCAGGACAGAGCCCTGGGGGACCCTGCTAAGTCACTAGCCGCCATCCTGATGATTCCCCACTAATCATTACCCTCTGCTTTCAGTCAGTCAACCATGCCCTAATCCATCGGACAGGGTATTGGTCTATCTCAAAACTCCTCACTTTCTCAACCAGGATATCATGGGGCACTTTGTCAAAGGCCTTGCTGAAATCCAGGTAAACCACATCCATTGTGTCCCCTCCATCTAGCCACCTTGAAACCTTGTCATAGAAAACTGTCATCACCATAGAGAGGGGGGCGGGAAGCAAAAGGGGAGAGAGGGAGGGCCTCCATAGCATCACCATAGAGAGAAAGGAAGTGAAAGTGGGGAGAGAGAGACCTCCAAAGCAGGCCTTCCTGCCCTGTCCATCTGGAGAGGGAGATTTTCCTCAGGCTTTTCCTCAGTGCAAAGAGGAGGCACTGGTGAATTCAGGCCGGGAGGGGGCCTAGAGATAGTCATGGTTATTCTACTTTCATGGGAGTCCTGTGCTCCCAACCCCAACAAATGTGGAGGCCTGATTACACGTGAATTGACTTACATACAAATTCAACTTAAAGATGTTCTCAGGAATGGATCTTGTTCATAACCCATGGACTGCCTGTATGGTCAATGATTGGAGGTTGCAATGAAGCCAGGATCTAAGCAGCTCATGGACAGTTTTGTCATATTCTCATGACAATTTTGATGTATAAACTAAAAACAAAATTTTAAGAGACAAAATCTGGGATAAGAGTTCAATTTTACTCAGATTGGAGGTTTGAAATGGACTAGAATCAGCACACAGGATAAAATATTTGTGGAATGGAACGTGCTACACAAGTCTTAGAACTTTAGGGCTTTAGAACTTAACCACTGGAGGCATTTATTGTGCAATCATCATTATTTACAGTTTACTATTTCTTTGAATGACATTGTGATCCACCAGTTTTACTGCTGCTTTTAAAAGCATTTTTGGTTGCTTTTGTTTTTCTTTGTTTTTTTGGAGTGGGGAAAATAGGCTATTATTCCTGAAAGGAAAGTAAGGTCTTCATATTTGCACTCTTTTGAGCACCACCTAGAAATTATGCAGAAGAAAAGCAGGAAAGAAAAGGTTCTTTGTACAGAGCTGGAATCGCAGCTCCACCATGAACACACAAGTAGATGCACAAGATCATGGAAGAGATGAGACATTTGACGCAGGGCTTGTTCAGCTCCCTCCTCACCACTTTGTCTGGTGTGACAATGCAAGTATTTTCAGGGAGGGTGGGGTTCTGCAGAAGAACAAAATGAGCTTTGACTAGGATAAATAACAGTGAGGGAGTTGTAGGCCAAAGCATCTGGAGGGACGAATTGCCCATCTAAGGACATCAGGTTTGTTTACTGCAGAAGATGGTGAGTGTCGCAGTTATGTGGACGGCTGTTCCACAGATAGAGCGAAGTCATGGTTGCCCCATGCCTCTGAGAAGAGATCAAGTGTCACTAAGTTTAAGTTCAGCAAGGCAAACAGATGCAATTAATTTTTAATCAGGGATGTTAGTGTAAGATACTTCCCTGAAATTGAAGTATATTTTAATACATTCGCTCTCCACCCCACCCCCATATCTAGAAATAGAGGTGGACTCCTGGAAAATGTGGTTTATTTTTCAGTTTGGTGACATTTCCTGGTAAGAATTGATGTATATCGATTCCTCCTTCAGATAAATATTACATTAATAGCACATTAAAGTTATTAAATGCAAGAACAGGCAGTGATGGAGGGCCAGGAACAGTGGCTGATACTTGCATTGCAATGAAGTCGGTATGTTACTGTAGTGAGCCATTCTAGAAAAGTCTATCCTCCGCTAGGCTCATTTTCTACAGGGTGTTTCTTGTCTTTGTTGTTGCATTTTCCTTGGGAGGCATCACAACTGCGATTCTTCCATCCATTCTTTGCAGAGCTGCGGCATACACTGAACTGGCTGTGCAGAACTGTTCTTAAAAGATTGAAAAATGGAGCCCTCAGCTTGTTCCTGGACTCTCTTTGTTCCAGTAATGAGCTCTCTCTCTCCCTTAACTCGCCCCCACTGGGTTTATAGAGCTGTGAATTGTACTGGGTTATTTACTGGAGAGTTCGGATTGGCAGGGGAGTTTCTCTTGATTAAAGGAGGACCTCAAGAAACTGAAAAGAGTGAGCTCCTCCAGGGGGATACAGATTAGGCTGATTCCAGCAGGCTTTCTGCTTGTCCCCTGGAAACACCTCTTTGTCTGCCCAAGCCCTGGCAGGAAAGCAGGGAGTCCAGGCACTGCTTGCGCTGGTTCCATGTGCCTTGCTCTGCCCACCCGCCCATGCCCAGGGGTATGCTTCAAGTGGCTTGTGAAGGTATCTCTCTGTCTCCCTGTTGCCTTCTCTCCAGCGGGTGATCCGGGGCCGGAGCCAAAGCCTGGATACCATGGGAATAGCCATGAGGAAGCAGCAGCAGCAGCCGCCGCCGTCCACTCCACCCAACCGCCCAGCTCCAGCCGGCCTCACCCTCAACCAGAGTGTTGCCGAGGGCCCCAAGGCTATTGCTGCGGTAAGGCATCAGGGAGGTGGGCTCATGGCGCAGAGGCCATCCTCTCTTCAGCTGCCCTGCCTTCCTGTGGGCTTCCTGCTCATCCACATTTTCTGTCTGTGGCTGCCAGTTTCCCCTGCGGGCGTTTCATGGGTGTTACTCTTCCATCTCCCTTCATTTCTCTACCCTAGTTCTCTGTGTCTGGACCTCATTGCACCCTGTGCCAGTATCGACCTGGAGGGCACTAGAGTGGGGGAGGCTGATACAGCTGTTAAAACATGTTGGACAACACAGATCCCGGGGGCCCCTTTGGCACAAATGGCATTGGGCCAAGCAGCAGTTCCATGGCTCTGCCTTCTAGGATCAGCCCTCTAGGTAAGAACGGGACCACCCATACGCCAGGTCCCCGGTTCCTCACTTCTCAATCCAGACAAGCCTACCTAGAAGGGTGCCATGATATGGCATCAAAAGACACAGAGAGATCTCAGAAGACCAGCAGGATTGCATTTTCCCCACCACCCCTCTCTTGGTATAAGCCATTCTTCAGGATGACAATGTTTCTGTAGCCCGAAATCAGATTTGGTTCAATTTTTAAGGGAAGCAAAAATGTTTCTGTATGGCTTGCAATGTGTGCTACCTCCATCTCTACTGAGGACAATTTGACAGTGAGATTTGTTATATCTGCTGCAAGTGTGGTTTGCATGCCGAGGTCAGTTGATACAGTGACTGACTGACTGACTAACAGGCAGGGCTTTATGATGTAATGTCTAGAAGGAAAGAACAGTAGGTAGGAAAACCACGTTAGTGACTCTTCTTTCGCTTCGCATGCATGTTTCCGAGACAGATTTGCAATGGATTTGTTTGGGTTGGCTTCCAGTTATTATCCAAGCAAGCATTTCCTATTGTGCATGGACACAGAAGGCATATGATAGAAGTAGATGCTGTTGTCTCCTTAGTCGGGACTTGAGTTGCAGCTTAAATGCGAAGAATGTGCTTGTGTGCATATATCCTCAGGTGGGACTTAACCGAGTTGGACACAGCCCCTGTTGATACCGAGTAATGGGCCAGGGATCTTTTCCAGGCAGAGCATGTGTTTTGCTGCCTGTCCCTCTGTCCTGAGTTTGCCCTTGACTATTGGAGCAGCAAACTATGTAGCAGGACCGGTGGTTTGCAGAAAGTCTGAAAGTTTGTGTGCCACTGCCGAACTGCTCACTCAAATGTGTCCGTTGCTTGCTCAGAGTCAGCAGTAGAATCTCACTGATGCAGGGGGCTAGAGGACACTGCAAGGTTTGGTGATTCAGGGTAAAGGTATCAATTTCTCCCCTTTGATGACTGCTGAGGATTTTGCAGGTTCCAAGTTCCGTGGCCAGGAAAGCCAGCAAGGAAATGTCCCTTTTAGGGGAATTCTGCAGGGAAAGGCAATTGCAGGAAGAGCAGCAGTCAAAGGAAGACTGCCAAATTGGATGTAGAGCAATGGAAAAGCATGTCCTGGAGCATGTTGCCTTTTGTTTTTCCTTCTTGCTCTCTGAGGCAAATTCAATGCAGGAATAAATGCACAGCTCATGAGAATACACCTGTCATGTGTTCACCCCTTTGCCCCCCCCCCCCGAAGTTATTTTGTGCCATGTTTACTTCTGTGGCATTCCAGCTTTCCCTGCCCTGGTCCACAACTTGACTGCCAGTGGTGTGGGGAGGGAAACATGCTCTGCTGCATGAGGTAAGTTCTATAGGATGTTATGGAGGGGAAGGATGGCACAAGATCAGGGGGCACCATTTTGGGTGGCAGCTGCGCCACTTGCCATAATACCTCGTCTGACCCCCTGGCGTTGTGCACACTCTCCATCCCCTGTGTTTCTCTCCTCAGTCTGTATTTTCCTTCCCCAGTGCTACTGTCATGCTCTGAATTCCTTTCTCTTTCAGCCTGTCTCTCCTCTGTGTGGTCCTCTCTCTTCTTATTCCTCTTGATCTCCCTTCCTCTTCTGGCTCATTGCCTTCCAGTTTTGATAGCTAGACAGGCAACATTAGCATTGGATAACGAAACAAGGGCAGGGTATGGAGTCCAGGCTTCCGTCTTGTGTTCCTCTTCCAGCTCTCGCCATTTCTACTTCTTCCTCCTTCTCTCCTTTTTTCCTACTGTCCTTTCCTTCCCCTCTAGTCCTTTGCCCTACCGGGGAGAAGCCCGTCACGCAACCGAGGCAGCCGCTTCAATGGGCGACGTAGTAGTGCCATTGGCATTGAGAACATCCAAGAGGAGAAGAGGTACGGCTTGTGCGAGGGATGGGTAGGGCCAGCACATGGGAAAGCGGGGCGAGATGGTAGCAGCTCTCCTGGATGTGTCAACTGGGCTGTTGGAATGAAAGGCCGGTGACCCTTGTAATGGGATCGCATTTTTAGACAATGGAGGAGCTTTATACTTTTAGCCACAGCCCACTGTCGTGAGCCATGGACTCTGCTGACTCCTTTCTTGGAAGCCACAAGCAGACCTTTTGCTCAGTCTTTTTTGAGACATCCCCTTCCAGAAGCTGCCTGCTGAGTACACAGAAATAGCGCCTCACCCTGGCCCATGGTGCGGGATGTTGCCCTGTTCTGTTTCCATGTGGGCATCATCCATTTTGGTACTTGGGTGGGCATCTCAGTATGGTGTTTCTGCCAGTTCTGCAGCTGCTCTACTCAGCTATTTTAGGACTGTCGTATTACATTTTTAGATAGGCTCCATTATTCAGAATCATATGGCTTCTTTGACCTGGTCAGCACCTTATGGATTAAAATTGAAAAGGAAACAAGAGGAGCCTCAGTGGGGATTGTATCATCTTCTTCCCAGAATGGGTCCCCATATTTAGGAAATTCCCTTCAGATGAGATCGGAAAAGAGAGCACCTGTGGGAGCAACCTGTGAGAATGTGGGAGTCTGGATGGGGATGAGTGGGGAGAGTGGCAGGGAGGAAGGGCCAAGGTCCTGGAGCTGCCACGGAAGAGAGAGAGAGAGAGTGGACTAGAGACCCTGCTCCCAGCAGCAGGCGTTGCACCGGTTCAGTTCTGATCCAGCGTGTTTTGCAAAAAATCCTAAACAGGAGCAGGGTGAGGGTGTTTCACACTCCAGTACAAGCAGAGATTCAGGTAGCAATCATACTTAAGTCCAGTGGAAGAGGGGGAAAGTTATTACATAAAAGCAAAAACAGAAAGCCATAATAGTTATTGAACGACCAAACAAGACAATGTGGTTCACGTGTTTTGCAAAAATTTGTTTTGTTTTGTTTTATATATCACACAATTTGTGTGATATATAAAAAACGAACTGCACATCCTGAGACGAGAAACAACCAAGAAGCCTTCCCTGTATGTGCAGCTTCTCTCTGCTCTGTGTTTCAAAATGACCCTGGCTGCTGAACCTGAGCCCCTGCCCAAAGCAAAAGCCTTGGCTTGACACGGTTAGCCATGGGAGTGCCTGTCTTGTCCAGCCCTCACCTCCTGCTGGCTGGGTAAGGGCAGGTCTGCATCTCACTTGTCTGTAAGGAAACACATGCAGCAATGTGGAAAAAGAGGATCGGGGATGGGGAGGGATATAGGTAACTGCATATTCATAGATCATAAAATTCCAGTGGCACAGGATCTTGACATTTGAAAGCCTGTGTTGTGACAGCGTTGGACTAGAAGTTCCTAGCTGATTCCCCACCTGGCCATGAAGTTCACTGGGTGCCTTTGAGTTAATCACTGGCACTCAATCTACCCTACCTTGCTGGGTTGTTGTGAAAAGAAAATGGAGCTATGTAAGCTGCCTCAGGTTCCTTGAAAGAGGAAAAAAGGCAAGATATGAATGCAGTGTATTAATAATGAAAAGTACTTATATTTCCTTTTTGCACCTGGCTGAATTATTTTCAACGTTTCAAATGTTGATTTTTATTTCATTTATTTAATGATTTATAGCCCACTTTTTAGGGTAAAAATCCCACATTACAGCTTAATTGAAATGTAGAATACATAAGTCTAAACATATCACAAAAATCAAGAAACTAACAAGAAGCTGAATAAAATAGCAATATTTTGATATTTAGCTTTCGTTAAAAATAGGAGGCGGGACATTAGCTAGGCCTGCTTTTAAGCTTTCTTATGAAAAATGTAGTAAGAGGCATATTGAGAGAACATTTTGGAAACTCTGGCAACACAGTGCATGCTGTGAAAAGACTACCCTGGCTAAGACACCGTATGCCAAGCATATGGAGCCCGCATCTTTGGAGCTTGGCCAGAGACTGTGGCTGCGGTTCCGAGAATTTAATGTAATTTAATATATGAATTAAGAGAAAGCCATTTTCTGATTCTCTTCCCCACCAGCTCCCTGCCCTTTTCTGAAAGCAGCACAGCTTGCTACCTGGCAGGGAACTTTGGAAGCATCTTGTGGCTTTCAAAAATGGCTTGTGACAAGGACTGGAACATCCGTCCAGGGACTCTCATGCATCCCACTGTTCTCCTGGAGTTCCATCTATTTCCCTCTTTGTCATAGAACTCACACACTTAATGAAATGCAAGCGGTAGTTTGTATTAAAATACAGTTACGGTTAAGTACTTTGGAAAATGTAATGCTGCTGTCATTGTGTGTGGTTGAGTTTACAGGTGTACTAACCTTACGTACTTGCTGCCAAAAGGCTTTTTTCTGAATCCCAGTTGTAAGTCAAAGATCCCCCAAGGCAGGAGAAGATCCTCTGTTAGACGTTGCAGAAGGTGGCCTTCTATGTTTTCCTTGCTTTACTTTGGCCTTCAGTTCCCCACCACTAGAACAGAGTCCACAAAGTTATTTTTATTTAAAATTATGGGAATGCGGACAATATTCTGCTGAGTTCTTGCTAGCACTGCTATTTATAATTTGCAGTGTTAAGTGCATTTTAACATTGATGCAGCTGCAACCAACCTATTTTAGAGTAGTCACATAGTGCCCAGTTTCAGCTTTTCAGCATTCTGATCAGTTTAAGGTAAGGGCCATTCTCAAACAAGGGAGGTGGAGCAAGGACCCAGCTCTGCCAGGCCTGTCTTCCCATCTCTTTGCTAGCAAATCCCATTGTCACCAGTGGCACTCCTTTTTATAGTCCTCTTTTGCCACTAATGGTGCAATCCTGTCTGCTCATAAATAAATCCACAGAATTCAGTGAAACTTAGTTCTAGCTGGCTGGATATGGGATTGAAGGCCGAGTTGGTACTTGGAGGGGCACCATGGGGCAGGGTGTGTTTTCTATTGACTGAACTCAGCTGTTGCACATAGCTGTTAAACTTACTTGTGCTAAAGCACTAGGTGGGAACAAAATTTAGCAGGCATGATGACTACTTTCAGTGCAGCCATGCACGTCTATGTAGGAGTCCCATGGAATTCAGTGGCGCTTACTCATGGATTAGTCTACACAGAACTGCATCCTGGTGTGTTCTTTTTCCCTCCTCAGTTTTGCTCTCCTGGCTATAGACTTCAGTTACTGCCTCTTCTGGGAGGGCCCAAGCAGTGCATTTGCAAAGCCTTGGACCTCAGAAACAGGACAGCTTGAACCAGTCATGCTGGAGGCCTTTTTACTCATCCTGTGATGTCTACAGTCAAGCCAGTGTGGCCTCCAGATTTTATCAGACCCATGGGGTAGACAGGGAGAATGGCTTATCTCCTTTTTCTTGGTCAAACTTGTTCCTCCATCTGCTTCTCTTCTCAAAGGAGAAAAGCAAGTGGATGGGACTGGTTCAGTTGGAAAAAAAACGGTTTGTAAAGAAAGAGTTAAGCATCCACTCCATGTTGCTGATTTTTGGTAACAATAAAAATTGACAATCAGTGACCCAGATTAAGGCAATAGCAAACACTATTCAGAAACACTCCTTCTGCCTCCTTCATCGCATCTAGACTGACCCACTGGTTCCAGGCTCCATTGCTAATGGTGGAGTTACTCTGCTTTCCCAGGCTTGCATTTAGTTTTTCCTCCTTAGAACTATGAAATCTAGAGTCTTTTAAAGTGGAAGCTTTTAATGTTATCAAACCTGTGCAGTGTGTCATGGCACTTAGGAAAAGCAAGTACTTGACCTTCATGCAGCCTTGAATATCAGCCAACTTTTCTGGCTGCATCTTGCTTCTGGCTATTAAAAGTACATTTGTCCCTCTTCGGTTGAATTAGAAAGTAGAAACTGAGAAAGCCAAGAGTTTTAAGTGCCCTACATTTAATAAGCCTTGTCTTGGTCAATCAGGATTCTTTTCCAAGCAGTATAGCTTGTCCCAGGATTGATATGTATATGAAGTGCTGCTTCTTTTACATTTTGGGTTTAACCTGTTAAGTTTGCAGCCCTGCAACCCAGCTTTGCATCTGTAGATATTGCTGACTATAATGTCTAGCTGCCCAACCAACCAGCCAGCATAGCCAGTGGTCAGAAGTTATGGGCCATGTAGTCCATCCATATCTGAGGAACCTAAGGTTGGGAACCACTGAGTGAGTCTATATTCCAGTTATAGTGATCAGGCCAAGAACTGCAAAGTATGATGTGTCAATGCAGGTTAAAGGTGTTTTTTTTTTAAGTTCTGCTTGCTTCAAAGAAAAACAGACAGCTGCTGAGTGACTGATCTGCCTTGTTGGGGGGCGGGGGGCGTTCCAAGGAGTTCCTGCTGTCTCTATACTTCTTGGAAGAGAATCTGGTAGTTGGATATCATGGAAGGATGTATGGTTCTGTGTAGTAAACTGACCTTCTTTCTCCCCCAGCAAAGACGTTGCTGAAAAGATACAGAAGGTATTGGAGAGTCCAGGGCCTTTCTTTGACCTCAAGTCGGATGGCTCCTCCAGTCCCAGCTCCCCAGAGTTCCCCAACAGGAAGAGCAAGTGAGTTGAGAACAAGCAAGGGAGGCTTAAGAAAATGCCCGCACGGCAAAGGAAAGGAAAACCTGTTCCTGCTGCATTATCTTACTGGAGGAAATAAGGTGTCTGGATCCTAATGGCCCAGAGGGCCTGAGCATGCCTGGGCAGCGCTTCACACTCCTGCGCTGAGTGGCGAGGCTTTGTCACGAGGGCTTGTGGAAGGGCTTCCTGGATGCCTGGGGCCGCTGATCTGGAGCTTGTGTTCCTTCAGCAGAGCCCTCTCCAGTCAGACATCGGGGTATTGTGTGATGCAGCCCCTGTCCCGTTCCTCATCCAATGTGAGCAGCTGTTGCAGCGGAGTGAGAGAGAACGAAACATCGGAGGAGGAGGAGAACGAGGCGGTCAGTGCAGGGTCTTTACTCTCCCTTTTATGCAAGTCCTTCCCAGTCCCATCTGAGCAAGGCAGCCCCCTGAAGTGCCCGCTGAAGCCCCTTTCCCATTTCTCTTGTGCAGGAGTTGATGTGCTCTCTTGAGGGTCCCCAGAAGCAGGACACCCTGGTCCAGAATGCCTGGCTAGAGGATAGCGTCTGCACACCCAGCAGTACCAGCTCTCCAGGTAATGACAGAACGAGTTCTTGCAGGTTTTAGGGCAGGCTGACCAGGGGCACCTGTGTTACCTTTGCATCAATGCTGTGGCCACCAAGCCATGACTGGCCTCCAGCATCCCTCACTGCACTGGCAGTGTTTGGACTGAATCCTAAGGAAGGCTTGCCATGTCAGTGGCCTTCAAGGAAGGGAAGATCCCATCTGTTATGGCCTGTGCGAGAAAATTGACTACAGTTTTCCAGGTAGCCAGGAGTAACCACAATAATAAAGGGTTCTTGGGTTAAGAATGAGGGTGCCTAGATGAAAGGGCATGGTGGCATGCTTGGTCTCAGAAAAGACAGGGAAGAGAGTGGTTGGAAAAGGGGAATGGAAGAGAAGATACTCCAGAGGAACGTAGCAGATAGCTAGAGAAGGCCATATGCTCCTTGTTTGGATAGCTCATTTCCTAGTTCTGGGATATTTTTAACTGATTCAGAGGATAGAAGTATGAGCTGCCCATAGAAATCCTTGGGGAAATCAGAGAATACAGAAAGGACTGGGAACAAGTGTGACTTCTTGCCCTAAAATAGAACGTATAAATTCCAATATGCAGATGGTGGGGGTGGGGGGAGAAAAAGCAGCCCAGTGAAGATTGAATAGGCACAGTAGGCATGAAATACGGACTTCATGGAGAAAATGAGAAGTGGGGGACAGGAAATGGAATGGAGTAACATTTCATTGCTGGCCTCTGCTGGGCATTACCAGATTCCCGTTGATAGGGTTATCCTCTGTGAATTTGTCTAATCCCATATTAAATCTCAGCTCACATTTGCAAATCTTTAAATATTTTTTTCAAAATAAACACCACCCGCTAGGACAGTGGTGGTGAACCTATGGCACACGTGCCATAGCGGGTACGCAGAGCCCTCTCTGTCGGCACACGAGCCAAGTCACCCCAGCAGCCAAGCATCGGATAACAGCACACACAGGGGCCATGCGCATGCTTGGAAAAGAATAGCAGCGCTGGGCAAGGACGTCATGAGCCGTGACTCATTAGGCATCTCTTGTCCAAGCTTTCGCATGGCCAGTCAGTGCGCTGCCATGGATATATATAGATTTTCTTGGACTGGCTGTGAGTTGTTTTTTCTAAGCTAAAACCTCAGTTTTCAGGTTTTTTTGCAGTTTTGGCACTTTGCGATAAATAAGTGGGTTTTGGGTTGCAGTTTGGGCACTCGGTCTCTAAAAGGTTCGCCATCACTGCCCTAGGAGCTTCCTATGATGATTTGCCCTCTCCCCCCGCCCCCACTGCATCATAACTGGCCTCTTTCTGCCACCGTGACAGCTTCCCTTCTTCCTGGACAAATAGCAGAATTGTGTGGCATTTTCAGTAGGCAGATTCCCCAAGAGGACAGTTAAGTCCTCTCCTCCCCCACACCATGGTCTTGATCTGCATTGGGATCATCTGCAGCTACTGTTTAAAGGAAATAAATAAAAATTTAAAGATTAAAAAAAATTAAATTTAAATTTAAAAAAACTTTAAAAATGAGAGATATATGAAATGCATATTTATTAATTATATCATATCCCACCTTTCTCCCATTGTGGAACTCAAGGTGGCTACATGCAGCTCCCAGGTGGTCTCCCCTTCATGCAGAGGCCCACCCCAGACCTGTTTGGCTTCAGTACAATGGGTGCCTTATGTGCCTTCAGACTATAGTCTGGGCCATATGCATGTACATACCGTTCAGTTTGGCCATAAGCCAATGACCATCAGTGTACCCTGTGGCAGCATAATCTGCAGATCACGTGTGCTGTGTGATCACACATCGTGTCTCCCTCCTTCTCTGAATTTGTTGGCTGCCCTTGAGCTCTGCTGTTGCAAGAGAGGGAGAAAAAAGGGCCTCTCTCTCGCCTGGAAAGATTTGCCTCTGCCGTGCCACCCAGCAGAACTATTCAGAGTGATTTTTATGTCCTAGCCTGCAAAGTTTTTCCCAGTCCACAAAGAGCACTGAAGATTAGATTTGCACACAAGCGCCCCTGTGGGTCCCGGCAGTTTCTGCCAACTAGGTGCAGATGCAAGCCCTGCCCAAACCAGATAGGTACACAGAAGTATGGGCTGTGGGACTGGGCACTCTGGCCAGCTTTAGTCCCCACTGGAGTCTGAAGAGGGCTCACACTGCACTTGCTCCAGAGCAAGTAGATTCCTCCATGGGATCTGGACACTGATAAAGCAGACCTTGCTGCTCAGCAGGGCAAGTCTGGGGAGTGGGGGGGTGATGCACATGGGGATTTAGGGGGCATGGGCAGCTTGTGTCAACATACACTGTCGGGACTTGATGCCTGAAGAGTGCTGTAGCTATGGTTCTACCTGCACAAAGTGGCATGGACCATTTTACAACCTGAGGACATGGGCAGACGGATCTTGTCTGCATTGATTCTTCCCAGTGCTGGCTGCTTTGAGCTGCCAGGATGGTGGGATCCCAGAGGAAGCCAGTGAGAGAAGAGGGTGCAGCCCCTCCTGCCTTAAACGATGCTGCAGGGAGCCCTTCCTTGAGGGGGGCCGCTGTTTGTGGAAATCTCTTGGTAGAACAATCTGAGTAACTATCACCCTGCATCAAGAGCTTTGAGAAGGCAATGCCATGATGCCAACTGTATTTCTGGAGGAAGATGATCATTGGGATATATTTTAGACTAATTTCTGGCCTAGTCTGGGGACTGAAGCTGCCTTGGCTGCTCTGGTTGATGGCTCTGTGTCAGGAAATAGATGGGGCAAGGGTGACGCATTTTTTGTTGATTCTCCTGGATCCCTTGGCAGCATTTGGCCCAGCTATGTCCATAATTGGGGGGGGGGGAGGGGGGTGAATTGTCTTCAAAGATTGCACAGGTGGGAGAACACTCAGGTGGGTTGTGGACTGACTTGGTAATATCTCCGTTTCCCTTTTTTAAAAAACAAAACGGAAAAATAAACTTCACCACTGACTCATGTAGTGACTTGATGACCCTCACTGGTCTGTTGCTATTCCTTCCTAGTTTGGGAGAGAGTGCCTCTTGCAGAAAATGATGGCTGCTCCCATCAGCCAGTGCCCATGGTGTCCTCCAAAGTCTTCTTTAAAAAAGACCTGTTCCTTCTCAGGTCCTCTGAAGCTGCCCCTGCCCCTCTCTGTTGAATCTCATCACAGGACGGGGTCTTCCTGCCATTGGCCTCTTCTGAGGCTTTCTTTGCAGAGCTCTCCCCTACCCTTCAGGGGCTTTAGACTCTGAAGCAGCAGCTTGCCAGCCCATTGCTTCCCCACTCTAGCCCACCCTGCCAGGCGGTGTGGTCTCCTCCCCAACAGCAGGCCCTTCAGCTCTGGGTGTGGAGTCTGGGTCTAGCAACGTGAGCACTTCTGCAGCGCAATGTCAGGCAAGCTGTGATCGAGCCGTTTTTGAACTCCAGCCACAGTATTAAGCCCACAGCTACCCCCTTTTCCCCCCCATCTGTGAGGTTTTGGGAAGCTGCTGGTTCATATTGCTCACTGTCTGTCGCACCTGTGGCCTGTGATGCTTGCAGAGAGAGGTAACCAGGAGCCATGGTGCATCTGTAGACACCCCCCGTGTGGGTGTGTCTCCCTGTGCACCCCACGTTACTGGCCAGCTATTTCCTGCCTGTTATGCTCATTTATTCTTCAGTTTGCTGCTTCACACTGGTGTAAAAGCAGAGGTGTGTTGGTGGTGGTTTAGGTATTGTAGACAAGTCTAATTGTCTGCAATAATTGATTTTACCTTGAGTTTTAGTATATTAATGGTCAAACGCTGTGGGGTTTGTTTTATTCTACTTACTTATTGTAAGCTGTCCCGAGACATTCAGTAGGGGACGGGATAGAAAAGCTTTCAGATAAAAAATAAAAATAAATAAATTGTGCTTAATAAGCATGCTTAAGCATTTGAAACAAAAGCATCACGTGGTGTTTGAGCACATGCATTTCTATACAGGTGCATTAGGTAAATGCACCTGTATTAGGTAAAAGGGAGTTGCCCCCTCCGCACCCTTGTTGAGATTTAAATTGTAGGGATTATGAGCTGCAAACAAAAATAGCACCTTTGGAGATGGTAAAACGTGGGGGTCATAATCAATGCGGGGCAGGGACCAAGGCCAGGACCATTGGCATTTATTGTACCCTGTGTAGGTGGCAGCTGAATGGGACTGGGGAAAAGATAAGCCAGTGCCTAGAAAAATCCTGACTGAACTCTTTTGTCATTTATCCTCGTTTCAGTAACTCAGCTGCTCCCTTCTAGCAGCTCTGCAGGATCCATGGAGAAGGGGAAAAGCAGTAAAGTGGATGCGCAGCGTTACAGTCCAGTATGTGCTGTTCTTTTTCCCGTGGCATAAGCAAAGCAGGGAGGTGATTCATGGGCTCTTCATACGACCAGGGGCAAAGGGAAGGATGTTAAAGAAACTGCCACTTCCTTGTTCCACAGGCCTCCATTTTGTGCTGTGTGTGATGCCATCGCTGGAGGGGTGTCTCAGTGCATGCTGGGTAATTCACAGGTAATCCACATCCTAGGAAGCCTCGGTGCCCTAGGATAAGGGAATAAGGACATGTGGGCAAAATGCAATGGAAAGGGAGGGGCCTCCCTTTGTTAGCCACTGCGCCCCATCGGGAGAAAACAGAGGCGGGTGGTCAGAAGGAAGATAGATTGGCTGTGTGCTGCTCTTAGCGTCACTGCACTTTGCACGTCCTTTTTTTCCTTGGCCCCTCTGGATAATAATAATCTGGATCACTTTCCCGAGGCAGCCACCTCTGGGTTCCCTGGCCTATTGCAAACTGTCCTCCACACCCAACAGGCTCTGCGAGTCTCTTGGCTTAACTCTGCAGTTTGCTCTTGTTCCCACAATGCCCTTCTCCCATCCATCTCCCTGTGTCGCTATGGCTTTATTATTTTGCTGAACCATCTTCTCGCTTACGGGCCAGTTTTGCGTCTTCGTGCATTTCTGTCTGTCTCCATCATTCTGCCTATGTCATTCTGGGTCTGCATCTTTGGTGAATTACAACATTTTCCAATTAATGTCGGGATTGTGAAGGGTTAGGATTGCAGGGGACAGCAGTGCTGCCGGGACCCTCTCAAAAGGATGGCAGAGGCTTTTGAATGGGGATCAGCAGCTTGCTTGGGTCCTGCGACTGGCTTTATCGTTCATTCTCCAGGTGTGACATCGGTTTCCCCTTGAACACTGCACCGATCGAGGAAAAGGTTTCGACTTAGGGGATTCCGCCTGATGTTAGGATGTTGCACCAGGTTCATAGATCAGGGAAGCGTTGATGAATGGACAGGCACTGCCCTGGCTGTTTGGCCACTTCCTCAGCTAGCTGCTTGCACCACACAGCTTTTGGAAGGCCAGGGGAGGGGCTGGAAGGATCACGCTTTGCTTGAGCCCACTCTATTCATCCCAGATCCTTCTGGCCCTCCTGAGGAGGCCCATGCATGGCTTTGTTCAGAATGCAAAAAAGTGGCCAAATTTGTCATGCAGTGTCACTCAGTTCTCTCTATGGAACTTGAGTAGATACAATTCTGAAGCATGTAGAAAGTGCCAGCAAGCCCCTTCCAAGCAGATCTGGGAGGAAGCTGTGCTTCCAGCTGCACCCACATTGCCCTGCCTGCTTTTTGCAGTCTGCTGCAGGCCAGGGAATGTTCTGGGGGAGTCCCTGAGCACCCACGCTCTCTTTGCAGGAAGATCCTGGCAGGAGGGATCTCCCAGCCTGGCCCATAAGCCCACAGCATTCCTAAAGGGCTGCTTTCCTACAGCTTGCAAGAAACAAAGCCCTAGCTTTTGCCAACTCCTTGCCTGCCATCAGGAAGATGGTTGTCTCGCCTCTAGTGTGTGGCTATTACAAGCCTGGATCGCAGATGCAGGCTGCCAGTAACAGAAGAGCCTTCTTGGCCTCCTGGGTGCTGTGGTGCCTGGTCCAGTGTCAGTCACCTTAAGGCCTGGTCTGAACTGCCCTTTCATCAGGATCCATGGATGGGGCTGCCTCCTGTCACTACATGTATCATAAACCGAGCTGCAGTACAGGGTCAAAATGTATCTTGGGCTCCAGCGCTTGCATCTGCGCCATTCCCCTATTCTCAGCATCCTTTCCCTCCCTGTCTGTAGGATTTGCTGCTGAAGTGAGACGTCACAGCACTTCATTCACCCCGAGGCTTGGGAGAGAGGATGCTGCGTTCCCACTGGGCTTGGCCCTCCTTCATTCCGTGTCAGCTGCACCACAGGCAGTAAGGAACCCAACCACGAAGTCCGAATGTGGCATTTGCTCATCCATGTGTGTCATTCCAGTTCAGCGACCTCAGCAGGGCAGACCCAACCCAAGTCTAAAGGGGGAGTCTCCCATCTGCCATAGCTTCAGAAGCGGGGGGGGGGGGTGCTTTTTCTGTTCTTAGTACTGCTAAAATTTAAGTATGCAAGTTCCAACATGGAAGGACTTGGGTATCCCAAAGGGCCTTTGGAGGAAGGCTGCATCTGTATTCCTCCTTCACTGTGCAGGCCTCGGAACAGTAGGATTAAAAAATAGCTCTTTTCACTGCAAAGATTATACCTGGTCTGTGAGCATCAAAGCAGCAGTGCATGATGCAGCCCAGGTAGCACATCCTGTGCCCGAGTGTACGCACTTGGTAGCGGGAGGGATCTGTGTTCTGTCATCCTTCATGGGACTCCACCGGTCTTTGCCACTCCTTCATCTTTGCCACCACCCGTTTCCTTGAGTCTCTGTGCCATCAAGAACCAGTCAATGTGAATCTGTGACCCCTCGCTCCATGCTTGTCGTGTCTGTGGTGTCTTGGGCTTGCAATAAAGGACCACCGTGTCCAATACACACTGAACTGCACTAGAATTGGTCATGTATTCTCACTAGGGACTTTGGGGGTGCAATCCTGGGACCTCAGTCACGTTATGTCGGGGCAGCTCTTAGTACAAAGTGGGAGAACTTCAACCCCTGTGAACTGAACTGGTCCACACACGAGGAAGGGCACTGTGGTGATTCATTTAATCATAATGTGCTTCCAAGCTCAGGGGAAATCAGTCGCAGCAACTTGTGATAAATTAGGGAACCGATTGTAATGCCCATGAGAACTGGATCCGGGGCAGGGTCACCCTAGCCTGGACGCAGTCATGGTTCATGCCTCTTCCCTGCCCCCAAACGAGATGTACAGGGGGCCTTAATGTGAACATTAGAGAGTTCTCTGGCTTAGTTCACACACGTCACTGACAAAAGTGCAGGTGAAGTGAAACGTGCTTTTCACAAGTGAGGGCGGACTCACCAGATGACCCACTGGCATTAGAGAGAGGGAGGGAAGCTACCTGCGAAGATAAAGCTGTTTGAGTAATCCAACAGGCAACATGGGAGATCTGCCTGTCTGTAATTCATTTCAAGTGCCTTTCCAAACTGCTTGTTCACCTCATCTGTATTATCCAGAATTGTTGTATGAAGTTACTCAAGGCTTTGATGGGTACTAAAATACGCGAGACATGCAAGTGGACAAAAGCAAGCACAAAAGGAAAACGGCGCCAGCTGCTGCACTGCGGCAGCGTGCAGGCTTTCTACACAGTCCGACTCCTGGCAGCGTTCGCGAAAGGGGCCAGCAAAAGCAGCTCTGCCAGAGACTCTGCAGAGTTGCTGCTTGGCAGAGCGGCGCATGGCCCCCGCGCAGCACCTCTGGTGGCTCTGCAGGCCCACCTTCGTCCAAAACAAAAATAGGAACATGTCCTGTTTCTGAACCTGCTGCAGAAAGAGAAAGGAAGGCCAAGGAGGGACAGGGGAAGGAAAGAGCTAGGAGGTGGCCAGCACAGCAAAGTCAGAGGCTGGGAGTGGGAGAAACAGCAGTGATGTTTCCTAGGGTTAGGAAGAGACCTAGCAGGGGCAGGCAGTGCGCAGGCGGCCTCTGCAGCCAGATGCTTGTGGAGACCAGGGAGCAATTCCTGACATCTCCCGCTCCTTCCCAGCCTGAAGCCTCGCTGTCTCTCTCCCCTCCCCAGCCACTTTCTCCATGGGGACAATTTAGTGGCGATGCTTACAGCGATTTCAGTTTCCCAGATGTGCCCAGAGGTTCAAAAATGTTGGGTTTGCCTGCAACAGATACTGGAGACCTGCTCTAAGGCAGATTTTTGACACACTTGGATTTCAGAAGATCAAAATCCAAATGGCGTTCACATGGAGCACTCGATGCTACTGATCCAGTGCAGAGACTGGGGATGCTGATGACCTTCTCTTCTCACCACCGTGGAGCCCACAGGAAAGGGTTGCAAGAGGAGGAAATCAGAGTGGCTGGGGCAGGAGGTGAGTCTGGAGGCATGGGAAAGGAAAGCTCAGGTGGGAGAGGAGGAAAGTATGGCGGAAGAGGCAAGGAAGGACCATGGCAGGAAAGAAATTTCAGGATGCATCAGGTGCACATTAGGCATGGAAGAGTGTGCATGACTTGCACTGCACATGGGGGCGAGCTCTGTGTTCCTTTCTGCAGCACCAGGAACTGTGTTGGTGTGGTGTTGGTTTACATCTCCGTTTTCCAGACTGAAGAGCCATCCATCTGTGGGTCGGAACAGCTGTGCTGACCAATTGGAAGTCGACAAGGCAAACACTCCATCTTGTTGCTCAGATATCCTCTAACTTCTAGAGCTTAGAAGATGTAGGAACTGGCCCCAGCCATTTCTCTCCTGTGAAACAAGTCCGCCCAGGGCGCAAATCAGATTCAGGCAACAGGAGGAAACTGCACAAGCAGCAGTTTGATTGAACTTACAGTAGCATCTACAAATGAATAACTATAAATATGTGTACAGCCCATCCTACATGGATTACTAGATAAATGCCACTTTCATTCTTGCGACCATCTCAGATTTCAAAATCCTGTTCACCTTCCAGGAGGCCCCATTCTCACCCAGAGTGGCTTTACCGACACTTACCCAAAAGACTCCCCAGCAGTTCTAAACGATCTGAACCAAAGAGAAGCTGGGGCTTGCTGTCGACATGGACAACAAAACATGGCACCCCGAATGCCTGGAAGGGGAGACACAAAGAGGAGATTGAGCTTCATCTACCCAGTTTGGTGTGGCATTGATGAGCCTGCAGAGTTTGCAGCTGCACTGGCTTCCGTGCTTGGTTGCTGACTGTACAGCCTACACTAGTTTCTCCGATAAGGCATAATTTGATTTCCTTTTTAATAAAAGCACAATTTTTATGTGTCATCCCTGAAAACTAAGGATTCCATTGTGCTTCCATGCCACCTCCGATATGTTACAACACCTGCCAGCACCCTCAAGCGTGGTTGGAAAACCCCACCGTTCCTCTGGACTGAGAGGAAGAAGCTGACAGGCACAATGGCGGCGTTTGGCAACTAGTGCCTGCGGCACAGTCCCCTGGAGGAATGCCGCTAGTGGGCCTGGCAGCTGCTGGCCTGGCTAGAATGCTCGCTAGCCAAGCTTGCTTGCCAGGGGCCTGCATCGCAGATGGAGCCGTGGCATTTTAGCCTGATTCTTTTCATCAAAAAGCTTATTCAGGGGAAGGGGAGCAAGGCAGGGAATCGCGGGCGAGGCTGCTGGGCAAGCATTCCCCCTGCTTCAGGATGTGGGTCAGTTAACATGCCTGGTTACTTGTGGGCTGTGGCTGTAATGGCTGTCAGGTGCAAATGTGCCATGGCAGGGAGGCAGAGGGGCCCCAGAGTACCCGTCAAAATGCACAGTATAGTTATTGAATTCTTCTCTCCTTGAACAAATTTTCCGTAGCGAAGAAAAAGAAGATGGAAGACGTGGCGGGAAAGCCCAAGAGGTTGGCAAAGGGAAAATCCTTGGACCCACCATGCAATTGAGTGAATCAGGTGTGGTGCTGACACAACAAACACCACAGAGAAACGGCATCTTCCATAGCAGTTCAAACACAGTCCCTTTCAGTGTGATGGTTCACATATGCAGCCAATCAGTGAGCAATAGAGTGCTTGTGTGTGTGTGTGGGGAGACACTGTGACTTAGCTTTGTATGCTGTGGAGAAACTAGCTCTGCAATGGGATGCACAGTTCATTCACACGTTTCCTTAGCTGATCTACACGCTTCACTGAATAGGCCTGGCATTGCCACAGCATTTCAGACAGAGCTGTGGCAGCCAAGTGGAATAATCAGAGGAATAAGCCAGAGGGCCCTCCCAGAGTGAAAGGACTGGGCTGGCCCTGCCAAACATGCTTCTCCCTACACTGCCTCTCTAGAAAAAGGGATGAAAGCGTTGGACTGATACGATGTCAGCAGCTCACCCCGTATCTCAGTACTTCACTGGTTGTTTCTTTCAGATGATTCTTCACCTCAGGTGAGGTGCTCATTTCCAGAAGCTTCTGGGCTTTGTCTGAGGGTAACCCTGCCTTCCCTGCAACCTAAGAAGAAAGAAACATAGAAGGCGGATACAATCAGGGTCAGTCAGAGCAGGCCTCCAGCACTAAGACACCTATGATATTTTAAAGGGGACTACAGCAAATAGATTGCTTGGTTGGCAAGAGTACCACAATACTGGCATGGCTAAATGGAACTGTAAAGCAGGTGCAACAGGCGGGCAGCTACCAAACAACTTGCTTCTGGAATGCCAGTATTAAGTTACCCAGTCTTCTCCCAGTTTCACAGCAGGCACTTCTCATCACCAAAGCAAGGGAATGAAAAATATTGTAAGCGTGAAATTGAAAGAGATGAATGAGCTACCTGTGGTTTACAGATATCAACATTAAGTTATGTGCAGTGCATTTGATCTTTACATATAAAGGTGCTTCATATGGAATCACCTACTGGCCCACCAGTAGTTTCTCCTCCTCTGCAGGGTGTTAGACCAAGGTATTTCTCGCAGCCTGTGTTCTGCAGACTGCAGAAACAACTGGGAACCTTCTGCATGTAAAGCACACACTCAGCTCCTACAAGACAGACCCTCCCCTATAGACAGACCACTCAAAGGCTCCACAATAATTTGGCGAAGGGCATAGCAGATCGTACCAATGTTTCAGTTAGGCAGGTTATTCCAAAAGCCTGGGCACAGAGAATTCTCATAAAGAAAGTTATAAAGTGATCTAAGGTGATATTAGTCACGTTGCTTTTTCACAATGTTAATCCAAAAAACAAGCAAATGTCCAGGAAATAGTTCTAGCTCTCCCAAAGAATCCATGGTTTAGAAATAAAATGAAATCACACAAGCCCTCTTCAGTATTTTTCCTTTCCTTCTTCGCTGAACAGAACAACAAAGCCACTCCTTCCAGACAGCAATGTTACCACATGATTAACAGTCATGAAGCAGACTGAGAAAGCATCCAAAGCCCATGCAGTCCAGTTTCGTACTTCAGTGCCATGCCACAGACCTACACAAACCAGTCTGCGTGGGCAGAGAGCAAGCGCACTGAAAAGATCAGCAAGAGAAGAGGATGTGGAGAAGAAACTTACCGCCAAGATACTTTCTGGCTGGGTGATGTCTTCATCCTAGAGAGACAAGTAAGGCATCTGGTTCCAATTCGCCAAGACCATGAGATTGATTGTGCAAAGAATGAAAGTGTCAACATAAGTATCTGGTTCTACTGATAGTCCAAACCAAAGCAGCGAGAGACAAGGATGCCACTTCATTTACTGAAATGAAGGTCAGGGCCAAGTCTTCTGCATTTATTATCAGAAGGACTGCACAGCTGTGCAGGAATGCAGGGGAGAAGGGAATATGTGGAGTAAGGCCAGGAATTCTGAATTTCCATGGAAAGGTCTTAGGCATTCTACTGGCATCGATATCTCATTTTGTTGTTCCAGCCAGTTCAGACTTGTACAGCTTGTGACCCACAAGGCTGGATACAACCTACCTCTTGTGCGTTGTGCTCTGCCAGCTGCCCTCCTTTTTCTGCTGTTCTTGGGGGACAGTCTAAGCGAGGGTTTTAAGGAGTTCCTGACAGGGAATCCAACAGTGTTACAATTGGCTTAGAGGGCCACAAATCATGCAAGTCTGGCCCAGCTTTCTTGCATAAGTAACCTGAAGAAAAAATTATGAGGAGCACAGAAACATCTTGAGAGATGCACAAGCCCTGAATTCTGGAATACTCACTCTGGACCAAATGCGCATCCAAAATTCTTTAGACACGGGCTCCACAAACTCTGGCTGTAGTATATCCACAGCTGTGAGAAAACGCATGGCAGGCAGACTACCTGCATTTGGTAAAAACAGATACACACAAAATGCCAGGCAGACAGATTGCGTGAGTGTCAACAGAAAGAGAACCCATTGCTGCAAAACCCCTAAGATGCTCAGCTGCTATCATGCAAGAGGAATTCGATCTAAGCACTAGCTTTGGTGGGCTGTTCCAAGGGGCTTTCCATCAAATAATCATTGGCACTGCAGTGTCACCCATTGGCATGATGACACGTTACAAGATCCCTCCCCAGCAGGAACTTGCAGTCTAGGTGTTCACAGAGGGAAAGACAACAGCACACGCTCCTATGGAAGAAAGCACCTCCAACCAGAAGGAGCCTGCACAGTCCACCACACCACATCAAGAGTGGAAGTGAGCTCGGGGTTCACTTGTAATGCTGCATCTTCCTTGACATGCCCCTCTGCACCCCCTGGGGATGGCAAAGGGTACATGAAGGAGGCACCTTACTAGCTTCCATATAGCCTGAGGTGCCTGATCCTGCCTAATTTGGAAGCTAAGCAGGGTCAGGCCTGGTTGAAATCTGGATGGGTGACTTAATGTTGTCAACTGCTCAGAGAGCTTCAGGTATGGGCAGTATAGAAATGTAAATAATAATAATAATAATAATAATAATAATAATAATAATAATAATAATATAGCAGCAGCTGGTGCTGTGCTGGAAGGTACAGCTTCTCCCAGTGCTGCTTAAGTCTCTTCCTCCATGCCGAGAAAGGCGCAGCATTCTAGACCTCTCTGAGCACAGAGGCAGGCACAATGCATGCGGGTCCCAGTGACAGTGGACATGGGGATGCTCGAGGATGCCACTAAGACCACAGTGCTCTTTCAGGAGGCGATTCAGCCTGAAGTGGTCCCTGCCCTGTTCTACAGTCTTTCTGGTGTGGGTGGGATAGAATCATATTAAGTCTGCAAGCGGAGTTGTTTTTGGCCCTCCCCTCCTGTACCTTTTTTCCTAATCAATGTATCTCCAACTGTTAAAATGAGTTAGGAAAGCAAAAGAACACCCCCCCCTATTTAAATAAAGGAGTCAGCAGTTCCTTTGTTAAAGCAGCCTCCTTTTCTTACCCTTCTCAATAACAGTCCCCATGAAATCCTTTGGTGGTCGCAATGGCACCTGGCAGAACTTTCCCAAACGCTGGAGGTCCTGCGTCATGTAGACTGCTTTCTCACGCAACAATGCCGGGGCCCGGTTACCTGTTGCAAAAGGTGGGGTGTTGCAGGAGGACTTTTCAGACAGAGGGAGACACTGCATCCCACCATCTCTTATATCTCCATCAAGACAGGGCAGCTGATCATTCTCAGTCCCATTCACAGAGCTAAGAGCAATAAAATTTGTTTGGTTGCAGGCACCAAACTAGGGCAGTTTGCTCTGATTATCACCCTGTTGTATTTTAATGATCACAAATGTTTTTTCATGGGGCAATCAAAGAACATAATAATGGTGCATAAGCATTTTTTAAAATAACAATGAAAACTGACTTGTTCAGAGAAGAAGTTGGATTTCCAGGCATTGATGACTTGGAAGATAGTAGGACTCTTTTCCTGGGATGAGACTGGCTCTAGTCAGGTATGGAGCAACATGCACAGAATGCTCTGTTCATATCCTGGGATCTGCACTGAACTTTGCAATAAGCAATTCAGCATCACTCAGAAGCAATATGCTTTGGTACAGAGCAACTGCTGGACACATTTTCCAAGAATGTGCCTGAGAACCAGTGTGCTTCAGTGCTAAGAGCGCAGGACTGGGACTTGGGCAACCTGGAGTCTAGCCCCTGCTCGGCTAGGGAGCCCACTGGATGACTTTGGGCCAGTCGCAGTCTCTTAGTCCAAACTACCTCACAGGGTTGTTGTTGTGGGATAACAGTGAGAGCAGGAGCAGAATGATGTAAGGCACTTGGAGTTCATAAGAAAAAAGTGGGATATAAATCAAATAAATAAAAAAATAAAATTTAAAAAATGGTTTGACTCAGTTCTGCTATTCCACACCTACCCGTCTCCTTCATTATGCCTGCAAGGAAAACAGGCCGAAAACGCAGGTCCATGTTCCAGATGGGGCGGTATCGGCAGATAATCTAAAGCAGTGAGACAAATTCATTATCAGCAACCTCAAAATCATGTTGAGAATGATCTGGACCTAGCCCCTAGGAAATAGAAAACCGCTTTTGCAAAACATAAAAAAGTAAAAACCAAGGTAAACATGCTGCCCATAAGAAACATTCCAAAATCCAGATCAACCAAATGATCACTGTAAAAAGTGATCTCCAACCCTCTTCATCAAGAAGTTACAAAAAGCAGGAGCATCAGAAGCAAGTCAAGGGAAAACTTGACTTGTTTCCCCTCCCTCTCACCCCAGTTATTGACTATCTTGGCAGATGGAAATGCCTGCATGAAAAGATCTTGGTCAGGCCCCCGGGCAGCCGATTACTGAGTGAAGTCCTTGCTGACCTCCCACCTCATTCCAGACAGAGCACATCAGAACTGCCAGCCAGGACAAAGGCCAAGCAAACCCAGTGCCAACCAGAGGTCCCCTAAGATGTCAGGGACACCAAGGAACACCTCACCTAAGGCGTTCCAAGCGTTCAAGTTAAACGCAGGCCTAGCCCACCGGTGGATTTTGTTTTCTATAATCATTTCTGCTCTCCTTTTGCCTTTCAGACTGAGGTTGAGTTGCTTATTGATACATCCGGGTTAGGAAGATGCTTGAAGGATAGGCCAGGTTTTCCCCACCTGCTCCTGCCCTGTCCCCACAATGGTCTCTGCACCATATTTGCGATTTTGGCTTTTCTTTGTTCTCAGCTGCAGGCCTGTTGGCTTTCTTTGGGCTCAGCATATTAGCAAGCTGCTGGGAAAATCTGTTGGGCACTTCTAGCCATGTGCTGAAGATGAGGAGCATCATAAACAAAAGCCTTAAGGCCACCCTGCGTGTCTCTAAGACAGACCAGCAAGGCTGAGCTTTCAGCATTCATTTCAAGGAAAGTGCCATTTCCTTGCTTTGCTGATGAGAGCTTTGCCTCGTCGCTGTGGTTTGTGCAGGCCTCTTCCAGGTGGACTGCTTCACCGGGAAATTTGGATCCATTCAGACTGCATTCCAGCTTGGGCAAGGATTCTGTCATGTGGACTGAATCCCAAGGATTTTGATACTCATCCTTCGAAACGGGTGCAAACCCCTAACCCTAATGCAGGGCTAAAGTTCCATGGAAAATAGGGCAATTTTGCAAAAGCCTTCCCAGAGTAGCTTTTTCTGCGTGGCTCATCGTTTCTGCCCCTTCTAAGCACATTCCAGCCGATAAAATCTTACCAGGACACCTCGTTTTCCCAACCCTAACCCTACCCTGGTGCACACCCCTAACCCTAACGCAGGGCTAAAGTTCCATGGAAAATAGGGCAATTTTGCAAAAGCCTTCCTAGAGTAGCTTTTTCTGCATAGCTGTCCAGACAAACTCGGCTGCAGGTACCATTAAACAGGTTAGGAGATGGAAGCTGCCAATTATTCAAGAATTTTACCCACTAAAGGATGGTCATGGTGTGACATAAGAACAAGGAGACATAAGGTGGGATCAGACCAATGAGCCATTCGGTCCAGCACTCCAGAGGGGACTGGAGTGGGAAACCAGCTGCCCACAGGATCCCTCAAGCAGGATGGGTGCAAGACCTCCATCTGTCCAAGCTCCTCAGAGGCTGGTGCATGCAGGCAGGCCACCTCTGGTAATGGAGACAGCACACTGCCAACGAGGCAGCGAGTAGCCCTTGCTACTCCTCCAGGGATTTGTCCAGTCCTCTTTTAAGGCCATCCAATTCCTGTGGCAGAGAATTCCAGTTTAACTTTACACTGTGTTAAGTACTTCCTTTTATCTGTCCTAAACGCCCTGCCAATCAGCTTATTGAGATTACCATGGGTTTTATTATTATGGGAAGAGGAGAAAATTGACTCCCCTTTCACTTTCCCAGACCATACCTTATTTTAAAAACCTCTATCATATCTCCTGCTACTCACCGTTTTTAAGCTAAACAATCGCAATTGCTGTAGCTATTCCCCATACAGGAGTTGCTCCAACCCCTTTATCATCGCCCTTCTCTGTACTTTTTCCAGTCCAATAATAAACTTTTTTCAGGTGCAGCAGCTAGAACTGTGCACAATATGATTGTGTTCGTAACATTGTGTTGGGAATGAAAGAGGCTGCTACTCTTGGTGTGCTTTCCAGGGCCAGGGTGGCACCAACTCTTCAGATGAGGATGGTGAGGCCTGGGAAATGAGGCCTGTGGACACAGAGATGGTGGAAGAGGAAGCACACCTCAAGGCCACCGTCTCCTGATGTTCAGGCAGCCCCTGAGGAACCAAGAGGGTTTGGAAGTGCCGAAAGGGGACTTGGGAGAGGAGCAAGAGGAGCTTGGTCTGATCCCTGAGCCCCATGGTGCAGTGTCAGGAGAGGGGGACTACCCAACTAGAGGGCTTGCATAGATCGAGGAGGTCAGCCATTCTCCTGCAAGGATTCTCCGTGGGGGTAGAGCCCAGGGTTACTGAAAAAGAGGGTTCTGAGAAATAGTTTCTAGATTGGGTTCAACAAACCAATCTGTGCATGCTGAGAGGCTTCTGTTTGCTGGCTGCACACTGGAAAGAACTACCAGTTGCCAAAGAACTCTCTGTTGACTGAAAGGGAGGAGGAGGGAACCCAGCTCCCAAAACACTGGTCACTTCATTGCCATGTGCCTAGGCTGCTAACCAAGCAGAGGTCTAGGCTGGTGCAGAAGCCCAGTGGGACGCCCAGTTTCTACCCATTCCATTGTCTTTGGGTCACAGCACATGGTGGGCGTCAGTTCAAGGACTGGGGTGCAGTTTTAGACCAGTGATAAGGCTGAGTCAAGTGGAATGCAAGAAGGGGTATGTGGTAGTAGGAGATTTCCCTGCCTCACAGCTGGGCCTCTGTCCAGCATGCTCTGAATGTTTTTCAGCTTTGGGGTGGCCCTGGCTCCTGAGTCTTTGATCCAGGTGTTGGAGGGGAGGGCTTGAAGCAAGCAAATGCACCCAAAGATCAGCTGTGCTCGGTGGCAGAGCAACAGAAATGTGAAGAAATTGTTGGGGTGGGGCCAGTTATAGGACTCTGCAGGGATGAGGGGGTGCACTTCTTGCAAGTGGGCCTCTGAAGGAACTGCAACAAGGTCTGTGTGAGTGAAGATTCAGAAAATGGAACAATGTAAGTCACAATTAGGCTGGATTCCTCTTGTGGTATACAAGTAGCTTGGGATCTTTACCCTGGCAAGCACTCAGAGGCACTGGAGAGTGATGCACCCCAGCTAGGCCTCATGACCTGCTAGACGGGGCAGGAGGAAGATGGAGCGATTAAGACCCCTCTGCTCCTTCAGGATGGGAGAGTGAGGAAAGGGACTGACCCTAGGAGGCCACTGAAGTCAAATCAGCACCCTTGATTAGCTAGCAGGGGGCCACACTTTGCTCTCAAGTTTAGCTTGCAGTACATGCTTAATTACATGGTCAATAAAGTGCTGATCTTTTCACCCAAGCATCCTGCCTCAGGAATTTATCTGGGAAGTGGCTGGTACCAAGTTCGCTTTGGTCAACTAAGAGGGAGGTGCCTTCTCCTGTCAGACCAACACCTTGGTGCAAAGTTCCAGACCTCCCTAATCTGCCAGTTTGTTCTCAATATATTAACAGAAGGGGCCAGTCTTTGGGGAAGAAAGGGAACATTGCTCAACCTTTAGGAATAATCCAGCCTACATAAACAAACAAACAAACAAATAAATAAATGAGGCTTTGTAGCCCTGCTGCTTTCCATGGAAGAAGTTCTGGCACAATCTTAACCATCAACTGATATCAATGGAATGGGAAAGAGCTTGACCAAATGTTTCCATGCAGTTTAGCACTATGTTAGGCTCAGTTCCTTGCACACTCACAAGCTGTGCCTGTAAGGGACTAATGCTGGCAGAAAGAGCGTGGTATTTTCCACTGCGGCAACAGTAAATGGGGCAAAGTTCAGGCCAAGGGTGCTGAAGAACTGAAGCGCATCTGAGGATTTATGGGAGCTGCCTGAGTTGCTGCCACTCTCTCTGGAATTGCGGTCCTCTGTGCACTCCAAGTATCCTATCAAATCATTACAGTCCAGCTTGATATGTATTCTTCTCCCACATCTTTCAGAACTTTCATAATAATGTTATTTATTTCAAGCTTTTGTAGACCAAGAATAGCCAAATAGCTCTCTGGATGGCTTCCAGCAATTAGACAAACAAAAACATACAAGTCCATAAACATTATCAAACAACTTCAGTAAGTTGAATTTGAATTTCAAATTAAATTCTGCAGCACGATTTAATGGCAGCTCCAGCATGAATACTCTGGACAGGAAGGGTGTTTCTGAAAGGTCTCAAAACTGCCATGTTCCGAATTTGAATTTGGTTATCTGTTTGCAAGTCCTACCCATTTTATTGCAGTAACTGGATCACACCACAGCATAACTGGGTTCTGCAAATCCCACTGGCAGGTGGCTATGCTAACAAGTGTTCTCTTATAATCTCTGACATTATAACATTCTGGAAGCACAGACGGGTAATATGAACATCTCTTCTTCCATTCCATGCATGGATATTTGTGGGGCATAAAGGCTGGTATTTAATCTTACAGATAATAAATTTGCAATCTGAATCTTCCTTCAGGTGGCTGTAAATCCTTCCAGTCCAAGACCCAGCACTAGTGCATTGGGATCCCGAAATTCCTCATTTCTGGGTAACCTAGTGGATCTTGCAAAATAAAGTTCTGGCAAGCTCCACTCATATCTGAGGTAGCTTTAAGAAGTACTGCCTTCTCATACAATACAGCCCCAGGGCTCCCCAAATAACCACGCAATGCAGAAGCCTTGGTTTTATTCTCCTAATAAGGCAGGGATCGCAGAGGCGCTTGTAAATCCCGGAACCGCAGCTGGAAGAGGTAGCGAGGACTGTTACTTGTGTTCTTCACAACTTAATAGGGGGGGGGGGGGGGCGCCCAGCTGCGACTCTCCAGCTGCACTACAGCGTAAGTGAGCTGGGTGGGTCGCTCCTGGGGCTGCACCACAGCTTTTCCCATTTGGGACTCCCTCGGAGTACGCAGCTGCGGCTCAAACTTGTCTCTCGTGGCCTCTTCCGGGCCTCTTACCTCAAATCCAAGCCAGGAATAGGGAGACACTACATCGTAGAAACAATGCACGACTTTCTTCTCGCTCCCCAGACCTTCACGTGCGGTCGCCATGGACCTTGCCCGGACGGCCGAGCCGAGGAGGCGAGATCTGTACATTTGCGCAAGAAAAGCCAGCGCGAAACTGCCTCCCGTGCGGGGAAAGGAGTCAAAGCAAAGGCGGACCCACTAGCGCCGCCCGAGCCCAGCCCCGCCCGTTCCGCCTCCGCTCAGCAGCGGCCGCCGCCGCGTCACACGAGCAGAGCAGCTACAGCCCAGGAGACTTGCTCGCTGCTGACACCTAGCGGCGGAACGCTCGAGCACCCCTTTCACACGCCCAGCTCGCTTCATCGATCCGGGGCGTTCAGCGTGGTGTCGAGGCCGGCCCCTGTCGTGCCATCCTGAGTCTCCCTGCCCCTTTTCATTGACTGGCGGACCTAGAGCATGAGAGCAGCGCTTGCGACGTGTTTAGCCACTTGTTACTGGGGAAGAATGACGGATATAGGGTGATGGGTGGACGCGGATGCAGCTGAGGGGACCTAGCAGGTGCCCAATCCTCTTACCAAAAGCAGGGGATTTTGGATCTCATTGGCCAGTACAAGGCCTCGAGAGGAAGTACGGACCACATCTTGTGCAGCTTTTCAGATGTAATTGTGGGAATTTGTGGGTTTGGCAGCCATTTTGAACATTCAAGTCAGGCAAATTTGGGGTTGCTTATGTGACACCAAAAACCATTGTGGATTAAACAGTGCTCCTCCCCACCCCTGGTTGCCCAACTTAATGTGGTGAAGGGATCTGAGAGTGTTAGAGAAGCTGAGAGCAATGCTGCCAGTAGGCCAGACTGTCACACTGAGCTCATCTCCTGTCAAGATGAGAGGTATCCATCCTCTTCAGGGAGAACAGTCACTTCAGCAGACGAGATCTCTAATGGCAGGGCGGGGGGGGGGGAGTGACTGGGCAGCACTGGTAGCTGAAGGCAACCCAGGTGGGGGATCCTGCACAGACAGTGGGGGTGCTGCTCAGAAGAAGGCAATGGTACACCACTTCTGAGTCTTCCAGCCTTGAAAACCCTGGGATGAAACAATCCAACATGACACAAGTGATAGTGCTTGAAGATGAAACCCTCCAGATGGGTAGGCACTAAACAAGGCACTGGGGAAAGGCAAAGGGCAAGTACGAATAGCGCTGAACTGGAAAGAAAGTCTAGCAACTGACATGCATGGAAGAGCTCACTGCTGCACAACACATACAGTTGGGATACAGAAAATGAGAAGTATGAATTGAGGCAAACTGGAACCCATCAAGCAAGAAATGGAACAGTTAAACACTTGGTGAGAATGAACTACATGGAAAGGGTAATTTTCAGTCAGACAAACACAAATGGTTTTACTCTGGAGATGACAAACTCAGAAGAAACAAAGTGGCTCTAATCATAGAGTAGTAGAGTTGGAAGGGGCCAGAAGGCCATCGGGTCCAACCCCCTGCTGTTGCAGGCCACCAGTTTACACCGTTCCACTCAGATGGTGTTCCAGTTTCCCCTCAAATGCCTCTAGTGTGGGAGAGCCCACCACCTCTCTAGGCAGCTGGTTCCACTGTCATACTGTTCTAACAGTCAGGACATTTTTCCTGATATCCAGCCGGAATCTGGCTTCCTGCAGCTTAAGGTCATTAGTCTGTGTCCTGCACTCTGGGATGATCAAGAAGAGATTCTGTGCTTCCTCTTTGTGGCAGCCTTTCAAGTACCTGTAGAGTGCTGTCCTATCTCCCCTTAGTCTTCTCTTCTCAAGGCTAAACATGCTCAGTTCTGTCAACCTGTCCTGATAGGGCTTTGTTTCCAGTCCCTCCTCTGAACCCTTTCCAGCTTGTCTGCATCTTTCTTAAATTGTGCTGTCCAGAACTGGACACTGTACTACAAATGAGGCCTATCCAGTGCTGGGAAGAGAACGAGTACTTCATGTGATTTGGAAGTGATACTTATTAGTGCAGGCCATTTGCCTTTTTTGTAGCCACATCACTCTGCTGACTCATATTCAGCTTGTGATCTGCAACAATTTTAAGGTCTTTTTAGGTGTGCTCCTGTGACCCTTGGACACTACCTAGGAGAAGCAGGTTGCCTAGGCCATAGGAGGTGTGCTCCAAGGTTGGAGCTAGACCTAAATTCGGAGTGCCATCCCAATTAACATGGCCATTCATGTCCAGCTGGGACTCTGAAGGTCCAAGTATGACTTTGGAGTTGGGAGTGTGACATGCTGGGAGTTGGGGAGTGGAGGAACCAGACTCTGCCAAGATGCAAGGAACCCCAGTGATAAAACACATAGTCAACACTGTTCTGCAAAGAACCCATGGCGTGCCCAACAGATAATCAGGCTTGCTGTGGGTTGTTTTTCCCCTCCTTCCCCCTCAGTCCTTCCTTAGGCACTGGGGCAACTTGGTCAGCCACTGATACCCCATCCAAGATGCTGCTTGGGCACTTTGAAAGGGTTGTCAGGGGCTGTCTGGGGGGAAAAAAGGTAAATAGAAAAAAAAGCCATTTAATACACAGGGTCTTAAGCAGGAATGAAATAAGGAACCACATTTGGTCTAATCAATGGATCATGTTTCTCAACTGTTTGCATGGATAGTCCCACTAGAGGTTTGATTTTCAAAGTCATTTTTTTCAAAGCTGGCACTGTCTTTTCCCACAGCCTCTTTGCCTCGGCCTCTCTTTCCTGTCACTGGTGCCTGGCATGTGTGCAAAATAAGCATTGCGAAAATGGATCATCTGGAGATGTGCTTAGCATCCGCACTTAAGACAGGAATGGTTAGCAGCTGCTGAAACTAAACTGACGGGTGCTGGGAGACAGAGATAATAAATGTGACACCATTACACAGGCATATTGAGGAAGCCAATAAACCCGGAGCAGTGCTCCACCAGAGCAATGGGGAGACCGTGTTCACTTCAGGAAGCAATCCTGTCAGAATGCCTGCAAGCCCCTGAACCCAGAGGCTTCCGGGCATCCAACCTAAAGCAGGGGGCAGCAGAGGCAACCTTCTCCTTCCTGCCCTCCCACTCAATGTTCTGCTGCTTTGCCCATCTAACTGGGGCACCCTGGAGTGGGGGAGAAGGTGGCTGGAGACACCTCAGGATAGCCCCTAGCCCTGCTTCCCCAAGGTTGCTTTTCCTATCCCAGAGGGTATCCAGTGAGACCATAGGAGCATCCCTCCCTGTTACAGGTTTGTACTACCAAGCCATCTTTTGTATACAGAGATTTGAACGCTATAGTAACAGATATCAGATACTGGACTTTCCAGAGCAGTGGACTGCAGCAATGTTCATATGATCTGCCCTGCGGTGAAAAAGTTGATGTATGAGTAACATTGTCTTCTCCCATTATTTCTTCTGTTGTTGTCTACGTGGGTGCTAGATACCTGAGCTCTGGAAATCAGGAGCCCTAATCCTATCAGGGGAGGAGTTGATCCCAAAATATACTTGTATCCTTTCTCACTTTACTGGATAGTTTCTTCCAAATTTATACATTTTAAACAGCAAAAATCTAGGGACCAACTTTCACCTTTATATTTTAAAGATAAGAAAATATGTATTTTCAGATTTGACCTCATTAACTATTGTTAAGTACTTTTTTAACAATTTACATTAAAAATTGTAAAAATTGTGTCCCTTTAGCATGTAGGACCAGATTATTTGTGGACAGATTGTACTATTTGAATTGCTATTCATTCTAGCTATAATTGGTGTTTTCATTGCGCTAAGGCAATAAAATGTTCCACTGAATCAGAAGTCAATAAATCAGTGTTTTAATTAATGTACCCACAGAATTAAAACCCACTCACCTCTTTGTTTCAGTATTCTGGTAAAGGTGATTTTGTTTCTACTGAAATGGCAGGTTCTTTCCTCCTTCGGGTAAACATTGCCTCCTTGGATGTGTGGTCTGGGCAAAGAGGGTTATTCTTGCTCACTTTTAAAACTGGTGCTCTGGGGAGCAGCTGTTGCCCAAGCTGCAGGTGAACACACCATTTGGAGGTGAGGGACCCCACATTCTGCCCCATTTTAAAAGGAACTTGGCTAAATGGGCTTGACAGGCGTGGACAACCCAGGTGGATCAATGGAACAAAGGTCTGTTAGGCAGCTTCACAAGATCATGGGTAGGAAGCAGTAATAGTTGAGTAGACTGAATCTTTTATGATACCTTAACTTTCAAAGGAGCTTTCTAGGCATCTATTCTAGGTAGGGACAGAGATCCCAGCATTCAATCATACTTTCAGGGTTTTCTCCTTTCCTCCTGAGGCAATTTTGAGGTGCTAATTGAAGCATTATCAAACAGTGTTTGAATTGTGCCAGGAAAAGCAAGGGAGTCTTAAGCACCAACCCTGCTTCCTAGTGGTACATATCCAATTGCATTTATGTATTTATTCATTCTTTCCATTTTTAATTTTAATTTTCTTAACAGATACAAATACATAGAAAAAATGTAGAATAGAAAAAATAATATAAACAGAACAAACTAAAGTGAACAAAATAGACAAAATTGCCAAGGGAATGTTTAAGCAAATACAGCCTATGTATTACAACCCCCAAAACTGACTATCTTCTGACTATCTTCCTATCTTTCCATGCTCTATGAGTATACAGAAAACAAATCAATATTCTATACATCAACAGATTTTCTAATCAGTTCAAATTCTACTGCTTTCCTTTTTCTTTTCCAGAATCCCCTGAACTTCCATTAGTCATGCTAAGAACAATAAAATTCATTCTTTCCATTTCTATACTGCTCATTAAATGAGGCTCTCCAGGCAGTTTACAAGACAAAGCTTAAAATCATGAGATACAATATCACAATTACAAAGAATAAAACATGTAAAACAGAATAAACCAAAGTACAGAGGTACCTCGGCTCACAAATGCCTCAGTTCACGACCAAATTGGGTTGTGAACAGAAATTTCAGAAAAAATTTACCTCAGTTCACGAACTTTGCATTGGATGATGATCACAATCGTGGCCATGTTGCCACACAAACACGATCATGATTGTGGCCATCTTCCCTGCACAAGCGTGACCGCAATCGCACCCGTCTTCCCTGCACAAGTGCGACTGTGATTGCAGCCATCTCCCCCCCCTGCCCCCAACCGCACTATCGCTATTGCACGATTATGGTTTGGACTCTCCCTCCAAACAATAACCTCCCCCCACCTAGGTTAGCTTCTCTACTGTACTGTACTTTGTTACTTTGTTGTTCTTTGTCACTTTGTTTCAAATTTTTGTGATTAAAAAAACATTTACAGAACGGATTAACCTTATTTACATTGAACCTTATGGGGAAATTTGACTTGGCTTGTGACCAATTCGATGGAATGGATTAAGTTAATGAGCCAAGGTACCACTGTAGTAACTAAGAAGAAAGCCAGCACCAATGCAAAGGTATGAACATGTTTTAACACAATTTTTTAAAACTGAAAGTCTAGAATGCCTGGGAGAATAAAAACGGTATTTACCTGGCACCAACCTCCCCGCTGCCACAGACACACGCAATGTAGGTACTTGGTGAGCTTTTCTGTGGAGGTCATGCTATAGGTAGGTACCATTACTGAAAAGGCCTTCTCCTTGGTAGTCAACTCATTAGACACCAGCAGTCAGAGAAAAGACTCTGAGGATGATTGTATGGACTGGGTAAAAAGCATTGTCTTTAGCATTATGTTGTTCTATGCACTCTTCAATGTGGATGGGGTAAGTGCTCGTCAGAGCAGTGTGGCAAACACTGATGTTAAATGGAAAACACAAGCTTTCCCCTCAGTTCAAGCGAGCACCCCTGCGTTCATTGTTCAGTTCTACATTCACACTGGGGCGTCAGGGTACAGGGAGCAGCCAAACCCAGATTGGCTGGAATGGGGACTGTGCTTGGTAAGGGGGTCTCTGAACACAGGGGCTGCCCTCCTGCATCACACCAAGACTCCAGCGAGGGCAGTATCCCACACCACTTATGTATATTCCAGTACTACTACTACTTGGTGTAAACTATTCTAGTGAACCAAAAATATTGGTTGCAGTGCTGCGAGTGTTTGTGTGCCAGTGTGCCAGACTCATTTATGCTGGCATGACTCAATAATATTTCTTTGATTTATATCTCACCTTTTCCTTACAAAAAACTCAAAGGGCTTAGATCATTCTCCTCCTCCAGCTCTCAGTCTTATCCCCACAACAGCAACCCTGTGAGGTAGGTTGGGCTGGAAGGCTTAACGTTCCCCAGTTGCTCCATGGCTGAGTGGGGACTCGAACCCAGGTCGCCTGAGTCCCAGTCCCATGCTCTTAACCACTATACCACACTGGCTCATTAGTGGTTGCAGCCCACTGAATACGGCCCCTAGTCTGGAGTGCTATTTCCAGCAGCAAACAGGCCAATGCATCTGGGAATGTTTTCATCAAAAGTTCATGAGAAGCTACCATATAACTGTTAGGGCCTATCTCACTACTTTCCACTTCATCCCTTTAAGTGGATGCACCAGAGAATGACCCTGGCCACCTTCTGCATACACAACAGGGACTCTGCGATTACTGCTCCCAAACCCTGATTTAAGAAGTTTACAGCACAGCTCCAAACCTGTGAGCCAGGCAGCCATGTGACTCATTTATGGCGCCCCCCACGGTTCCCTATTTGTGGTTGTTTAGGTGTGCTTTCAATGATGTTGTGACTCTCGCTTTTGTTTTTAAGCAGCACTTTCAGTGGGGTTAAAAAGAGAGGGGAAAAAGCAGGATTTATAACAAAAAGAAAATGCTATTCTCACCTGGATACTTGCTCCATTCCACTATGCCATATAACCTGCAACTCTGGACATCTTGCAAAACACGTGCACACATGTGTTCTGGCCTGAAGAGCCCTCCTAGGTTGCCTAGGAGATGGGGGGGCAGGAAAAGTCCCCATCCATGGAGGAGAGGAGGGGCTGGGGCAGGAAGCCTGTCTGCCTCAGGCTCATGGGGAGCAGTGTGGGGGCAATTCTGTGTATTGTTGGGAAAATTTGGATAAATCCTGTCAGCAAAACATTACTTCTGTGTGCTTTTTGCATTGTGGGATCAAATCCTGTACTTCTCAAACCAAGCTAAGTCACTGTTTCAAATGGCCTTCCTCCCCCGCTCCATTCTCTCAGCTTTAGCTGTAAGCTACAGTACACAGGCCATTTAGTCCAAATTTACATTGTATACCTTCACAATGATTAAATAGTCCTTGTTGGAATTCAGTTTACAAGGAAGTATCTTCCTAGCCCAGAGGCTCCATGTGCCCTGGCCAATTCAGAATGTCTCCAGTCTAGATAAGAGTCTTGAGTTCATGCAGTTTCAGTAGCTTGAATTTACATGTCTAAGCAGACCTGGAGATGGGTTCAGGCTACTGAACTAAAGTGTCAATACAGGCAATTAGAAAAATTGTAATCTCATTGTTACTGTGTGAATGACTGACATTCCTTTATCTGTTCTGTATGTGATGACCTCAGAATCTTACTGTAATCTCTGCATTCTGTCATCAGTTGCCCTGTATCTGTGTACCGATAAAATACCCTGCAATGGTGTTGAAGCTTTGCAGCAGAGTTCACTCTGCCTGCCCAGTAATGCATTATGGTGAGTATGGACCCGCGGGGAACCTGGGTAATACAATAAAGCCTAGATGGTCTGGACGCTTGATCTTTCCCACGAACCCGAGTTTTATTCCCTCTTCTCCAATTGAGATTTCAGGGTTCTGACAGTGGCCAGCATTACACAATCAGCAACAGCTCTTATTTCACATTCTCCTTTTGTTGCATGCACCCACCTGGATTCAGGTGCTGGCCTCTGGGGTAAAGGGTGAAATAGAACAGGCCCCCCATGGAGAAAGCAGGCTCCTTTCTTTAGCAGCTGCGGCTGCAAGCCAATCCTCATTCCCCACAGCTGCCCCCTTGGGCAAAGAGAGCTGCTGCCCTGGAGTACGGTGGGGGATCCTCCCACTCTGGTGGTGTTCTCCAGAGCAGGATGCGGGAAGGGGCAGGTCCGCTCCATGGGGTGCCCTGAGCACAGGGCTGCTTTTAAGCAGGAGATGAGGACGGCCTCTCGGCTCCATGCCACTCTGGCACAGAGCGGAGACTGCAGATCCACCTTGAGGGCATCTGTCAACTCAGCCCTGGCTAGCCACTTGTTCTGTGCAGCGACCAATATGTTTAAATGCTGCGTTTGATATAATTAAATTTTAATGGCTTTTGTCTTTTTTGGCAGGGAGGGGGTTATCTATTCATCTCCATATTTATTATTTTTTTCTGATTTCCTGCCTTTTTCCTACAAAGGGCTCAAGGCAGCTTACATCATTCTCCTCCTCCTATTCCCACAACAACCCTGTGAGGTAGGTAGGGCTGAGAGTCTGTGACTGGCCCAAAGTCACCCAATTGGCTCCATGGCAGAGCGGGGACTAGAACCCAGTCCAAGTCCCAGTCCCATGCTCCTAACCACTACACCACACCACTAAACCACAAACATTTTATACACCACTACACCACAAACATTTTATTCTGTTTATTCTGGATATATTGAATTTTCATAGTTTATTTATGATTGTATTGCTATTGCTCCTTTAGTTGTGCATCATCACATTGTCTTTGTATTTTAATATGATGTAAGCTGCCCAGAGAACCTATGGCTAGTGGGGCGGCATATAAAATGAATGAATGAATGAATCTTGGCCTCCATATTCAAGGCCAAAGTACATAGAAACATAGAGCCATAGAAACAGAGTGAGTCAGAAGGGGTCTCCTGGGCCATCTAGTCTGACCCCTCGCTCCAGCAGTAAATGTGTAGGTTGGCATTGCACACATGTCTTTTCCAAGAACAACACATGGAAAAGGCAGGGGATATTCAGTCAGGATCAGGCCTGTAGCAACTGGTGGAGGTTAACTCTTTCCCCTCTGATCAGCCCTAGGAAGGAAGCATCATTGGCTGCCACACTTGCTTCCCTTCTTGCAGTAGCAGCAGCTTTTGTGGAGTGACTGTTCATCAGGACCACAGACTGAAGGATATTTATGCCTCCTTCCCATGCGCTACAGTCCCAGCCTTGACCACCCTTTACTCCTTGCCAGGTGCTAGTCTCAGCTTAAAAAAAAAAGATACAAAGATACAACAGCACATTTTATTTATTTATTTATTTATTTAAAACATTTCTATGCCGTCCATTTGCAAAGAGCCTCGGGGCGGCTTACAAAACAATGTTCAGCTGTTATGTGCATTTTGGTCCTCACTCATCTACAGTCTTTCGATTATAATTAATATTTGTGCCTTTTAACTCTTCTCTGTACTTTTGCAATTGAGAGCAATGCCTGGATCTTTCCTTGTGACCATGGCCTTGTGTAAACATAATGTTTCCTGATCTTGATTTGGAATATCCTATAAGCTTGTGAAGTCCTTGTCCATCCCAGATTCCCACATTCTTCCCATTTTTAAACAGAGTTATTTCATTTATTTATAAACCTATGATTCATATTTGGACACCCAAAATGTCTTGCATTAATACTTAAATAAATGTGAAAGCTTTAAAAACAATTATAAGGTCCTGGTGCAGAACAACGCTGCATTTTATTTAGCACTACGCAGCCTCGGCTTCCACCATAAATCTCTCCCTCACAACATTTCAAATCATCACTGCTTTATTTAGCCAGGATTTTTTCTCCCTATCAAGGTAAAATAGGGAAAATTAAGAGCTTGGCTACCTGCTTGATACTGCAGTGACCTCTAGTGGCTGCCATTGCAACTCCAGGCCAATCTGGCAAACAAGTTTAAACAATCAACTGAAAACACAATCAGTTTTGCTGGATCAGACCAAGGGTCCGGGTAGCGTTTTGCTTCCAATAGGGGCTAGCTGGAAGCTGCAAGCAGAGCCTGAATTCATTCCATTTGTTGTTGTTGTTAGTCGCGAAGTCATGTCCGACCCACCGCGACCCCATGGACAACATTCCTCCAGGCCTTCCTGTCCTCCACCATCCCTCAGAGTCCACTTAAGCTCACACCGACTGCTTCAGTGACTCCATCCAGCCACCTCATTCTCTGCCGTCCCCTTCTTCTTCTGCCATCTATTGTTCCCAGCATGAGGCTCTTCTCCAGGGAGTCCTTCCTTCTCATTAGGTGGCCAAAGTATTTGAGTTTCATCTTCACTATCTGGCCTTCTAAAGAGCAGCCAGGATTGATCTCCTCTAGGACTGACCGGTTTGATTGCCTTGTGGTCCAAGGGACTCGCAGGAGTCTCCTCCAGCACCACAATTCAAAGGCCTCAGTCCTTTTGCACTCAGTCTTCCTTATGGTCCAGTTTTCACAGCCATACATTGCAACTGGGAAAACCATAGCCTTGACTATCCGCACTTTTGTTGGCAGGGTGATGTCTCTGCTTTTTAGTATGCAGTCTAGATTTGCCATAGCTTTCCTCCCAAGGAGCAAGCGTCTTTTAATTTCTTGGCTGCAGTTCCCATTTGCAGTGATCTTGGAGCCCAGGAAAATAAAATCTGTCACTACCTCCATTTCTTCCCCATCTATTTGCCAGGAAATGAGTGGACCGGATGCCATGATCTTAGTTTTCTTAATGTTGAGTTTCAAGCCAACTTTTGCACTCTCCTCCTTCACCCGCATCTTGTTCCTCTTCACTTTCTGCCATTAGAGTGATATCATCTCCATATCTGAGGTTGTTGATATTTCTCCCAGCAATCTTAATTCCAACTGGTGATTCATCAAGCCCCGACTTTCTCATGATGTGCTCTGCATATAAGTTAAATAGGCAGGGTGACAGTATTCAGCCTTGCCAAACTCCTTTCTCAATTCTGAACCAATCAGTGGTTCCGTGTCCAGTTCTCACTGTTGCTTCTTGACCCGCATATAGGTTTCTCAAGAGACAAATAAGATGGTCTGGGACTCCCATCTCTTTAAGAACTTGCCACTATTTGTTGTGAACCACACAATCAAAGGCTTTAGCATAGTCAATGAAGCAGAAGTAGATGTTTTTCTGGAACTCCCTAGCTTTCTCCATGATCCAGCGTATGTTGGCAATTTGATCTCTAGTTCCTCTTCAAAATCCTGCCTGTACGTCTGGTAGTTCTTGGTCCACATACTGCTGGAGCCTAGCTTGTAGGATTTTGAGCATAACTTTGCTAGCATGTGAAATGAGTGCAATGGTGCGGTAGTTTGAACATTCTTTGACATTGCCCTTCTTTGGGATCGGAATGTAAACTGATCTTTTCCAATCCTGTGGCCACTGTTGAGTTTTCCAAATTTGCTGGCATATTGAGTGTAGCACTTTTACTGCATCGTCTTTTAGAATTTTGAATAGCTCAGCTGGAATACTGTCTCCTCCACTAGCTTTGTTGTTGCTCAGACTTCCTAAGGCCCATTTGACTTCATTCCACATGATTTGTCAAATAGACTCCGCCGTCACTGGAACTGGTGGCAGAGCTGATTTGACTACATGACTAATAGTCACTGACAGATCTATTCTTCATTAATTTCTCTAATTCGTTTTAATGTGCAGTTACTGGATAGATATATAATAAAATTTAACAGAGATGCCACCAAGATTTCATCTTGAGGAGTGGTGCCACTCCACTTCTGCATGAAGAGGAGACAAGAGATGGTGTGGAGAAAGTAGAGTGAGACATTTTTCTCCCTCTTCCATAACACGTGAACCTGGGGTCATGAAGGTTCCCATGAAGCTGATTGCAAGAGGTTTGCATGGTATAAAAGGAGGCACTTCTTCATACGGCATATAGTTAAACTATGGAATTCATTGCCACAGGAGGTGGTGATGGCTGCCAATCTGGATGACTTTTAAAAGGGATCGGACAGGTTCACGAGAGAGGAGGCTATCAGTGGCTACTGGCCTTGCTCGCTTTGTGCTACCTCCTTTACCAGAGGTGGGCTGCCTGCATGCACCAGCTGCCGAGGAGCTTGGGCAGGCGGAGACCTTGCACCATCCTGCTTGAGGGATCCTGCGGGCAGCCGGGTTGCCACCATGTGTGCAGCGTGCTAGACTGGATGGACCTTGAGTCTGATCCATGTGGCTTTCCTTATGTTCTTACCTTTCTAATTTTATGTGGCCTTAAAATAAGTAGGGGGAACCACTGCCTTGTGGCCATGCCCAGCCAGGGGCATCACTGGCTCTTGTTCACAGCCTCTCCTCTCTACACTCCACCTCATGTAGCAAATTAAGCTGCAGGAGGAGCTTCAATTGATTCTAGTGTAAAGTCCTTTCCAAAAGTGAACTGTAGTGCAGGGGGCAATTTTAATCCTCCACTCTCCACATGCTGCAAACCTGACAAAAATCACATGACAAGTAGGCTTATGCAGGGGGATCCCATTGGTGTCTGGGGTTTCATTTTCCCTGGCATGGTAGCTGGGGAGGAAAGGAGGAGCAGAGAGAAGACAGGAGTGCAAACAAATGTGTGTGTGTCGAGAGCTGCGAGAAGAGATGGTTGCTCAGCCAGGAGAGAGAGAATGAGAGAGAGGCTAGATGGGGGTGAGGAATATGGGGGGGGGGATCCTGCTGGCATGTGTGTCCTCCCCCAGCTATGCAATCCTCAGTGCCTCTCTAAAAGCAAGGATGCTTCTGCAAACCACAACAAACAACTTCTGTTTTGCTATAGCTGCTAGTTAAGAAAGGGGTGAGCAATTGCATTTCTCACAGGGCACATACCTAGTGAAGCAATTCAATTATTTTCTTTGGAATGGGTCTGTCGTTCATTGATCAATTATCAGGTCCCTGGATTCCTTCACTTTTTTAGCATCAGCACGTTGAAGGAGTGGGGGAACAGGTTCAGAATAACTATGGTTCCTGACAGATACGCCCCAGGAGCCATCTGTAGAATCTGTCACAATGAAAATTAAAATAAAGCTTCAACTTGTGCTCAGTCCTCAGATCCATATACTCCTATGCTGGGGCGGAGGATCAGACAGCTGCAAATATTTAGCCCTCTGGGATCTGGCAGCTCACATCATTTAATCCTCCAATGTTTGTTTTGTTGCATTACTGGTGAAGCAAGGCACAAGCAAGGCACAAGAAGTCATACTGGACAGGCTGCAGGGGGGTTGAACCCCCTTCAGCTTGTGGGCTGAAAACCATTTCAAAGAATATTGGGTAGAAGATACATTCCAATAGCAGGCCAAGCCAAAGGCAAACGGGGCAGAGAGGGAAGACACGCATATCTTGGCTTGAAGATCACTGCCAGTATCTAGGCCAACCTTTCTGAAGGGGTGGGGTGGTATGCAGAAGCTCCACCAAGTGATTGGCAGTCAGGGTAAAGGGGATGGAGCCAGAAGAAAGCACAGGCAGCTGGGGAATCTTGGGAAGGTCAGCTTTGGTCTCACTGCCTTGCTTCACTCTTTGGCCCCAGTATTTTAAGGCGATGGTTCCTCCTAGCTCAGTGCTAAAGCACCTGCTTTGTGCGCAGGAAGTTCCCTGGTATCTGGTACCCTTGGTATCTCCAAGCAGGGCTGAAAAATCTCTGCCAGGAAGTGTGGACAATGCAGTGTGAATACAGGCATGGATCATAGTTCTTTTCAACAGTGCCCCAGATCTTTTGAGCTTCTCCAGTTGCCACCATCTGCCTTAAGGCAGGCCTGCTTCTTCTCTCTGAACTCCCTCCCAGCAGCCATGCTGGAGCCCTTAGACTTTAGGAGATCTTAGGACTCACTTCTTAGCCAAATCATAGGGAATGTAGTGTTGAAGGCACCAGACTTTTAAACTAGAGGGGAGACTGCCACCATTCTGTCCACAATCAGTTCATTATTTTAATTAAGGCTACAGTCCACAATTGCCTTAACTGCACCATCATCAACTGGCTTTCTGGAAGCATGCCTGAGTCTGCGGAGACCTGCCCAGGCAACTGCCACTGGGTGTTGGCACTTGTGCCACTGAAGGCAGCAAAGCCTCGATAAGAGGAGGAGGAGCTGCATTTGCTGCTCCCATATCAAATTGCATGCTGGAAGCTTCCTCATCTGTTGCTCAGCCTCCCTAGGCCTTCCCTTGGGGAGAAGGAGAATGGGGCTTGCAAAAGGGGTTTGAATGAGCAGCAGTGTCTTAATGTGGGGCAAAGTAATGTCTGAGCACATGGCTTGGCCCAGCTTGCTGGCTTGTTTCCGTGGGTCTAGGGCCCTGATCCCAATCATTGTCTGGCATGCATGTGCTTTTGTATGATCCCTGTGGCCCTGCCCTCGCGGTTGCCATCTCAACTCAGCCAATGCAGCTGTGGGCAACCTGGGCACGGAGGCTCGCAAAGACAGGAACAGGATCCTTTGACACATGTGGGAGTCACTCACTAGTGCCTCCCAAAACACTGAGAGAGTTTGCACCTCATGTAAACTTCCCTGGGAACTTTACCTAAAATGCCTATGTGCCTGAGAGATGACCACAGACCAGCAGGGGGGTCTGTCCTTCCTTGGCCCTCTTCCTCCTTGGAGGGATACTGCAGGAGCACTGAGGTCATCAGGATGTCAGCAGCCAAAGGGCTGCACTTGTAGCCATTTTCAGGCACTTTCCCGCCTGGTGGTCTTCCCCATACCAGTACGTTGGGGCTGCAGAGAAGCACATCAACCTGGCAGGAGAGCTGGAGTGGGAGACAAGCAGCAACGGGCCACCTTTGCACCAGGCTCAATGGCAGGTACAATGAAACACTCTGCCTGACTTCCTCTAGAGCAAGGCATGGAAACAGAATTGGGTTTTGCAAAGGCATGAATGGTATAATGAAGTACGGAACATGGTAATTAATGATAAACTGACAACAGAAATAAAAATTAAAAAGGGTTAATGAAAGGAAATAAACATAATGAAATTTAGGAAGATTTTGTAAAAGCAGTACTGATAGAAGGCAAAGGCTGTAAACCCAATCAAGATTATATGAATTTCTGGAGGGGATATGGGTATAATTGAAGTATATTATATATTATTGTTATAGTATGTGAATGGTGGTAGTATTGGCCTCCGGGGAGGTGGGTGCACTCTATAATTTATTCTTTTCTTAATTATTGTGTTCTGGTTATATTATTATTCTTTTGAAGTTTTGTATTTATGGGGTTTTTTTCCTGTCAAAAAAAATTAAAAAGGGGGGAATAAAAAAAAGAAAAAATGAAAAAAAAAACCTCCTCTAAAGCAAGGCAAACAGAGCACCTGGGCCCCTCCAGCCCTGTTCCCCCTTCTCCCTAGTGGGGAAAAGGAGAGAAATGCTTGCCCCATGTGCCTCCTCCTTTCCAAGGCAGAGCTGTGCAGGGCACATGGTGCTGGTACTTGCTTGCCCTGTGCCGCTTCCCCAAGTCATGAGGCAGCAAGATGGAGCAGCTGATTCTTCAGTACACTCCACTTCCCAAGACCTCAAACAGGGCCTGGGGGGGGCACCATGCTGTGGACCCCAGTGGTTTCCCCCAAGCTCCTGCTGATGCCGGAGGGAGAGGACAATTGCTCATTCTTGGCTTCTTTTTACCACTCTGGCCAAGGGACTCTTCAGTTTGGGCTTGACTGTGATTTAGTGCATCATCCAGGTTTGGATGGCACATTAAGCCATGATGGTGGGTTAATTAACCCCTAGAACAAGCCAGTTACACATGGCTTATAAAACATGGTGGATTATCATGTCCTCCAAACCCAGTCACTGTTTCTTCAAGAAATAGATTGGCCCAGTAATGTGTGGCCCTGGGCACAAAACAAGAAGTTGGTCCTGCAAGAACTACAACAAGGAAGAGGAACAGGTAGGAGCAGCTGAGATTTCCCTGAATTTTCTTTTCAAGCACTGCTTGATTTTGCAGGGTGGAAACATCATCACACCCAGTCAGTGACAGCAAACTGATAACTGCTGAATTATAAAAGTCTAGTGTTTGACATTTCTCACTGTTAGAATAAACAGAGTTAATAATTTACTCTTCTTTATGCTGAACTTTGTCACTTAAAAGCACTCAAAGAGTGCTGAACTTTGTCACTTAAAAGCACTTAAAAGCACTCAAAGAGAACATGCCACTAGTCCAGATTAAACTTCACACCAGAACAGTGCTAATAATGTGTTTGTTTTACTGAGGCTATGAGATGATTTAGAACTACAGAGATTTTGAGTAAGATACCCTCAAAAGAATTAATTAAAGATCCCAATAATTTCAAAAGGTTTGCAACCCTGGAGAATTGGTTTTAAATGTTCAACAGGTGATTTCAACCCTTCAGTAATAATACTTGATATTTTTATAATGCTTTTCCAGCTTGGTTAGGCATCAAGGATCCCTAATATTTATGGACTGGTGGACACAACTGGAATTTTGAGAGTGTGCCACAGGCAATCTCACAAGCTTGATGCCATGCAGGACTGGCCTGGCCATGAAACACCCATTCCCCAGCAGGCAAGCTGGAGGGGCTAAAAGTAACTTGTTCAACCCCATGTGAACAGAAGTGGGGTCTGACTTCAAAAATGGCACAACACTCTTCTGAACCCCCAGTTTTCTTTTTAAGTGCCCACTTAAAAGCAGACAAACTCATGAAGCTCAAAGAAAGTTAACTTGGATAAGAAACTGAGTACAAAGCAGAGGTGGGGTTTAAGCTTCAAATGTCAGAACCATTATTTGTCCTCACAAAGCACAATATAATAGCTGTTCTATAGAAAGCAAATTGCTGGAGCCACATATCCAGACAAATCACACACTACAAAAACAAACATACATACATGCACACATGTTCATTTGCATGCACACACAAGACAACACAGATTCAAAAAAAAAAAAATCATCCGTTAGAACTGGGATCCTGGCAGGCACCAAGAGGGGTGTCCAAGGGCAAAATGGGGAACTCGGAGCTAGAGCATTTCAAGGTGGGTATCTCATCAATCCTTACAACAACCATAAAAGTTAGGCCTGCGTTTTTATTTCTGTATTGCAAGGCTGAGAAACAGTGGCTTGCTGAAAGACATCTAGTTAAGTTCATTACTGATATGAGATTTGACTGGTGGACCTCCCTGATTTTCACAGTACACTAAAGTCACTCCACTAGAAAAATCCAGTAAGTTCTTCAGAACTCTGACACATCATGCTGTGATGGGGCCCAATTGATCTGGGCTACTCCGACCTTTAACCCAACTTTGACAGACGTGTGGTAAAACTTGGGCTTTGTGAACAACAAATTCAGAGACAAACACATTGGTATCAGATTTATGTCTACTTTGAAGTCAATCCTATTAATTCAGCTTGCTTGGTATTGTGTTTCTTTTTTTCCATGTTATCACATCTGTTTACATTATTGTGCCTGTTTTAGAATAAAATTTTTAGACTTTAACCCAGCTGTGTGCTCATTGCTTCTGGATCCAAAAGAATCCTTTGCCTTTGGCAAAACACATATGAAAACTAAAACGTTTTACTCACTGAATACTTTTCACTAAATAGCTTCTAAGGAGAAAACTTAGATATGAATATGCAGACCACCCAGGAATGAGTTTAGGAACCGTTGTCTGGAGCACCTTCTCACCTCCATGGCCTCCTGTTGCTCTTGCTTCTCATCTTCTTTGTCAATGGAACCACTGGCTTGCTGGACAGGCAGGGAGCCAGTGAGCAAACGGGCAGTCACATCCGCTATTCCTGTTCCTCACCACCTGTGATCTAGGCCAGAAAGGTGAGTCAGCAGGGTTCCACGGTGAAGAGAAGACAACATGTCAGGGTACCTTTTTCAGGGTGCTCCTGCTGGGGGGATCTGAGCCCTTGACAAGAGCCCAGTTATGCCTAACCTTAAGAATGACCTTCTGGGGATTGCAACTTTTAAGACAAGAGCAGCTTAATTTTATCCCTGGGATGGGAAAGAGTGTTGGGAGAAGAGACTGCTCCAATCAGGTCAAACTCACTCCCCTGTGTTGCCCATGATTGCTCTCAATTAGAGGAAACTGGTCCCCAGCCCTTGCCAACACCTCCGTCAAGTAGGGCAAGAGATGTACATCGGAGGCCCCCCAGCACTCAGGGAAGATTTGCTAGTGGGGAAGGCACTCCATGTTGTAGATTGGAGTGATGTTTGATGCATGACAGGTGGAAATCATGGCATGGAAACTCCAAGTCCTGGAGGCCAGAGAGAATAGTTTTGTTTACGCAGGCGCTATACCCATCTTCACAGTGACCAACCACTATTCCGGTTTCTTAAGCTTGGGACTATATTCTTGCAAGATGACTTGGAAATGATATTGGAGAACTTAAAGACTGGCTTGCACACTGTGCACATCACTTGATTTTTCACCAGTTGTCAATTTGCACTGAAAAGCTCTAAATCCCTTATTGTATGGGCATAAAGCACTCTAAAACATTCCCTTGGATATTGAAGTTCCATGCACTGGCCGTCACAAAGAATCATAAATACTATTTATACTAATAATGCTATACTATTATTCTCCCCTTCATGGATCACTGCCTTGTCATGGCAAAGGGGCTCAATGAAGCTATGAGCTATGCTGTGCAGGGGCACCAAGATGGACAGGTCATAGCAGAGAGCTCTGACAAAAGCTGATCCACTGGAGAAGGAAATGGCGACCCATTCCAGTACCCTTGCCATGAAAACCCCATGGACAGTATCAACAGGCAAAGAGATATGACACCGGAAGATGAGCTGGAAGGTCGGAAGGTGTCCAATGTGCTACTGAGGAAGAGCAGAGAGCTAGTACTAGTAGCACCAGAAAGAATGAAGTGACTGGGTCAAAGCCGAAAGGACACTCAGTTGCAGATGTATCTGGTGGTGAAAGGAAAGTCTGATGCTGTAAAGATCTATACTCCATAGGAACCTGCAATGTAAGATCCATGAATCAAGGCAAGCTGGACGTGGTCAAACAAGAGATGACAAGTCTGAACATCGACATCTTAGGAATCAGCGAACTAAAATGGACAGGAATGGGTGAATTTAATTCAGATGACCATCAGGTATACTGATGTTCGTCCATCATTTTTGAATAGGACCTTGACATCTAACTAGTTGTGGGCTGTTCATGGTGTGTCCGCAGGTGGCTGATAAGGCTAATACGGGCATGGAATGTTCTGCCACATGTGGGGCAGATATGTGTGGGCACCACTGTTACAACATTTGCAACTCTGGCTTTACGGAGTGCTTGCTTCTCTTGTGCTATGGTTGTCCTTCTAGCTTCAGATGTTTGGCAGCCTTGGTGGATCAGCGTGCACCATGTTGATTGATCTTGTGCCAGGGTCTCCCAGGAAGTGATGGCAATATCCAGGGACTTGAGAGAAGCTTTCAGCATGTCTTTATATCACTTTTGTCCCTCGTGCGATCGCTTTCCTTGAGACAGCTCACCATAGAAGAGCTGTTTGGGGATGGACGTTCTGGCATCCTTGCAACATGGCCTGCCCGGCATGTCTGGGCTTTCATCAGCAGGGTGTGAACTGACAGCAGGCTTGCTCTGGAGAGGACTTCTGTGTCTGGCACCTTGTCCTGCCATCAGATCCCCAGAAGTCTGTGGAGACAAGTCATGTGGAAGTGGTTCAGTTGCCTAGTATGCCTCCTGCATACAGTCCAAGTCTCACTGGCATACAACAGGGTAGTTAGCACTACTGCTACTGCTCAGTATACTTTAAGCTTTATAGCAAGGCTTCTTCCACGGCAGTCAGCAGTCTGCCGAATGCAGAGCTTGCCTTGGCGATTCTGCAGTTGACCTCTATGTCAACTGTCACTGTGTGGGAAAGGGTGCTGCCAAGGTATGTAAATAGGTCCACTGCTTGCAGCTTTTGTTCCTTCACTGTGATGGTGGGCTCTTGGTGTTGGGCTTTCAGAGCTGGCTGGTGCATCACTTTGGTTTTCTTTGTGTTGATGAGGAGGCCAAAGTTGTCAAATGCTGCTGCGAATTTGTCCAAGTTGGCTTGCATTTCCTGCTCTGATCCAGCATTCAGGGCACAGTCATCAGCAAAAAGGAGGTCTCGTAGCACAGTCTCCTTTATCTTGGTGACAGCCTGGAGTCTTCGCAGGTTGAACAGTTTCCCATTGGTCCTGTATCTCAGCCTGGCTCCCAAGGAACTATTCTGAGAGGAGTCTGACGGCATGGCTGAAACATTATGCTGAACAGGGTTGGTGCCAGCACGCACCCTTGCTTGACGCCGTTTGTGATGGGAAAGGCCTCTGAAGCCTTTCCGTCGTCCAAAACACAAGCCATCATGCCATTGTGGAACTGACGTACCATCAGGATGAATCTGTCAGGGCACCCAAACTTCGACAAGATGCGCCACAGACCTTTGCAACTGACTGTCAAAAGCCTTGATGAGATCCACGGAGATGGTGTACAGTTCACGATTCTGCTCTTAACACTTCTCTTGGAGCTGTCGGGCTGCGAAGATCATGTCCACAGTGCCTCGCTCTTTGTGGAAGCCGCACTGCGTCTCGGGTAGTAGACCCTTTTCCAGGTGGTCAGTCAGGTGATTCAGTGACACACGTGCAAGAATCTTGCCTGCGATGGAAAACATTGATATTCTTCTATGATTATAGCACACTTGTTGATTTCCTTTCCTCTTGTAGAGGTGTGCGATGGACGCATCTTTCAGTTCCTGAGGAATGGATCCTTGATTCCAGAAGGACTGAAACAGCTGGGTGAGTTTGTCGACAAGCACTGCACCAACTTCCTTACAGACTTCCACTGGGATCGCTTCAGATCCTGGGGCCTTACCACTGGACAGCTGGCTGATGGTCTGTAGGGTTTCAGTCTCTAATGGTGGAACGTCCAGGCTGTGATTGATAACCGCCTGGAGCATTCTGTCAATCAACTCGTTATTGATGGAGGATGGGCGGTTCAGTACGGATTGGAAATGCTCAGCCCAATGCTGTAGAATTAGTCTTCTCAGTAATGAGAGTTAGGTATACTAGTGTGGGCAAGAATCCCCCAGAAGAAATGGAGTAGCCTTCATAGTCAATAAAAGAGTAGGAAAAGCAGTACTGGGATACAATCTCCAAAATGACAGAACGATCTCAGTTCGAATCAGTAGAAGTGACAAATAGATGTAAGGAATTAGATCTGATAGACAGAGTGCCTGAAGAACTATGGATAGAGGTTCGCAACATTGTACAAGAGAGCATCTAAAACCATCCCAAAGAAAAAGAAATGCAAGAAAGCAAAATGGCTGTCTGAGGAAACTTTACAAATAGCTGACGAAAGAAGGGAAGCAAAAGGCAAGGGAGAAAGGGAAAGATACACTTAATTGAATGTAGAATTCCAGAAAATAGCTAAAAGAGATAAGAATGCCTTCTTAAATGAACAGTGTAAAGAAATAGAAGAAAACAATAGAATAGGGAGGACCAGAGATATCTTCTAGAAAATTGAAGACATGGAGGGAACGTTTCATGCAAAGATGGGCATGATAAAGGACCAAAATGGCAGGGACCTAACAGAGGCAGAAGAGATTAAGAAGAGGTGGCAAGATTACACTGAAGAACTATACAAGAAAGAGCTTAATATCCCTGATAACCACAATGGGGTGATCACTGACCTTGAGCCAGACATCCTGAATGTGAAGTCAAATGGGCCTTAGGAAGTCTGAGCAACAACAAAGCTAGTGGAAGTGACAGTATTCCAGCTGAGCTATTCAAAATTCTAAAAGACGATGCAGTAAAAGTGCTACACTCAATATGCCAGCAAATTTGGAAAACTCAACAGTGGCTGCAGGATTGGAAAAGGTCAGTTTACCTTCCATTCTCAAAGAAGGGCAATGCCAAGGAATGTTCAAACTACTGCACCATTGCACTCATTTCACATGCTAGCAAAGTTATGCTCAAAATCCTACAAGCTAGGCTCCAGCAGTATGTGGACTGCGAACTACCAGAAGTACAGGCAGGATTTCGAAGAGGGAGATCAAAGTGCCAACATAAGTTGGATCATGGAGAAAGCTAGGGAGTTCCAGAAAAACATCAACTTCTGCTTAACTGACTATGCTAAAACCTTTGATTGTGTGGGTCACAACAAATAGTGGCAAGTTCTTAAAGAGATGGGAGCCCCAGACCATCTTATCTGTCTCTTGAGAAACCTATATGCGGGTCAAGAAACAACAGTGAGAACTGGACACGGAACCACTGATTGGTTCAGAATTGAGAAAGGAGTTTGGCAAGGCTGTATACTGTCCTCCTGCCTATTTAACTTATATGCAGAGCACATCATGAGAAAGGCGGGACTGGATGAATCACCAGTTGGAATTAAGATTGCTGGGAAAAATATCAACAACCTCAGATATGCAGATGGTACCACTCTCATGGCAGAAAGTGAAGAGGAACTAAAGAGCCTCTTGATGGAGGTGAAAGAGGAAAGCGCAAAAGTTGGCTTGAAACTCAACATCAAGAAAACTAAGATCATGGCATCCAGTCCTATCACTTCCTGGCAAATAGATATGGAGGTTGTGACAGATTTTATCTTCCTGGGCTCCAAGATCACTGCAGATGGTGACTGCAGCCAAGAAATTAAAAGAGGCTTGCTCCTTGGGAGGAAAGCTATGGCAAATCTAGACAGCATACTAAAAAGCAGAGACATCACCCTGCCAACAAAAGTGCGGATAGTCAAGGCCATGGTTTTCCCAGTTGTAATGTATGGCTGTGAAAGCTGGACCATGAGGAAGGCTGTGCCGAAGAACTGAGGCCTTTGAATTGTGGTGCTGAAGAAGACTCCTGTGAGTCCCTTGGACTGCAAGGAGATCAAACCAGTCAGTCTTAGAGGAGATCAACCCTGACTGCTCTTTAGAAGGCCAGATACTGAAT